>NC_059295.1:22292863-22425363 GCF_017591435.1 Portunus trituberculatus | reverse complement strand
GCGGAATATAAACTGCGGTTCATTACGCTAAGACGGTGTGTGACTCCTTCGAGCTGAACCACTGCCACGCCACGCCACGCTTCCATCACCCCACGCCACGCCACGCCACGCCTCCATCACCAAGCGCCGCCTCAACTCCACACCAACACCACCACCACCACATTTCCATCACATCCACCGCCAGTTCCACCTCCTCTATGACCTTAAGATGACCTCCATTCCCTGCCATGTCACACTTCCATCACGTCCTCCTCTGCCGAGTCATCCCAGTCATCACCTCACCCCTTCATAGAGGCAAGTAAGTATTGACATCACGCACGTCGCCCCGCACCTGCTGGCGGCACAAGTGTCCAAGCAGAGCGCTCACTTCATTCTGTCAACAGCTGCGTTCTCGCCACTCGTCCCCTTTACCCCATCCTCAATATACGCAATAGTAATGTATATGAGGAAAATATATATACAAGTACAAGAGGGACTATGAGAAAATTATGTACTCTTGCTCGATAGTTCACAAAGGCTTTAGCTCAAGTAAGTCAAATAACACCTGGAGGCTTTGTTTCCTTTGTTCTGAGTGCCACACGCCACCGTTCCTCCTCCTCCTCCTCCTCCTCCTCCTCCACCCACGGCAGCGTGAAGTGTGTAAGGTCGGCCTCGTCACTCGTGCTTTTTCTGGTATTTTCCCTCTCACAGTTGGGCACTTAATGGAGCACCTTACGTAACCTCTCCTCACTCTACCAGTCATGACTCCCTCCCTCCTTTCTTCCTCCCCTCCTTCCTTCTTTCCTCCTCAAGGATACGTTTCTTTTCTCCCACACCGCAAGTACAGTACGTCGTACCCTCTTCCCCTCTCCCTCTTATCGCCTCTTCTCTTCTTATCTCCTTACACCTTCTCTTCCTCTTTCTCTTCAATCTTCTCCTGTCCCTCTTCCTCTTCCTCCTATCTTCCGGCTAACGACGAAATGTCTGGCTTAGATATAGTTGCTCCTCGATCCACTGTGCCGACATGAATCACTGTTATTCCATTTGTCATGTCAGACTCTGACAGTCACGTCACACAGGGGGAAGGCCAGAGGGGAGAGAGGAGAGGGGACGAGCGAGTGTGGGAGGAAGGGGAAGAGAGACGACGAGAGGAGGAAGAGGAATGAGGAGCTGAGATGGATAAAACACACAAGAGCAATTTGCTGAATGAGAATGACGTGATTATAATGAAGCAGAAGAGCGAGGCTTGTTATCCCTGGCAAGACTGAGTGACTGAGAGTGTTGGTACAGCGATTCTCTTTATTGAGTGGTGGACGCCTAATGTAGTTGCCGGGAGGAGCGGTCGGCGGTAGGGACGGTCAGCTCACACTACACGGAGGTCATACATCACGCCAGCGAGGAAGGAGGGCCCACCACCAGGTACCTCAAGGGCATTCCCTAATGAAATTGATCGTGGCATGCCACTGTTTACTCGCGACCGCTTCGGCGATCTGTCACATAGAGGTGGACAATAGGCCGTTCCTGATGCCTGCCGGCCACATAGCACTGTCAGGACCCGACTCATTCATCTGATACACGAGCTCTCGCTTGTTTGTTTACATGTAGGGTTCCCCCACACGCCCTCGCACGCCTCCTGAACACGATACAGTGCCTGTATGTGTATATCATCTTCTCACCATGCTATCGCGAGGCAAACTTTCCCGCGGTGTTTCTTGCAGGCGCCTCTACAGAAACATATATTTTTGTGAATAAAAAAAATCCCTCAGTAATGACAACAGACAACAGCAAACATGTTAGCCTCACTATACACACAGCCACACCAACACCTGGCCCGTAGCTCCCCCTCTGCCACCCGTAGCGCCCCGCTGACGCCCTCCCAACCGCCCCTCCCCCCGGCCCTGCTGTCATGGCGAGTCTGCCCTAAGACGTGACGGCCTTAACATACACCAAAAATAACTAGTAGACTGTTTTCCTCCCCTTGAGCCTTTCACTAGGATGCAGGCGGCGTTTCATCATCATTAGATTTTCACCGATGACACGAGAGAGCGATCCATCCTACCCTGACGGACACCCCTTGCCGGCAGCGGCCTCGACACACTACCTACATTCCTCATTGTTGTTTAACCTCCCGCCAGCTAATGCACACCCTACCATTTTTTTTTTCTGTAACAGTAGGGTGATGTCTCTAGGCAGTCCGAGAATATTGGTAAGAAAGTGTTCACTAAGAAAAAGGCAGCGGCAGCAGCACCGAGGCCCTGGCCAGACGAGGGACTCAGTGGCTACATCCATCGTTGTCCACTTTCAATCCATCATTCGGGGGACGACGCGCTCTGGATCCCCGGGTGACCTTACGTAAGTCAACACTAGACAGCCACGCACACATTTTGGTCGCCACACCTTCAGCTCAGCTTTTGCGAGGGACGACCGTCGCTGGGGCAAGACGAGACAGGGAGGAGACTCACCGAGGGCGTGGTGCTACGCTCTCACTCGCTTCTTTTTATGCCTCTACTTGACCAGAATAACCTTGTAGAAGTATTATTTTGTATTAGTTAATTGTCACAGTTTTTGTTCGTCTTCAAAACTTGATCTGACATCTAAAAATATAGTTCCCCTAAAAAAGTCACAACGCACGTAGGACGAACACTTCAAACCAGAGAAATATATCTATAATAAGGGAATAAACAAACCTGCCAATAACACACGACCCTAAGCAGCCAGTCCATGTTATTGGCTGCAGCTTGACGCGACGCACAGCGGGTCACCACCATGATGGGGGAAGCTGAAGAGTGCATTGGGATTAATCATTAAATAATACGAGGCCATCATACCAGCATATCTACTTATCTATCCATCCATTTTTCTATGTATCTATCTGCAGGAAAACACATGAATATAAATGTAAACATCCTGCGATTTCAGCTCTACACAAATCAATATTTATGCTGCAATTACTGACACCCACACCCAAAGTCACACCCACACACACGCCACCAAGCAGACTCCACCCTGGCCAGCATGCGTCAGCTGACCAACACATCATTCATAATCCAGTTATACTACAACCTGCCCTCCTCCGGCTAAAGCTACGATAAAAAGACTTCATTTGTAGTAAACAGCTACTAACTGTGATTACTGCCACTGAGGAGACTCGGAAAATTAGGAGTGACTAGCAGAGGGTATCATAAGGCAACGGAAGAACACGAGGTCCACAGTTCAGCAACAGAGGACATGAAATAGCAGACTACTGAAGTAAGAGAGATGAAGATGATGCAGCGAAGGTGATAGTGGCGGTATCAGTGATAGGAGGACGAAGAGAGGAGACAGAAGAGGAGAATGGAGAAGAAGGAGGATGGGGCGTGTATCTCTCAGCCTCCTCCAAGGGCACAATCAAATGTCACTTGCTCGGAAAGCATGTTGGCGGCTGTGATGCTCCTAGCGTGGGAAGCAGCTTGAGCGTGGAGGGCGTGGGGTGAGGCTGGTGAGGCTGCGAGAGGGAGTGTGAGCATGTGTGTATGTAAAATGAGGAGGCTGAAATAAGGAAAGTGAAAGTAAAAGCCAGTGTAATACATCATAAGACTGAATAGACAATTTCGTTCATCAGAAGACCTCCGACGATAGCAAATGAAAACAGTGAACTAACAGACCAGCTGGCCATGAAACGCTCGCAAGTAGGTGAGTGAATAAGCGAAAAATGCATGAATGTTTTTTTTTTTCTCTCTCTCTCTCTCTCGTGTGTCCATTCTGACTTGGAGAGAAACGTTCATCAAGGCGCGTGTACGTACACAGGATACTCTTAACCCAGAAGGCTGAGTCCACTGTGGCCAGATGCGGGACGTTTCGGAATGTGGAGGATACACACACCGGGAGTGGAGGACTGGCAGGAACCCATTCAAATAGAAGTACACTATTTTTCTACTCTCTCTCTCTCTCTCTCTCTCTCTCTCTCTCTCTCTCTCTCTCTCTCTCTCTCATTTTTCTTCGGTGGAATGAAAAATTGCGCGTATTCGAATATCTCAAAGTCCATTGTTATCTGAAGTCCGAGGGCTGTCAGTGGGCGCTGCTGTCTTCAGGTGAGAGGGCTGCTGTCAGTGGGTAGAGAGCTGTCACGTGTTGGGGGAGGCTGCTGTCAGTGGCGTGAGAGCTGTTAGTGGTCTGTGGGCTGTCCGTTGGTTGGGACACAGCTATACCAGTGGTCTGAAAGCTGTCAATATGAACTGCGGCTACTGTCAGTGACCTAAGGGGTGTCTGTGTGTAGGAAAGCTGTTATCAGAGGCTGGTAGAGGCTGCTGTGGTGACCTGAGGGCTGCCAGTAGGTGGTGTGCAGTGTTAGTGAGTGGCGGGAGCTAATGGCAGTTGTCTGAGGACTGTTAGTGCGTGAAAGATGTGACTAACAGAGTCTGGAGGCTGCTGTCAATAGTCTGTGGGGTATTAGTGGGTGGTGAAGGTTACTAACAGTGGTCTGGGGCAGTTAGAGTGTGGCGGAGGGTGGTGTCAGCGGTCAGAGGGGGTGTCAGAGTGCTGCGAGGCTAGTGCCCCTCGCCGGGTCGTGTGTCTGTCGTTATCACTACTCTGTCCGTGGATACAAGCGCTTCAGTTGATGTCACCGATTTATCTTACGGTAATAGCGCTCCGCCACAGTGAACTACTCTATTTGTTGGCAACAGTGCTTGTGGCAGTGTTAATGCTGATGTACTGGCTCCGGTTGTTAACATTAATTCGAGTTACTGTTATTTTCATGCTATATACTACTTCCCCAAGTGCGTCCGGTATTTTTTCTATCCGACACAAACTCGTCCGGCGCCCTGCAGGTATTGGTCATGTTCACTTGATTAAGGGAAGAACGAAGGTTTAAAATATGAAAGATGTAATTATATATTTTTTTTATCCTGTGTGTGTGTGTGTGTGTGTGTGTGTGTGTGTGTGTGTGTGTGTGTGTGTGTGTGTGTGTGTGTGTGTGTGTGTGTGTGTGTGTGTGTGTGTGTGTGTGTGTGTTATAAACGCCACATAAGAGTGATGTACGTACATCACATTACCAGAGAGAGAGAGAGAGAGAGAGGGGCAGCGGCCGAGGAAAACTTAACCCTACTTGCAAATGACACGAGTAAGAAGCCTCGCTCGAGTAAATTCGTGACGTGGAGTTTAATTACGACACACGACAAGTACACTACAGACAACCAGGGGCGGGGGAAAGGCATGGGGGAGGGAGAGAGGCGGAGTGGAGAGAGAGAGAGAGAGAGAGAGAGAGAGAGAGAGAGAGAGAGAGAGAGAGAGAGAGAGAGAGAGAGAGATGGGGCGAGAGGGACGGGAGGTGGTGGTGAGTGGGTGAGGCAGTGGAAGAAGGGAAAGGGGGAGGAAATCTGCCCCGTCACACCTCGCCTCTGGAGGACCACTGTGCCCTGCGAGGAAAAAATCACAGCCAGCCACTCGCCAACCAAAACACGGCAAGGAAGAAAAAAAATCAGCAAAAAGAACAAAAAATAAAACATAAAACATTCCCGTTCGTCTTATTTTTCGGAAGGTAATTAAAATGGAGAGGTGAAGTAGGAAGGAGTTACTTGTGTGTGTGTGTGTGTGTGTGTGTGTGTGTGTGTGTGTGTGTGTGTGTGTGTGTGTGTGTGTGTGTGTGTGTGTGTGTGTGTGTGTGAGTCTGTAGATGTGTATAGAGGTGAAGCACAGAGAAGGTGTTAGTTCAGATGGTGCTTTGAAGAGTGGTGACGATGGTGGAGGTGGAGGAGGCTGGTGAGGTGATGGGTGGATGAGAGGGTGTGTGGGGGGGGATGAGGCGCAGGGGAGGCCACTGATAACATTCTTCGTTCCTCCACACTGACACCCTACGAGAGGCTTGGTCACTAGAGCATGTCCGCCACGATGAGGGATAGCAGGGGGCTGTGATGTGGCGGTGGTGGCGGTGGTGGTGGAGGGGTGTCGATGTATAGAAGGCTGATAATGCGGTGGAGGTGGAGTGGAAAGATGAAGTTAGTGGTAATGAGGCAGGCACGCTCGTCATGAAGGTGGAGGAATGAAATGGAAGGCTACGATGGTTGTGGAGTGTGCTACAAAGGAGGAGGAGGAGGAGGAGGAGGCAGTGATGAAGCAGCAAGTTTGTCTCGTTAGTTCCTAGGTGTCTTTTCTGATGTGCCAATGATGCTGTGGACATCCTGGACATGGACTAAGGCGAGGTGTGGAGAGACGAGATATGGAGAGGCGAGGCGTGAAGAAGCGAGGAAGTGACAAGGATAAGAGTAAAAGTAAAGGAAAGTAGGTATAAAGTACAAGGAAGCATATAGCACAAAGTACATCAATATTTCTATGTCAAAGTGAAGTGATCAATGAAGGAGGGAACACCTTGGCGAGCGTGAGGTGTTCTGTTACTGCCGCGACCTGTTCCCGCCTACCGCGTGTCCCCTTGGCGGCAGTGGTAGTGGTGGTGCCCTGGCAAGCACACAGGGAAATTAAAGTAGTGTCACATTGGCTTTCACAAAACATCCGAAGAACAAAGAGAAATACTAAATGCACTAAAGTTTCTAGTAAGAGAGTCAGCTTGTGCCATAAAAGGACTATGCAAAAAAGTTACTATTGATTCTCACCGCACGTAAGATGCCTTATCGGAGTCATCGACGCCACCATGCGACTACAGCCAGGTATATGATACACGCACGCACGCACGCACTTCTATGTGCATACACCCGTACATTTATATTTGTACGACCATCCAACATGAGCAACCAATAATAATATCCATAAAACACATAATTTCTGAGCACACACACAAATACACAAACACACACACACACACACACACACACACACACACACACACACACACACACACACACACACACACACACTGACCAGCAACAGATGCTCTCTTAAATTCTTTTCTGCGCAAGACCGCCCCGGACATGCTTGGTGAACCCAGCTAAAGCGATTACGAGGGTATACGAGCCTCAGGGAGGAACACTCGGTTGCACACGCTCTCTAAACTCTTGGCCGGGCGTGTTCTACGAGGATGAGCCGATCCACAACCCTGAGTGCCCGCGGCCCCCAAGGCAAGCAGCACAAGACGCCCCGCGGGAAAGGACGCCCGCAGGGACCCTGCATACCTGCCTCTCGCTACCACTTCCGGGACAAACCACGGCCTTTGATAGCGCAAGACTTTGATGCGAATAAAAAGTGATAACAATTATCAAGATTATGGCCTTGTTTCGGAAGATCACAAGTAATTATATAAGAGTGTGTGTGTGTGTGTGTGTGTGTGTGTGTGTGTGTGTGTGTGTGTGTGTGTGTGTGTGTGTGTGTGTGTGTGTGTGTGTGTGTGTGTGTGTGTGTGTGTGTGTGTGTGTGTGTGTGTGTGTGTGTGTGTGTATGTGTGTGTTGGATGGGTGAGGGCACACGCCTCATGACAGCAGAAGTTAAAAGAACCTCACCACCTCCGTTTCTCGTTAGAGCAGCGATTATTACAGCTGAGGTCTGAGGCAGCGATGGATGCCGAGAAGACAGTGATAAGAGGGAACACTCAGACCCTCAATGCCATGTATATATACCACCTGGATCTGCGCAGCCACAGGGTTTGGCAAGACTCACAACAACACAATGGGGAGCACACGTCTTGGGGGCGGTTTCTTTGCGATGCAATGAAATAAATACGAATCTAGCTTTAAAAAAAGGAGGAAGGATGGAAAAACGATTCATTACATCCACCGCAGCGTATCGCCAATGGTTTAATGAGCAGTTTATGACTCCTGCTTTTATCCCTTCACATCCATTAAGAGTCAAGTCTGAAACACCACCGCGGGCCGGAGAGCAAACCGCCGTCTTTACGTGTGGGAGGCCGCCGCCAGCAGGCCCCGGAAGCCCACCACGAAACCCCAGGCCTCGACCTCCACACTGGCGGTGGATAAACACTGATGATCACAGTAAGCACCATGCTAAGGCCACTTGTTTTAGTGGTGTTGTGTTTTGTTCGGTGGGCGGGTTACATGTCGTTAAAATGGCGCCAGACCTTTCACGAAAAACCTCCTCTGTCAGAAGAAAAAGGTGCCTCCACACTCCCTCCCAAACAACGCCGTAATTCTTGGTTTCGGCTCCTCCTGGTCTCCGGCCGTAATTACGATCGGCGATACATTAAGTGACAGTCTGCCGGCGAGTCTCTTAGGCTGTTTTGAAACGCGACGCAGCTGTACTCTTGAAAATAACTTCAAGTAGAAGTGTGTGGGGGTGTGTGTTTGTTGTTGTTTTGGAGAGAGAGAGAGAGAGAGAGAGAGAGAGAGAGAGAGAGAGAGAGAGAGAGAGAGAGAGAGAGAGAGAGAGAGAGAGAGAGAGAGAGAGAGACAGGAGAGTATGGGGGGGGAGGGAAGGGAAACACATCCAGTGAGGGGAGGAGCATGAACAGGTAAGAGAGAGTACTGCTTGGCCTTGTTCTCAAAAAAAGAGCAGCCATCCTGACAGGGCCTCGGGCAACCTCGCATCTGCTTCCTTAACGCAGGCGCGTCCTACAAACAATGCGACCAAATGCTCACACATACTTTCCATTCATGCTGATTGTGGGTTGTCAGGGCAAGGCTTTACATGACACACAGAAAAAAAATAGCAAGAGTATCGGTGAAGAAATCCAAGCTAATCTGAGCATCAGCGGCCCGCGTCAGATAGGATTGAATCCCCCTGAGAGGCGGAGTCGATCCTTTCACTCACAATATGTCGCTCTCCACTTCGATGAGAGTAACGGACAAGGCGTTGATCTCTTATCGCTTCCCAGACATCCAAAACTAACCTGCTCTAACAACGTCTCCAACGAGCATACTCAAGCACGTCTGTCTTTATTCGAGGAGATTGAATGTCTCTAAAACTGGCATTTCGAGACTCCTGCCACATCAGCGGGCAACGTCGGACCCAACATAAGGTGGGATCAAAACCTTTCTTCAAGAGATAAGGCAGAAGGCATTAAGTTACAGGAGGGTCGGGGCGGCGGTAAGGTCTGAGGGGCGGGACCACTCCATTTTTTGAGGACACCCCAAAGTTTGTTCGCATGAGGACAAGATGGAAGCGAAGGGTGAGGAGATGAAGGAGAAGGGTGGGAGGACGGGGAGGTGTGGGGGGGTGCATAACATAAGGATGAAATTTGAGGTAAAACCGTAGCAGAGTCGATGTTCAGCGTTCGTCCTTTTCTCTCATTAGCGATGGTGGAGAGGCAGCAGCAGCCACCTCCTAGAAGCCATCAAAGTGTCCTGAAGCAGCCCGTCGAGGCGTCCCCTGTCCTTCACCTGAGCCCGTCCACTACAAAGGGAACACGAGAGCCACACAAGGGCACTATACCCTTCTTTCTTCCATGTACACCACCTCTCTCTCTCTCTCTCTCTCTCTCTCTCTGACAGTGGGACTATCAGTGTTGTCAACCTCTCATTCTTCACCCGGGAGTCCTCATTCCTCAGCTGACACTTTACGTGTAGTCATGCCTAACGCTGCTAGTGATTTTTACCTTTGACGTCGTGTAACAATCGCCAAATGGAACCTAATTTCGTAGTCAGAAGACAACAGAACGCTACGAAAAGAAAGGTAAATAGGTGTCGGCCGCCGCGTGGACACTGGCACCTCTGGCCTCGAGTCTCGTAACACCCAAGTGCTGAAAGGCTTTTAATGGCTGATTCTCCCGTCAGCCCCATTATGGTGCCCCGGTAATCCTCGTCCCTCCCAGACCGTCACCCCGTCACGCCCGCGCCTGCCCATCTCTCTAAGCCGAGCGGGGATACCACACAGACACGAGGTGAAGACTTGAACACATTTTCCTTACTTGCCTCACAGTCACCTTTTTTGACACGTTGTGTTCGCCACGGCGGCAGCAGGAAGGCAAATGTAATCGGGTATCAGCGGCCACAGGTAAGGAACATCAGCCCCGGCGTGGCCATCCTGCGGCAATCTGTCCGGCACATATACGGCAAGGCGAAGAAAAGGCCGCCCTCCCTCCTCCAGTCCTTTCACCATTACTGGCAAACAGCGTCTGTGTGCTGGTCTTCTAATGCGTCCTCACGCGGTCGTAAGTCGGGTTGATAAAAACGTCTAACTAAGCCAGACAATCCCGAGCACAAAAGGCACCACCGGCTAATGGAAGAGCAAATGAAATGAGTCGTACGGTGAAAAAAAAAAGAAGACAACGCGAGTCCCTTTCAGCATCACTGTTATTACAAATCCGTCCAGGAGAGGCGAAGTGAGCGGCGTCGCGGCGTCGTCACAGTGTGTGGGCGTCAAGGGGAGGGACGATGGGGTGACGTGGCCACACACCCCGCCGCCCACGATAATGCCGCCCATAGTCAATACCGGACAAGCGAGCGGTAACAATTAGGGGGCAGCTGTCCTGTGTCTTGCCCCGGGATGGACTTCACTTGCGTCTTGTGTTCAGTCGCTCAAGCCTCGAACACAAAGCCGGCGGCCTGTTATGAAGAGGTGCACCACTCCGCCACACGCCCGCCGGGAGGGAGGCGCGCACGGCTCAAATGAATCAGTGAAATTAGCCACACCGTCCAGCGTCGACGAAAAGAAGCCTGAAAAGGGGACCGAATTCCTTTACATGTGGCTTGTGTTGATATTAGATAGTGATTAGCGGATTAGAACCTGTAATGACCACTATTCATGCGTTCCAGAATGGGTTTCAGAATGTTTCGATGCGTGCGGCGGCGGGGGGGCTTTGAGAGACGAACTTCAATGCATCACACGTCCACCTCAACACATCGCTTATTCTCCAACGACTTCGCGCGAGAGGCCTGGCACATGTATTCCTAGTGGAGCATTTCCTCCTTCCACTATCTCCGCCGCCGTAATGTGATCGGGAGAACGGAAAATAGGAGAAGGGAAGGTGACCAGGAGAAGAGTTTTTATTTCAAGGGTAGAGGGAGGGTGGGAGCGACGGGCCGGCTGTCACACGGACGGCCTCTTCAAGCCAAGTGTGAACGGGCAAGCCGACAGCCAAGCAAGGTCACCTCTCCACAGTGTAGCGTCCGTGTATTTTATAGTATCGTCGTCAATACATCGGCTGGACTTCCTTCAATATCTCTCACACTCTTCTACTCACAACGTCTCCTTTCATATGCCTTTCCTCGTCCTCGACCTTCTATTATCTTCTATCCTTACTCCTCCTTCTTTTCTCCTTAATGTTCTCCCTCCTGACTCTTCTCCCATTCGTTCAAACCCCCTCCGCCATGTCGAGCAGCGATGGAACACTCCTTCATTCCACGATCCCTGCATTCAGTTGACTCATGTATCGGAATTAAAGTAGAATCCCATCTCAAAACCCATTCCCTCTTATATGGACTATTCCCAACCCATCACTTTTGCCCCATCTCCCCACTACTACTTTTCGTCGTCCTTTAGTCGGCGCCTCTTAAGTCCCTCATCCCCTCCTCAGTGCTTAGTGGAGCCGCCAAACAGTACGGAGCCTACCTGGGTGTCTGTGTGTGGAGGCGCGAGGCAGAAACGGTGTGGAGGGATGGAGAGAGAAGGCAGATTATCAGCTGTGATACCCTACACTATCACTCCACATTACACGAGTGAGGGGCGAGGAGAGAGAGAGAGAGAGAGAGAGAGAGAGAGAGAGAGAGAGAGAGAGAGAGAGAGAGAGAGAGAGAGAGAGAGAGAGAGAGAGAGAGAGAGAGACGAAGCTCAAGACAAGGAGATGAAGGGAAGGGCGACGCCACGAGCACGCCGTGTCGCTGAAGGACGAAATACTCTGCGAAATCACGATGTGGAGCGGGAACACAAGTAGCGCCAAACACAAAAATATGACGAAGGAAGGAATAAAGAAGAACAAGCTATTTTTCTGGCCCTGCAGGCGGAGCGGCGGAGGGAGAGAGAGGGAGAGAGAGGGGCCGCTGTGCACATCCCTCCCTCTCAACCCTCCCCCCTCTCTGGCGCCCCCTACTGTGATGAACCTTGTGGTACTATACATGTGGGAAGGAAAGCACTGGGAGGAGGGAGGCGCCGCGGTGCTGTTATGCTGGTGCTGCTTTTACTCTTTGTGCCGCGAGTACTGATAATGGTGGTGGTGGTGGTGGTGGCGGGTACTGGTGCGTGAGTCACACTTCTCGGAGCTGTTCTTCTCTAAGTTACATCGATATTTTTTCGTAATGTAAATCAAGCCCCTTGAGTTGGTTTATCGTTTATTAAAGAATTTATTCCTAATTAGGGCATTTAAGAGAATAATGGTGGCGTTAAAATCTCATTCAAGAGACACATGAGGCTGAAAGTTTCCAGCAGCACAGCATCAAACTGGCTCAGACATTACATAAATATATCCAGAGTTGTAAATACTTTTCGTATAAAGCGCCCAAGGCCATTACGAGAGCTGGTCCGCCGGGCGGCGCTGCAAGTGACAATGATGTTCACATTAAAAGCGCGCGAAGTGACGTCCTAAACTGTCTGCCGAAAAAGTTGGACAGCCTTCATCATGGGATATTAAGAATAAAAACAGAGCAGTCGTCATGGCGGCTGAGCGGCGACAAAAGAGGACATCTGGCGGCGGGACGTGCACTCACTCACTTTTCACGCTTTTTTCAACGCTTCGTATTTTCTTGTCCCTGGTACAGCAACATTTTCTACTGCATCAACTAAAATAATAGTCCTTCCTTTGATTCCCATTAAATGTGTGCACCGCCGCCACAGAGCTGTGGCTGACTAAGAACTAAGAGAAGGCTCAATATGCGCCGCGTTCACTCTGATGGCGGGTGATAAAAAGAGAATTATCTAGGCCGGCCATCTTCCCAGCCGCCAAAACCTTTGCCCATCAATCATCATACGTCGAGCCATCAATCCCCAATTCGTATGACTCCACAGAGCCCGCGGTGAAATTGATGTTAGAGTGACGGCCATGGCCCAGCAGTGTTGATTTCTTTTTTGCGCAGCGGTTGAGCCTTGCCGGAGTGGTGGAGGGTGTGCGCCATATAGGGCGGCAGCGGTAGCGACTGATTGAGTTCCGAGACCTTTTGGGAGGCGCGCCGGCCAGCCGTGGTGGGGACGTGCCGCGCCTGGTAAGATCGCTGCTGATAGAGCGACCATTATTCTCGGATTGTTTTTACTCATCTAATTGCTCCGGGATTTGGTTTTCAGCATCGCGTAACTGTGTATTCCGTCGCGCCGCCAATGGATCCTCTCAATCACGCTCAATTCATCTTCGTCGCTGCCGTCGCGAGACACCAGCAGTGTGTCGCGAGGTTATCTGGTCTAACATTTCAGGAGCAGGTGGCCGCGTTAAAAGTTCCCGCTCAACACTGGGACGAGACAACCACACAAAGAGTCTCATTCCTCAAAACTCTGCAGCCTCGACCCTCGCCCTCCTCAGACTGACAAGGAGGACGTCCAAATGTCACTTGACCGTATCTCGCAGCCAATCACACGATAAAACGGCCCAGATTACGCCATCCATCACCCGCGTCACACCCGCCGCAGAAGACAGACTAAGATGTGTCTCAATCGATCATATTATCACACTCCATGCAGGCGCTGGGAGAAGCTAACGAGCGGCCTTGTAATTAATAACCACCACGATCTCTGACCTCGCACACTACACACCCCAAGACCCACCCAGACCTTCCTAATACGTACTTTAATCTCCGCCAAGTATTATCATAAAGGTTTGGACACTGGGGCGCATCCAGGCTGATAATGATGTGATCTGTTTGGCGGCGATGCTTCCCTCAGCCCCTTGATATTCTTATTATTCACGGGCGGAGACGCTTGACGCATGCGCTCCTTTGCTTCACCGATCACCTTAAGAACCTGCGCTGGCGTCACTTTCATCTTCACTATATTTCGTGCTTCTGTTTTCTTATTCCATTACTCGTACCCGTCCCCAAACACCACCATCACCACCATCACTACCTCCTCCTCCTCTTCCTCCTCTCCGTCGTTAGCATGCACGCCGCACCATCACACCGACGGTAATGAACAATATCGGCCATGAAAAAAAATTACCGGCCTCGCTACACGCCGCCCCGGACTCGTTAATGGACCAATCATTACGGCCACTCGTAACTCACCCATACAACACCTGTGATGGATTGCATGGCGACCACACCACAGCTACAGGTGAGCCGAGGGAACTGAGGATACTGTGGGAAAGCTACTACCACACACACACACACACACACACACAGACAATGGTCCTTCCACCCCCTCTCCTTCGGTTTCCACTTGCTCACCTTCCCCTCATTCCAGTCCATCAACCGTCAGTCACGTTCCTCCCCTCTCTCTCTCTCTCTCTCTCTCTCTCTCTCTCTCTCTCTCTCTCTCTCTCCGCCGTCGCCTGGCCGTAATAGCCACCTCCCGCTTCGACAATCTGGCCGCAACTCCCCACAGGTTTGGCAATAAGCTTCCTCAATATATCACGATTAATAACGACTATAAAGGAATCCTCATCCCCATCCCAGTAACCAATTATTCCCTGTTATTCCCCCCGCCTCACACCCTCCTGCTCTTTCTCTTCCTCCTCCTCTTCCTCTTCTTCCTCCTCCTCCTCTTCCTCCTCATTTGCTCAGTGTTCTTCCTCCCCCTCAAAGAGTAAGTTCAATAACCTTCAACCTCCCGCCTCCTCATTCGTCTCCAGGGAGCGGCAGGTCAAGTCAGCCGCTACATACTGCACCAGACGCCAAATATAAACTTTAATGGCCATAATAAACAAATACTCGGTCTTCCCAACAACCAATTACCACTTCTTCCCCTCCTTCCCTCCTCCTCCTCCTCCAACGCCTCGGACTTCTGCCCCTTCCTCACCTCCTCCTTGTCTCCCAGCTACCAGTCTCTCCCTCCCTCTTCTCCTCCTCCTCCTGCCCCTCCTCTTCCTCCTCCTCCTCTGTGTTTTTGTTCGGGTCGGCAGTAGTTCACCACCAGGCCATCAATCTCCTCCCCGCGCCCAGCTTACTTTATCTTGTCAATTGTAAGGCAAAAATTATTCAGAGAGCTGTAATGTAGCGTGCAGGGAATGCCCACCGACACCACTTGTTCACTGGCTGCTAATTAGTGTTCCGAGTGCGAACATCTGCCGATTGTGGGCCTCGGGTGGAGAGGTTTTACGCGTCACATTGTTAGCAGTTACACCTGTCACTGATTGCCTTCCGCATTTTCATCAATCCGCTGCGCAGGTTCCCTCTTGTTCCCGTCTCCTTAAACGCGTCAAGGTAAAAGTGATCTCTGCTCCGCGTGTCCTCCGCCTTCTCTTCAAGACTGTCGCCGCACGAAACTAGCCAAGCAAATACCAGGCTGGCCAGGGGTGGTCCTTCGGCCGGCTGTAGTGCTCCCCTCCCTCCCGCCGGGGCCCCCACAGCGAGGCTCTTCCCTTGACACGCCACCAGCGGTCATAATGTTGTGAGTCTCAACTTAGTGACAGGAGGTCAGTCAGCTAGCGTGCATGACTCGGCAAACTTTAGCATGTACAAGTTAATTTCGGAGTACACAGAGACGCGTGTACGCACATGTATATTAAAGCAAGTGTAGGTGAGCATAGAGTGGTTTCAAAACATAAAATGCATTCCCGTAAATGTATGCAAGATTACCACATCAACACATGAAGTATTCACAATAAATTTATTCTCTTGGTAATGTGGCTTGTTTGTTTGGCAGTCGGTGCATCTTAGCGCACATTAACGAGTTTGTCTGGCCAGCAACACACCCTCGCCACACGCCTCGCCGCCGCTGCTGCCGCCTACGTCACAATCCTTCAGTAATAAGAACGAAAACGAATGTAAACGAAATCTCTCTGTTGCCTCGAAACCTGACACAGAAAACACAACCCTACATACAAAGAAACAAAAAAAGATTTATTGAGACTTCTAGTGGAGATCCCTTTGTAGGAGCTCCCCCTCGCGGCTGGCCCACCTCCTGGCGGCGGTAAGAGCGACGCAGCCCACAGACTCGCCGGGATTGACGCTCTCCGAGCCCGCAGTGGCCTCCCGCTATCAGCCCTGCAGACGTGGCTCGACTGTTTTATGACTTATTTAAGATGGGATGGACAAGGATCTGATGAGTTCCGTGGGCAAAGATGACGCCTCAGCCAAGCCCAGTCTTCTCGCTCGCCCAGTCTCCACTCATAACTCCTCACAGTTTCAGCCACTTCCCACCCGCCGCAGTCCACCTTTTGTATCTCGAGATTTACTCTGCCATTGTCTCCTCCAAGGGAATGAAAGAAGAGGGTGTAAGACGAGACTAAATAAAGATAAATTTGTTAGCATTTATAAACATGTCTAACTAAGTCATTTTCACCTGCGAGAGAAGAAAAATAAAGAGAGAACAAGAAACGAATATACAGGAAAGTAAGTCTTAATGGCAGCAGCGACGGAAGTAATACAGTAGCTGTTGTCTAGAAGCGGTAGGCAGTAGTAGTAGTAGTAGCAGTAGTAGTAGTAGTAGTAGTAGTAGTAGTAGTAGTAGTAGTAGTAGTAGTAGTAGTAGTAGTAGTAGTTGTAGTAGTAATAGTATTAGTAGTAATGTTACTGGTGGTGATAGAAGAATCGTAAGTAATTGTTGTTGTTGTTGTTGTTTCTACTGCTTGTATTTTCTGTTGTAATGGTATAAATATTGGTATAGATGTAAAAGCAGTAGTAGTAGTAGTAGTAGCAGTAGTAGTAGTAGTAGTAGAAGTAGTAGTAGTAGTAGTAGTAGTAGTAGTAGTAGTTGATGTTGTCGTTATTGATAATGTTTTAATTGTTGCTTTTGTTGTTGTTGTTGTTCGCGATGGTGGTGGTGATGGTGGTGGTGGTGGTGGTGGTGGTGTTGGTGGTGGCGGTGGTGGTGGTGGTGGTGGTGATAAGCTAACAGTTGTTGCATGAGGAAGAATCAGCAACATATGAATAAAAACGAGATAGGAGTAAAAAAAAAAAACTGATGAATGATAATAAGAACCACATGAGAGAGAGAGAGAGAGAGAGAGAGAGAGAGAGAGAGAGAGAGAGAGAGAGAGAGAGAGAGAGAGAGAGAGAGAGAGAGAGAGAGAGAGAGAGAGAGAGAGAGAGAGAGAGAGAGAGAGAGAGAGAGAGAGAGAGAGAGAGAGAGTCGAAGGATAAGGGGGGGAGTGAAGGTAGTAGGCGAAGCAGGAGGAGAGAAGGGAGGGGTGAAGGAGAGGCGTAGCAGCAGGAGGCGGCGGTGGGGAGTAAGCGCACCGCCTGGTAGGAGCAGCGGGCCACAGACAACCCTGTCAATCATCAGGTCTCGGTGGGCCCGGCTTAAGGGGGCTCTCTTCATCATGTTGCACCACTCTATTGCCCGCGCCCCTCTCCTCCTCAAGGTTTCTTCTACTCCTCTTCCTCCTCCTGCTTCTCCTGCTCCTGTTACTGCTACCCCCGCTCGTCATACTCTTCTTTCTCTTTCTCCTCCTCCTCGTCTCTCCAATGTTGTTATTCGAGTGTTTCTTGTGCGCCTGCCTCAATGATTCTTCTCTACTAAAATGTTTTTGCTACCATGTTTCCCCTGCTGGAGTGTTGCACCTCACCTGTGTTGCCTTTTGAGTGTTTACAGTTGCTCCTCGGTGTGTTGCTTCCCCGTCTCTGTGTTGTGTCAAAGCCGTTCCACCAGGGTGTTCTCTCTCCCTCGAGTGTTGCCACGGACACCACTCGAACCGTTACGCCGCTTGTTCAAGTGTTTCTCCTTCAGGCAGCAGTACCGCAGTGTTGCTACTCGGGTGTTGATACTCGTCCGCCCTTCCTGCGTCACTGAGCACCTAAGCACCTGTCCCTCATACTTGTTCTCCTCACACGGCGTCTCCTCATGCATCACTATCTTGGCTGCTCGTAAAACACCTCGCTCATGTACATACAATCTTCACATCCTTATTATCAGTCAGCAAAAATGTTGCATTATGGAGCGTCGCGTCATCCCCTTCAAGCATATGTAACGCGCAACTTGGAAGTCAGCACACAGATCAAGATTGCAGTAGCGTTCTTTATTTATGTTTGCTACGTCAACAGTGATATTATCGAGAGACACGCCAGTATACAGATGCAGGTTAGTCTCGGGAGTTTTTGAAGAGCAAACGTCAAGATAGTCGAGATTCGCGTCAAGTGCAGGCGGCGCCTTTCCGAGTTAAGGAGTAGCGGAGGAGAGCACACGACCTCCCCGCTGGGGAGAGGAGCTTCAGACTTTTATAATTAGTTAAGCCATTAGTACACACTGCAGTGAGGTTCTGGTGTCCACCTGCCGCGGGAACGATCTATAATTGTGCCACAATTATCTTCTATGGATAATGTGAAGCAACTCTGTAAAGATGATGACAGACATCTGTGTGCAAGAAACTGCATAAACAGATATCACTGGAGAATCTTACGTAAACAATGACTACCAAAGTGCGTTTTCTTGCTAATGAAAGTCATACTGCAATCTTATTTACCTTTATGTTATCAGTTACGAGGTGAATATAATTTGCACTCACAGACACAACGGAAATGAGCAAGTTTAAAGTGCTAAAATGTCTAGCAGCGAGCCAGGTGACGAGGCCTGGTCTGCCCCGCGCCACGGCCATAATAACCATGAACCTCACGCCCCAGCCAGACTATGCGGCTGCGCCTTCGACAAGTGCGAGAGCCTCAGGTGAGACGCTGATTGCAGGGCCCTGCCAACCCTGCCCACCGCCCCGCTGGTCACCCCTACATGGCGGCCGCCTCATTAGGGAGCTTGCGGGTTCCATATCAGAGAGACTTGTTTGTAAGCAAGCTGGAGGGTCGTCTGTCACCCGCGTCACCAAGGGCGGCTTCCCCTGTCACTACATCCACCGCTCTACACCCTCGCCCTTGTACATCATTCTGTAGTACACCGGTCGAGGGTGTAGGAGCTACTAATGGACGGGTGTAGTGAGACCTGGTTAGCTTCCCCGGGTGCCGAGGGCCCGCGCTGCTCACCTGCGAGCTGTGACTTGTCTGGGGGATTAGACGGTCCGTCAAATAGAATAACTAAAAACCTACATAGGGAGAGTCGGCAGGCTGGGCTCACACACGCACCGAGTGACAAGCATGTCGTTGTTTTATATAACAAGGAAGCGAGTTATCTATGCACTAAGACAAAGGTCACCCCGAGCCTGGGAGAGCGTTGCACTCAGCCACTTCAGCCGGTAACTTTAATTATTCGACTTCTGGGAGAGATTGAGCTTTTCCCGAGATGATCTGGCTAATTACCCTCAGCTGTCGAGGGCGGCCAGCCTGGAGCCACGGCGGGGAAGGAATGGCGAGACAACAAAACGGGGGAATCTTGCAGGCGAGGCGAGGGAAGACAGAGGAGCCCGAGGAGGGACAGAGTGTCATCAGGTGTAATGATTACATATGAGTGTGCCAATGCGGGGTTCCTCGAGTAACGGCCACGACTCGTCTCTGTCAGTCTTTATGGCCCATCTTTATTACCACCACAACTCCTGCTCCCTCCTCGTCTCCCTCCTCGTCCTCCCCATCCTATACCCCCACTCCTCTTACTCCTTCTCATCCACCTCCTCCTTCTTCCTTTCCCTCTTCTTCTTCTTCTTCTTCTTCTTCCTCCTCCTCCTCCTCTTACTCCTACTCCTACACTTCTCATTCTTCTTGTTATTCTTCTTCTTCTTCTTCTTCATCCTCCTCCTTCTTCTCGTTCTCTTCTTCCCTCCTCAGTCTCGGTCCGCTCGCCACTTCATCATGGTTTCGAATCTGTTTACACGGTCACTAACATTTCATGCTGTGTGAATACCTCCGCTGTGGCACCGTTTCCGACTCCATTCTCTCCCCTTCACACTCCTTCACCGCCACCACCACCGCCACCACCACCACTACCTTTCCTTCCCCCTTCCCTTATTATCACCTTCTTTCCCTCGCCTCGATCATCCACCGCACCTCACACCCTCCTCTTTCTCCTCCTTCTTCCCTTCTTTCGCCCCTATGCTAACTGCGCCACCTCCCTCTCCTCTCTCTCTCTTACTCCTGCTCACTTCTCTCTCTCTCTCTCTGTATCAATACATTTTTCTCCCTCCCTCACTCACTCTCTTTCTCCATGTCTGCCTCCTACGCTCTTTCCAGCCGCTCCCTCCCTCCCTGACTCTCTCTCTCTCTCTCTCTCTCTCTCTCTCTTGGAAGTCTTTATGAGCCATGTTTATTACCATCACAACTCTCACTCCCTCCTCCCTTCAGCGCTCCCTCCCTCCAGCGGCAGCGTCTCTCTCCTCCCATCAGTCACGCTCTCTTGCTGTGCACTCTCTCTCTCTCTCTCTCCTTCCCGGGTGATATTATCTTTACTCTCAGTCTGTGTGTGTGTGTGTGTGTGTGTGTGTGTGTGTGTGTGTGTGTGTGTGTGTGTGTGTGTGTGTGTGTGTGTGTTACGGTCGCTAGGTTCATGTCTAGTTTTCTGTTTGTTGTGTATGTTGTTGGTTGTGTTAATGTTTATGTTTATTAATGTTGTTGTTGTTGTTGTTGTTGTTGTTGTTGTTGTTATGGGTGGTGATGGTGCTGTCCTTGGTGGTGTTGAAGCTGGTATCGTTGGTTTTCATCATCACTCTCATTATCATCACTGCTGTCATAGTAATCATCATCATCATCACGTTTGCTATCTTTGTTATTCATCTCTCTCTCTCTCTCTCTCTCTCTCTCTCTCTCTCTCTCTCTCTCTCTCTCTCTCCCCGTGTCTTTTTTTTTTTTTACACATATAATCTCCTCGACTATGTATTATTTTCTCGCCTTTCCTCTATCTTATTTCCCTTTGGCATCCATTTATCCCACTCCTCGCCGCCCGCTGCAGGTACGCCGAGTATATACAAGGGCCATTAAAGTCGCGGCTTTGAGAAACACACCTTCATATGCATCCAAATAACGTCGTGTTCCTGTGTTTATCAGCCGACCAGCGAGGCAGCGGAGACCTGGTGGGGAGGACGGAGGGTGGTGAAGGGGGGAGAGTAAGAGGGTGTGTGTTTGTGTGTATGTATGAATGTGTGTGTGTGAGTGTGTGTGTGTGTGAGGGGCAAGTCTTCTCTCCCTGACACCCCAGCACACCACACCCCTCCGTGATGGTATATAAGCCCCCATGCACACATTCATCCCTGCTGCTCTTCCTTCCAATCCCCTCCCGAGGCGACTCCTCTAGGCGTGCTAAACATTCAAGGAAACTCTGCAGGTTAGGGCACGGGGGGATGAAAAAAAAAAAAAGGGAGGAGGAGCAGGGAAAGGGGTGCTGTTAACTTAAAGCCATTTAGTTCGCTTCGCACCGTGAAAAAAGAAGGAAAAAATAATAGTGTTAAAATTTTTGGCACATAACACGGCACTTACTAGACTCTTGCCTCTCTCCTTCAACTCTTCCTCCTCATCTTCCTCCCTTCTATTCTCCTGCTTCTCTTTCTCTTTCTCCTCCTCGATGCTGCTCCTCCTCCTCCTCCTTCTCAGCCCTCCAGGGAGCATCAGTAGCTTCCTGGACCAGGCTCTCAATGACCTTGTTTCCTCGGTGGCCGTTTGCTCGCTACAACTGTGCTTCCCCCAAATAGCTCCCGCGGGACCCGGCCGGCGTGGAGGCACATCCGTTTTCGCCTCCGGAATTTCAATCTACTCGCTTTAATCCGTCTCCATATATCTGGCGCGGGGTCGGAGCAGATAAAATGTGGCGAGTTGGCTCAATGGTAGGTAATGAGGTGGTTAACAGGAGCTGTGGCGGCCGCTGCGGTGTCGCTTGGGTGTCGCCGGCGGTTAATGCTACAGCAACAACCGGTCTGCGTCAGTCTTTAGTCTTGCAGCTCCGCCCGGGAAAGGATAGGATCAGGCATTCGTCTTTGTTAAATCACGCCGGTGGGAGGGAGGAAGGGAGGAAAGGAGGGAGGGGAAGGGATCCTGGTCACACTTTCACTATTTTCCACTGGTGAACGTAAGCTAATATTCTCTCTCTCTCTCTCTCTCTCTCTCTCTCTCTCTCTCTCTCTCTCTCTCTCTCTCTCTCTCTCTCTCTCTCTCGCTTCTATTTTACTCCTACCGTTTTGGGCTGTATTCATATTTCTGGGAGGTGCAATGTTATGGGTTCATTTACACTAAGTACCCTCAGAGTTGTCATTGTAACTCATGCTCGCGGGAGTTTTCTTGAAGAGTGCCACAATGAACATAAAGTCTTAAAGAGGAGCGCCTCATACCAGCTCGCTGCTCCTCATAATGCCCCCTTGGAGATGTCTCGCGTTTTTCCCCTTTCACCCCCTCGGCTCTGGGCTGTGGCTTGGGGGTGGAGGAGGTGGTGATGGTGGTGGTGGTGCCGGTGCTCCCCACGTTTCCTCCAAGACTATATAACCTGGTGCATTCTGGTTTTGGCGTGATTACCGCTATCCATCGCCGCCCGCGACCCCTCCATCAGTGTCCGGTCCGCCAGCGCTGTCCATCTCTCCTCGCGACTCCTCCTGATCACCACCATAACTCAAAGGTGCCTCTGCTGTTGTCCGTCCGACCCACCCCTTCCTCCATTCTCCGCCTCCTCCTTAGGAAGCCCCTTTCTTCTGCTCCTCCTCGCCCACCACCGCCCCTTTCTCTGTTCTCTGTGCCTCCACCCCCGCCGTGACATTATGGGCACCGGAAATGGGCGAGGGAAAAGTATCCAAGCAAATTAAAGCAAGAAATTTGGTACATCAGAACTTCAAGTCGTTTCACAAATGCATTTATGTAACTGATTCTTCTCCTCTTTCTTCTCTGCCTCTTCTTTTCCTTGGCGGGCTTTGCGAGGCCTTGCTGTAGGAGATCAGTCGATATAGTGTGTCCCTCCTTACTCGAGAAAAGCATCCTCCCCTCTCGCTCTCCTTTCCCTGAACAAGGAACGGCGAGAGACTTCCTGACGTAGGACTTCTCGATGAATCCTTCGCCCGTGGGAACTCGGCCTGAAATATGCTGTAGCTTAACTTTGCCTCGTGTAACTAACTTGTCTCACACTACACCAATAACCCAAAGTAACTTATTTGAGACATAACTTACGGCAATAGTTTACCTAACCGGTTCGAAGAGTCGTTGGTCGACTTCAGATAAGGCGCCGACTCTTGGTTACTTCCCTGATCCCCCCCACACACCTCCCAACCTTCCTGTTTTCCCTCCCGCACGCTGCTTCACGACCCACTACGTCCTTGCTGCACTACGAGGTGACGGTACAAGCAAAAGGTAGGAAGGAGACGCTTATGAACCTAGCCGACCCATTCCATATCCTCCCGCCCCATCCTTCCACCTTCACACAATTTTAGGTCCATCCCAGTCCGGCCCCCACTTTGTTGTCGTAGGTTGAGCCTCCCGCTGGCCATTTCCTGCTTGAGGTCGTGCATCCTTCGTCTCTGTCTGGGTCTTGAGCCGTGTCCATCCCTCCCCGCGACTTCGTCCTGATGACCGTCATAACTCACCATGCTGGACAGTGTTGCCAAACTTAACCTTTTTCCTCGCCTCTCGGACTATTTTCACCCTCCCACCACAACTGAGATTCGGGATTCCTGCGCCCGTGAAAACGTATTTATCGGCGACATTTGTGGGCTGGTTCGTATTTGGCTGAAGACTGAGAGAAAAATTTGGGCAAGTGAGCGTCTTGTGAGGAGGTGTAGGAAGGGAGACCTTAGCACCACTGTCATAACTCACTAAGCTGGAGCCTCCTGTCCGCTATCTCAGGGGCTCCTCAATGGCCGCCGTCGTCTTCTGCTCTCTTATTTTCTGATTCGCTCGAGACAAGTCAGGCCGGTGAGTTAGGGGACTGCTGACGTGGTGGAGGCTAAAAGGGACTTAATTCTGATTTGTGCACCGGCTACTGACCCCCATTTTTCAATCTGCGCCGAGTGATAATTTCTGATAATTCCGTAATCTGCTTCTGAGGAAACGGGTACTTGTCAGTCTTCGAGTAAGTTACAGTGATTTTTATTTGTTCTTGCCTCGCGCCTGGCCACCATCCATTACTGTGACGGGCGAGTCTTAATTTTCCCTCTGATGGCTCACGCGCGGGCAGGCCATCCCCGGAGGGCAGCTGCCAACGGGCGTCTTCACAGCAGACCGCCCACCGCCCACCACCCACCACTCCGGCACCTCTCACCACCGTGCCTTTGTTGCCGCCGCCCGTCAACATCACTCAGGAGGGGCTGCGGCCCGCCCTCCAACGCCAGGCACACGCCTCGTCCAGCGCCTCTCGTGCGTGTTTCTCTCGCGTCCCTAAACCTTAGCAACCGTGGCTGTGCTGTGGCTCGTCGGAGTTCGCACTGACGGTCAACCATAAATTTAGTCTAGCAAGTTCTCTGAACCGTCAACACAAGCTTCATTTAAGACTTCGCTGACCTGCTCTTAAAACGCTCACGTAGAGAGACCTCAGCACTCCCCTATTGCTGTACCTTCCGCCGCTCCATCCCAGACGCCCGACGCCCGACGCCCGACGCCCGACGCCCGACTCTCGATGCCCTGCCAATCGACCAGAAGGGAACTAAAGATCGCTTCTTCTGCTGTTCCCTTGTTGCACGCCGAGGTTTTTTTTTCACCGGCTTGCCATCACTCAGAGGGGACCAACTTGGCGCCCACTCCCTCGTCGCATCCTCTGCCCTTTGTGAGTCCTACCTCTGCTTGGTAGGGGCGCGGGCCACACCACCTTCCATTAGTCCCCTGTCGCAGGTAAAGGGCTTTGTGCACCTCGCCGTCGTTCCCACAAATATAAGACGACCACGGGTTGACAATATGGAGAAATCTTGTTTCTTATGTAATCTCCTTTTGCAGCCAGTGACAAGGGTGGCGCGAAACCCAAACCTCAGGCAGGCGTGACATACCTGCATTCTGGAGAGCCACTCACTTGTGACAGACAACCAACCGCATCTCAGCATGCGTGAGACGTGACTTTGCATGTACAGCAGTGCATCACATTAATGACATATCAATAAAAGACACAAATTACAGACACAGTGCATCAGCAACTTGTAACTTTTCATTATCAGTGGTTGAAAAAGTGTGGTGGATCTCGGGAATGAACAATAATCTCACAGTCTGGCGTGTCACATTGTGAAGGATGTCTTACAAGAAGGATGGGTGTTCGTAAATGTGCGTGTTCGTGTGTGTGTGTGTGTGTGTGTGTGTGTGTGTGTGTGTGTGTGTGTGTGTGTGTGTGTTTCGGAGGGGACCGAGGGACACCTCGCAGGTGGGTTAGCGGCTTTGAGGCGGTGGCGTGTGAGGGGCGTCCATCCGTCAACCTCGGGACGGGCACACATGACCATTACTTTGGCTGCCACGCCCCCAGCTTTTTGCGTGACGCTCTCCTCCCCCGGCAGGATTTATGCCGGAGGGGCTGTTTTCTCGCGTGACCACAGCTGATTGGGGCTGATACATGCTCCTCACGTGGATTCTTCGGAGATGTCCCCGTGTGATGTCCACCGCCTGGTCCTCAACGAGGTACCACCAATACTATAACGATGCCCTTAGGTATTTGTGGTAAAGAAAAAACAGTTCAGGACACTGAATGGAAATGCGTTACATTTTTCTCTAATAAATCCACGGAAAAAAAAATAAACACGATGGTCAATTGGAAGCTAAAAACAAAAGGCACTCGCAGTCTCGCCCTCCCCCCCTTGCCCTAGAGCAAACAATTGCGTCCATCCCAGTAAATATTTTGGTAGCGGTGGAGGGACAAGCGTCAGACCATCAGCCGGCCGCAGGGCTGGGGTGTTCCCGCGGCCCCCACGCTCCTACAGGAGGGGAGGGGAGCGACGCCCCTTTGTTGACAACGCCATTCACATTTCTCACCTCTCCCGCCACGTCACATAAATCTAAACTACGATTTGAACGTGTCAGGAGAATCACGTCAGCTGCCTACATGTCTGGAGGAAAAAAGAACGGCGAGGGAAAAAAATAAACACGAGCTGCCAAGTATATGAAGAAGTATAAATAAGTGAGCGTGTCTGAGCTAAGAAAGAAAGAAAAAAAACGAAGCAACGATAAGGAGGCGGGAAGCGGAGAACGGTAGCACAGGGAACAAATGTTGATTGTACCTTCCGCCGCTTGCTTGCTGTTGTTTCCTGTAACCTTGAATGACTGAACAAAAGCGGCAGCAGAAAGCAGAACAGGGCGCCTCCCACTCTGACTCTTGATGTAGCGCGGCACTATTCTCTTCCCCCCCACACCAGTCACCCTTATGGGGCGAGGAAGGGACGGGGCGGGAAAGAGGGAGTAATGAACGAAAAGAAAACAGCTGACAGCTCCAGCATTCACTCACAGACCTGGACTCGAATACGCTGCCTAATGAAACCAAATGATGCGATCAATATTCCTAATACACAGCCATAGCCATCCATTTAAACCGCCTGATTCTGAGTAATAGTCGTCATTCGGGCGCGACAGGTATAAGAATAAGAGTAATCATTCTAGAGGGCCCTCAGGCTTATTTTTACCATGTATGAACAAAAAGTTTTCGCCGGCTGGTGGGGACATGAAATACTGCCGGCCAGTGTGAACCGAGGCGGCCAGTACTGGGTGTTCCCTCAGCAGCAGCAGTAGGAGCTGTTGTGGCGTGTTTGGTGGCTGGGGCAGTGTTGCAACACTGATAAGAGCAGGAGATACAATCGGTGCGTCACTGAGGCACGGCAGTGATATACGTACTTGGTGACCACGCTGTCCAAGGGCACGCGGCACCAGAAGGTCGTTAGGGTCATTCAGGCTCTGAGTGTGATGAACGAGAGGAGCAGCAATATTTCTCTATTAAGGGCAGTAAATGGACACATTTTCCCCGCAAATCGGCAACGTCTGTCCCTACGACAAACATGTATCACGCGCCTCGCGAGTCTGAGGTCGGTGAATGACGCACTAGACTCTATCGTTAATGTATGCTAATAAGCTCGGCAGCTCAGAGCTGCAACTGCCATTCGCGCCACTAAACCTACAAATCATCAGTTCGTGTCGAGAGTCGTGCTCTACTCGTCACTTTTTCTACTAAGCTGCCGCTGACGGGAAGCCTCAACCCTCCCCCCCGCGCCGCAGCCGACCATCCTTCCTGCAGCTGTAAAATGTCCGAGGCATTCACGCCTTTCCTCTCTTATCAACATATTAAAAAAACATTTGTACCGTGACTCAACGAAATGGAGTTGTTAATACAGAAGCCCACAGCAACTCATCTGACGGTGGCAGCGAAGCGAGCACCACAAAACAAACATCAAAAACGGATACACACTTGGTTTGTTACCACTCACTCTTGGAATTAATGAAGTGAGTCACAGCCTGACGGAAGGTCAAGCTGGCTCAGAACACAATGCTCATTGCCACAGTGAAACACACACACACACACACACACACACACACACACACACACACACACACATATATACACACACACGCCCGGTAGCTCAGTGGTTAGAGCGCTGGCTTCACAAGCCAGAAGACCGGAGTTCGATTCCCCGGCCGGGTGGAGATATTTGGGTGTGTCTCCTTTCACATGTAGCCCCTGTTCACCTAGCAGTGAGTAGGTACGGGAGGTAAATCGAGGATTTGTGACCTTGTTGTCCCGGTGTATGGTGTGTGCCTGGTCTCAGGTCTATCCGAAGATCGGAAATAATGAGCTCTGAGCTCGTTCCGTAGGGTAACGTCTGGCTGTCTCGTCAGAGACTGCAGCAGATCAAACAGTGAAACACACGCGTGTCAGCAGTAAACTCTAACACCATGCACTCACTAACAATCCTACATCAAAGAGGAGGAGAAGGAGGAAAGTGACTAGAAAGAGAAAGAAGAGGAAGAAGGAGAGGAGGCTGTGGCTGTGGGTGACCTTAGGTGGGGGTGTTGGAGGGCGGGCAGGCGGTCAGCGAAGTGCCATGCACGATACTAGCGCGGAGGAAGAAAAGGAGGAGGTAATAAGGCTCGTTTTTCCAGGCTGAGAAATAACGAACATTTGTCTGTTTCACGTGTAATGGCAGTGGTTTATCATTCTCATTGCCAGTCGTCACCCGTACCCCGCGGCGGGCGGCGGGAGGCGGGGAGGGGGAGGCAGCCCGACGTCCCGGCAGTCAGTCTCCCGAAGTGGTGATCTCCCGGAGCACTGGTGTGGGTGTGGGGGCGCGGGAGTGTGGAGGTGGTGAGTGGCGGGTGTTGTGTGGAGGCGTGTGGAATGTGTAGTGTGTTGTGTGTTGTGAAGGCGATGAGGTGTTCTTGAGTGCGGTGATGAAGAAGCGTGGCAATTGTAAAGGTGCTGTGTGTCTGGTGGTGGTGGTGGTGGTGGTGGTGGGGGTGGTGGTGGTGGCGGCGATGGTGGTGGCGGTGGTGGTAAGGAAAAAGACAAAATAAATAAAAATCCAAAAAAGATGCAAGCGTTTGAAAGCAGCCACCGCCTTGCTCACATCTGCACGCATCACCTTTCCATCCATGCCTGCCTCTGACCCCCACACTCCTCCCCCTCACCCTCATTCCCCTTCACACACACACACACACACACACACACACACACACACACACACACACACACACACACAGCATATTGAGAATCAGTTGATGTACATTTTTTTCTTCATTCCTGACAGTAACTTAAACGTCTCCCATATGCAGCATTCATCAGTACAAAAAGTTCCCCGCCTCCGCTATGGTCCACTCGCCACTTACACCCTTCCATTCCGCGACTTTTTGGGTGCCATCTGCGACACAATCTACACTCCTTCCCTTCTTCCTCTCCGTCTCTGTCCACGGAATACTTCTCTTCCCCTATACGTACATACATACACAGCCTCTCCAAGTGCTACGCCACACATATACACACACTCTCACTCTTACTCTCTTTCTCTCTCTCTGTAGGCCTTAGACACACCTTTTCTTCAGGAGACATAAAAGTTCATTTCCCCTCCTTCCCCCCTGCCACTCATCCCACCTACCTGTATTCCTCCCCTGGTCTCGGTTTCCCAGTCCTCCTGCCCCGGCCTTTCAGTAGTCGAGTGATGCCGCCCCGATATGGAAAACACTCCCTCGAATGCCTAATGCGTGAAAAATTACGTTTACATCGACTCTCTCAATGGACTGAGGAGAGGAGGATGTGAGTATCATTTGTGACCATCAAAGAGCCCTCAGCAGCTTACTTTTTACTGTCATCTGCATTGAGCCTTGTATCGGAAAAGGGTAGGGCAAGATCCATCCAGGAGTGAGAGGCGGAGGAGGCGGAAGAGGAGGAGGAGCAAGAGGATAAAGGGAGTATAGGAGGAGGGAGAAGAGGAAGAGGTGAGACAAAGGAGTGTTAGTAGATTGGTGAAGTGGACTTGTAAAGAAGGGGACACAGCACTCAATGTGATAGTTAACATTAGGTTTTCAGCCGAGTCGAGTCTTCCTTTTTCTCACGAGTCCACTGAAGGAGTCTACGTTCAGGCTAGGCAAGGTTCAGAGATCAGGCAGGAGAGGAGGGAGGAAGGGGGATCGATAACCTTCATCTTCCCCACAAGGTTTATTTGAACACACAAAGAACATATTTTCACACCCTACATCACGTTCTTTTTGTAATCTCCCCCCTGGCCCTTGGGAAGCACTCTCCACTCCCCTCACAGCCCCTCACTACACTTCCTACGCCCTCTTACACACTCCCTGGCACACTTTTTCGTTACTTCATTCCTTTCAAACTATTAAATTACTTCTTGATCCATCGCCGCTCCTGCCCACGACTATGTAATATCATAAAGCATATTTCATCGCTCCATACGCATCCCGGGTTCACTTGAGCTGGTGTGGGAGGCGTTACACGGGCTCAGTATCAGGCCTGAGCAGCTGTTTTCCACCCATCAGTGTCTGGCCAGCAGTCCATCGAGAGGGGGAGAAGGAGGAGGGTCCGATCTCCAGGTTCCCATCACAATAACCCGAGCGAGGAGGTGCTGGCGGCCAGGTGATCCCCGCGCCGCTGCTCCCACCAGGTGCTGATGCTGATGATGCTGATGCTGCTGATATTCACGACCGGGGACAATCTTGCTGGTTTATATTTTGTTGTTGTTTTTTCTTTCTTGTAGACGACGCGCTTTTTACTTGATTGTTTGGTGTGTGGGCAACCGAGACTCGATTCAGGAGTGCACCGATCCTGCATGGCCAGGGGGTGAGTGCCGTGCCAGAACAACACTCAGACTTCGCTCCGGGAAATGTTCCGTACAGACACTCGGAAAAAAAAATATATATATATATATATATATATATATATATATATATATATATATATATATATATATATATATATATATATATATATATATATATATATATATATATATATATATATATATATATATATATATATATATATATATATATATATATATATATCTAACATTCCTTCATATAAAATAAACACTTAGAAAAAACTTGCATTTTCAACCATACATGACGAAAAAAAAAAACATCCATCGACTCTCACGACAAGCAAACGTCACAATTAAAACTAATACACGTGACACCTCCCTCGCCAAACTACACACCTGTTTACCTGTATACATGCAGCCCACGGTACATCTGCTTATCCATGGAGGAGCCTCACTCACCACTTGGCCAGGAAGGAGTAGTAGGAGGAGGAGGAAGAGGAAGAGGAAGAGGAGGAGGAGGAGGAAAGTAGGGAGGGAGGGAGGGAGGGAGGGAAGAGAGGGCAGCAGTGCACGGCGCAGCTCTCACAACTCCGCTGCCGCTCCATATTACAGCGGCCCGCAAGTGTTTTATTGTCTCCTGTTGGTAATAAAGTTTCCCCTTGTGGGCGTGGGCGCAGGGTCGTGGGGGGGAAAGGAGGAGGCGTGGATGAGGGTCTGTGAGGGACGTGTATGAAGGGAGAGAGAGAGGAAAGTGGGGGGGAGGAAGAGAGGGAGATGAAGCGAGAGTGAGGGAAGGGGCGGTCTTCTCTCCCTGAGCTGTGGGCCATCAATAGCATTACAGGCAATAACAGAGGAGCGCTCTTGCCAAGGTGGTGGGGAGGGAAAGAGGGGAAGAAGGGAGGCGAAAGGGAAAAGAGATGGGAAAGAGAGAGAGAAAAGAGATGTGTGTCTGTGTGTGTGTGTCTGAGAGAGAGAGAGAGAGAGAGAGAGAGAGAGAGAGAGAGAGAGAGAGAGAGAGAGAGAGAGAGAGAGAGAGAGAGAGAGAGAGAGAGAGAGAGAGAGTATAGGTGGAAAGATAAACAGACAGACACAGCAAGCCAAGCAAGGACATAGACGGATAGACACAGAGAGGGACAGGCGGACAGAAAGAGATAGACAGAGTCAGATAGGCAGACAGACGAAGACGGACAGAATGACAGATAGCTGGACGGACAAAGACAGCCAGAGAGAAAGAGAGAGAGAGAGAGGCAGACTGAGAAGGAAAAAATACAAAGGGAAATGAAAGAATAAAGGATACTCATTTCTTTTCACTACGCATCCCCTCCCCTCCCTACCATCACTTTATCCTCCACCATCACTTCCTTTCTCCTCCTCCTCCTCCTCCTCCTCCATCAAGCGGGGTCGGGCTGCCGTGACCCTGGTGCCCCTCAGGTCGTCGCCACAATAATATGTATAAATTTTGCGAAACTTTATCTCCTGACCCTCAAAGCTCGATGATATTCTCCTCCCAGCACATGAGGGCGGCGGTTTGCTCCTCACCTCCTCGCAGCTCCAGCCCTCACCGAGTAGCTGCAGCAACTTTTCAAAAATAATCCCTCCCGTACACTCCCAAGATCACGGACTTTTTTTTTAACCAACAATAAATTTTCCCTCAACTACCGCACTAAGCCGCTCCGCCGCAGACACCCGCGCGGGGGAACGAGGGAAACAGACCGAAACAAAACTGGAAAAGGTTGTGAAAACGGGGGTCCAGAGGGTGAAATGTGGGTGAAATATTCGGCCATCCGTCCGTGTCGGCCTGAAGTGTGAATCGTAAAAACCTCCATAAATATTTGGAAACGCCCCTCCATCGCGCCATCACCAGAATAATGGAGGAAAAATAACACCTGGGGCAGCGTGATGTTATAATGGTGATATATAGAGCGTCGCCCTGAACAATGTGACGCCGCCGATGGAGGCTGCCATTTGTAGCTTTTTGATATTTAGTCTTTCCAGGACGTCAGAGGCAGCGAGACTGCCGCCGCGCCTTGCAGGGCGCTGTGCACTCTGCCGGCGGGTCTGACTGACTAGCAAGTAAAAACCAGGACATCAAAAATAAAAGTGACGTTAGAGCAGCGGGATATGAATCAGCCACTTATACACATGAGATTTTCGACCAAAACACAGCGTGTGCTTCTTTGGGCTTTAGTTAATTCTGGCAGGAATGTGCAAGAACTTACTTGATATAAGGGAAGACCTCCGCTGAGGGGCGCCTCCCCTCGCCAGGATAATGTACCAGTCATTATCCCCGCTCAACCGCCTCACTTTGATGGGCATCCTCCCCTCACCTTCCCTCATCGCCTCGCGTTCCTCGTCTGCTTTTCCTTCTTGCTGCTCGTTTTCCTTTCTCTGGCGCACGGGAGACGCGACCTCGCCCTCCCCGCCGACGGTCATGCCGCGGGGGCGTCGTGCCGGCCTGGTGCTCCTTCACTCACTCAGTGTCACTGTGTCCGGATGCTTCGCGATCAAAGTAATGACCAAGAAACAAATGATCACAACACAAGCAAGACTGTAACTTTTTCCTTCACTGACAGGTACACCCGCGGCTGCAGTTCACCACGTCCCGTCCTCGTGCACCTCACACTCGCCGCCTCTCTCCCCACACCACTGCTCTAAGTCACTGCCACGGCCGCGTCCCGAGCTCTCCTGCGGCAGGGAGGATGGTGTGTGCTCACCCGGCGCGGCTGTGTGCGTGTGTGAGTGTGCGAGTGGCGGGGGAGGTGGACATGTCCCTGGATGACGGATCACTGGAGGCGTCATCCATCAGTCTTGTCAAGTCCCTGGGATGACTTCCAGGCGAGGTTGCCACACACCACCACTTGCTGTGTTGCCACTCCGCTCTCGCTCCCCGTCACACCAGCGTCCGCCGCATCTATCACCGCGATGTCTCCCCACAATTACGGTTTTTTTATTTATTTTATTTATTAATTACAAGACAGACCGATACGGACGCCAAACAAAAAACAAACCAAACAAAAACACAACAATATATAACGAATCAACGACGGGCAAAACAAGGATCAGATATCTCAAAACAAATTTCGATGGTTGTTTTTCCTCAGTTCAGAGACAGTTTCCAATAACAAGCAAAGCAGCGAGGTCCACCAAGAGTCCGGCGTAAGCTTGTTTGGGCCCAGGTGTGGCTCGGCCTCGCGCACCACGGCTAGGAGAAAGAAGCGGCGGAGGAAAGCAAATACGGTGTGTCCGTCAGAATTTGAGGTAAAAACTCGCCAAGCTACTGAGGACTCCCCGGAAAGTCAGTTATCCATCACGAGTGTCTCCTCTCACGCAGACACGGGCGAGCACCGGGCGAGGACCAGCACTGTTTTCACCTCTATCGGCCAACCACTGTCCGAGGAGTGTTTTCTTTCGGTACTACTAACAGAGAGAGAGAGAGAGAGAGAGAGAGAGAGAGAGAGAGAGAGAGAGAGAGAACTGTGACGGACGGTAAAAAGGAACAAAAGGATGAGGAGAAAAGTTCACAAAAGAGACAAAGAAAGAGAAAAGCACAAACAAATATACGAAGTAGCGAAGGACACAAACAATGCTGAGGACTTCTGAAGGAACTGTGTGATGAAGTAGTATTAGGAGGAATAGAAGAAGGAGGAGGAAGAGGAAGAGGGAGGGAGGGAGGGGGATTGGGGGAGAGGGAAAAGAGCAGCATCAGGAGGAGGAAGAGGAAGAGGAAGAGGAAGAGGAGGAGGAGGAGGAGGGAACTGCCGGAAAGGAGGGAGGAGAGATACAGGGAGGTAAAGGAGATGGACAGTAGCGGCTCAAGAATAAACATGAAGGAGTGCGTGAAAGCAACTTAGCGGAGAGAGAGAGAGAGAGAGAGAGAGAGAGAGAGAGAGAGAGAGAGAGAGAGAGAGAGAATATAGTAGTAATGAAACATTGTGTTGATATAAATGACCGAGCGAGGGTCAGGCGGGAATGAAGACTGATGGGATTCAAAAGAGAGTAGAAAGTGAGGAACGGACAAGGAAGGGAGGGAAGGAGGGAAGGGATGGGAAGGGAAGGGAAGGGAAGGGAAACAGCAGGAGGAGACTGACCAAGAGGATGAGCGATGTTAGTAAAAGATAAACCATTGGACAGATCTTTCCTTTCCTCTATACACAAACCAATGAATAAATACAAATAAATATAAACAAAATACTTTTCCTCCCTCTAACACAGATTAAAAAATGCAATGAAAGGATAAGGAGAGAGAAAAAAAGTGAGGGTGTGGTCGTAAAGGGGAGTGAGGGAGGGGGCGAGGTGGGTGGTGCCTGTGTGGGTGGTGATGGGTGGAGTGGGTAGGGGTGTGGGAAGGGGAGGAAGGGTGGCGTGAGGGGAACGAGATAATGGGACAGAGTAGTCCTGGGAGGCATGAGGGATGGCCGAGTGCAGCGTAGTACAATGGGTGAGGTGAGCACCGCGGAGTGGAGGAGGAAGAGGAGGAGGAGGAGGGAGAGAGAGTAGGTTGTAAATGAAGAGTGAGAGGATAGGTAGGGGAAACAGCAGAGAAGAGGGGAGCTGTGCGACGCTGTAATCTCCGCGGCCGTCAGCGTAAAGTCGTGGTGACCTCAGATTCATCATGCTCACTCAGAAACCTCTCCAGATCAATCACGCTGCTCGGGATGATCGCCTCTAGGAGCCTCGCCATCCCAGTGCACTTCGCTCACCGCTTTCCTAGCCTGCAGGGGCCACCTCGACGAAGCTTTCCTGGAGCAAGTGAAGGGCAGCGGGGGGCGAAGCTCATCAGTGTAATATCTATGCTAATATAACAACTGGCTGAGCACAGTGGCTACCTCAAGAAAAGATGGAGAGGTGTCACCGGAGGAATGGCTTATGGATGAATGACTCCGAGCTTGTAATCGCCATCCATTATATCCACGAACAGCAGGTTCGTCCACGCCGCCGCGCCGCCCGCACGCACAAGGCCTTCCTTACATGGCGGTGGCGATGAGCATGACCCTTGAGGCTACCTGAGGTTAGCACGGTACTCACCCCGCCGCGAGGAATGAAGTAACCTTCCTGGCACACACACACACACACACACACACACACACACACACATACACACACACAGACATAATGTGGGTCACTTGGCGTCCACGACCTGCCCGAACTGTTGTGGGCAAGAAGTAATACTGTAACTCCCTCATCAGGTCCATGAGTGAAGAAATGTTCACCTTGGTATTAGTATAAAACGCAGGGGAGGATGTGGCTCGTACAGGGGAGGCGAAGCAGAAAATATAATAAGCAAAAAGCTAATGTAACATCATAATGACTGGGGCACAGAAGGTCAGGAAGTCAGAGGTGAATGAGACCGGGTGAAGCAGTTTCCCAAGAACATCAACTGTGTGTGTGTGTGTGTGTGTGTGTGTGTGTGTGTGTGTGTGTGTGTGTGTGTGTGTGTGTGTGTGTGTGTGTGTGTGTGTGTGTGTGTGTGTGTGAACCTAATTTTAAGGCAATAGTAGCAAACAGGAAGAAGACTGATCCGCGGAAGACCTGTTATGTAAAGTTGCATTTTATCTCTTTCCCATCCACTGCTGGCCACACAAGGGAGAAGAGGAGCTGCTGTATCGCCCTGAGAAACACCACACACCGCAGCGCCAAGGACGGACGGAGACTGAAATGGCCTAATTGACAGAGTAGTTGATTCTTACCATTGGACGCATGTATGGGCGAATGAGGGGCTGATTCATCATATCACTTGGGGTGCGGGGCTGCGGGTGAGAAAGTTACTGACTGGTCTTTTGAGAAGCAGGTTAAGACAGGACTGCGAGGGCACGGGGAACAGATCATGAGTTGTTCCTTCACTGTGTCGTAACTCAAGACGTCGGCTTTTTTTTATTCCGGTTGGAGAGATAACTTCACACTCAAGTCTGCATTAGCAATAATCTTGGCTTAAGTAGTCTTGACTGTGCTCCAACAGTTTTCTCTCCGCCCGGCAGGTAGAGGCGTCGGTCCGCGTCCCTTAATGCGTCTCCTCATTAGTAATATATTTCCCAGAGTGATGGCCGGCCAGTGTTTACAATTTTACCGAGTATTTACGACGTCCATTAGAAAGTTACCGTGAGGCTGGACAGGTGAGAGTAGAAAAGGTCAAGACAATGCTTCCGAGGTCAGGTCAAGCCATTGGGTGAGTAATGAGCTTATTTCTAGCCGGAGGGTCAAGGCCTGGCCAAAGAAAATGCACATAAAGCTGCAGTAAGCCCGAGCCGTGTTATTAATTGTCATGAGGGTGAGGTATTTCTACAGACTCGGCACAGGGACACCAACACACAGCGACCCCACTAACTCATTCTCGCCTCAATGTCAGGGAATCTGAGGGACGCAAATGATCTGTAAACTGGCCGCCGCTAACCTTCTTGTGGGTCGCCGGCCGACTTGCTTGAAAATGACTGATAACTAGAGAGTGCCTGTGGTACGCTCCTTCCTTCTGCTTAGTTAATTTTTTTCCACGTGCAGGTTTTAGCAGGAAGACTTTGATGGTGGCATGACGTGGCGGGCACTGGTGCACAGAACGTCACCAGCAGATTACGTCACAGTCATTAAGAGGCCGCGTGACACTCAGGGCGCCAGTTTGGAGGGTGTAGGAAAGTTATCGTACCTCGGCCAGTCTGAGGGTTTCGCTGTGCGTCGCGGCCGTTCATCAGTCAGCGAGTGACAGACTCTCATACACTTGTCCATTATACACGGCACAACCCTGCCCGCCCCGCGCCCTCACCCTGCCACCACGCCCGTCCACCGCTCCTTACCCCAGACTCTGAATCTCACCCCTCACTCTCCCCCTTCCCCACACTCACGCTGCCCCACCCATCCCCCTACCCTCAATATATATACCCCTCTCCTTCCGCTACCCACAACTTCTTGGAATCACCAGCCCCCACCCCCACCACCACCTCCACCTCCACCACCATCACCACAAACATGCGTGCAACACAAACACCAGCCATTCACTCACTCACCCTCATCTCCACCCACGCCACGCCACGCCATGTGCACTACGCCCCCGCGCCAGGGTGAACGATGCCGCCAGAGAGAGAGAGAGAGAGAGAGAGAGAGAGAGAGAGAGTCTTTTGTTTTAACGTCAAACGAAAAAGCATTGTTTAAAGATGACACGTGGCGGCGACTGTTGAATGACCGTGAAACTTTGCCAAGACTGTTAAAAGACGGTCTGAGAAACGTGTGTGTGTTTGTGTTTGTGTTCGTGTGTGTGTGTGTGTGTGTGTGTGTGTGTGTGTGTGTGTGTGTGTGTGTGTGTGTGTGTCCTCCAGGGAGCGCATCACACACACAAACACACACACCTCGCCCCCGCGGTCCATCGTGCTAATGGTTTTCGATTACCAATACGGACGAGCCGGCGGGTCGCCATCGTCACCGGCTTCTTAATACTCGTCCGTGGAGCCGATCAAACAGAAGTAATAATTAAAGAGTGTGATAAATGGCGAGGTCGGTCGGTAGATACATTCAATACACCGACGCATCAACCTCCCTCACCCCTCTGTGTGTGTGTGTGTGTGTGTGTGTGTGTGTGTGTGTGTGTGTGTGTGTGTGTGTGTGTGTGTGTGTGTGTGTGTGTGACGGGAGGAGGGTGAGTGAGTGAAGGATACATACAGCAGGAGTGGCCAGTGTGGTGGTAGTAGTAGTGGGTGGCAGCAGGATAATTATTGACCTTAACTGCTGGTATTACTCATCTTAAGGGGGCAGTTGTTACTGCGGTGGTGGTGATGGTGGTGATGTTGGTGGAGAGAGTGATGGTGAGAAGGATGTTTTTCTTGTTGAGTTCACGTCCGTTCTTGCCATTGATGTTTTTGAAGATAGTGAGGAGGTGGTGGAGGTGATGGTGATAATGGAGGATGATAGGGATGGAGAAGTGGTGACTGAGATCCCGGCCAAGAAAGAGACCAGTCAGACAGGAGACAAACACGAACAAACGCTTACTTGCCGGAAGACAAATATTAAGAAAAGACAAATTATGGAGAACTTGACAGCCACGTGCCAGCAAGCTCAGAGAGAGAGAGAGAGAGAGAGAGAGAGAGAGAGAGAGAGAGAGAGAGAGCTGACATTCCATCACGGCACATCATCGAGTGGAAATAAAGGCGAGGGCTGCACACACAACAAACACACAGTGGGCAACACCTGCACTTAGCGGCAAAGGTAATAAACACACGCGGCAAAATTTATTAGTCATGTATCACGAATGATGTTCATAATTCACTCCTTCCCCCAGGTGAGTCCCGGGGGCGGAGGGAGACGCAGACGTTTCCCAGGCGAAGATGCATATGTAATGATGTGTAAACATTTGTGGGACTAACATAGGGAGTCAGCCACCACAGCTGTTGATTTATGCCCAGAAGTTAACGATCCGCTGCATATTTCAGCATAACTTCTGCCACAGTCGAGCGTGAAGTACTTGCCGAGATGGAGAGTCGCGCCGTCACGGGTACCAGGGTTCGCAGGGCTCGCAGCGGAGGCATTAATCCAGTATTCATGTGTGAGGGTGATTGGACTTTTCCGTCTCGGGAATGAAAGGCCCTTGTAGGAGAGCTTGAGTCTCTGTTGTTCATTCTTTCCTTGCTCGGAGCGACTCGCAGCCTCGAGACTCTAATGGCGGGTTAGTGGATGAATGCAAACTGTCCAAACGCAATGAAAACAGAGAGTGTCTAAATGCAGCAAAATTTCCTATTTACTGTTGTTGATTTTTCCTCACCACCAGCCAGCGAGTGTTTAATGATCAACTATCGGCCACTCCGTTGGTGCTCAAAGCCTTGATTTATAAAAAGAAAAATGGATAAGCGAAAACAATGCGCAACTGCAAAGAAATCACTCAGTATATTGACGTTATTTTTGTCCAGTATAGGAAGAAATGAATAAACACGAAAGGAACTTTTTCATCTTGAACTTTAAACGTGATGCGCGCTTACAAAACCTTCCCGCGTCCTCCGCACGGTCGCCACCTAAATTCTTCACCGCGGAGGCCTTGACTCTCCTCAAGCTGCACTTGACCTGCCCCTGGCGAGTGACGGGCCGCCACCCCGCCTGACACAGCGAGGTCACCGCCTGATCGTAACTCTGGGCGGGAAGCTCTTGATGGCGCGGGTCGCGGGTGGTGGTGGCAGGGGGAGGGTCGACCATTGTTTTATGGCACTCCTCAAGTTTGGGCGCCTGGCACTCCTCGCACCCGATAAATATCATAGCCTATATAGTGTCGACCCTCCCGGGGCGCCTCACCCCATACCCATCCCCACATCTCATCCATGACGGAGTGCACGGCGTCGTCTTTGTCCCCTGCCTCGCGACCCCGCTGTCCTGCACAGAAAGGGGCCGTTGTGCCAGCCAGTCCCGGTGTTCCCGCCACGGCCGCCGCCTCGCCGTGGTCGGTCGTGAAAATGTCAAATCATAATAGCCAACTCGCTCTGCCATAATTGCCTGGGAATCACTACACGTTTGGGAATTCCTGGAATGATTAGCCTATGATGGATTTCAGTCTGTTAATTACCAATCAGGTCGATTCTGCACCCCTGCCCCCGCCATCCGACCTGCTCGCTACGTACACAGAGAACATTCTTCATCCTGCAGTCTGGACACCGGGCGCAGTGAGCCAGACGAGCGTGTGGCCAAAAGGCTCACTTTAAAGTGCAAACATTTGGGACAACAAGGTAAATATTCCCTTTGTCACGCAGAGAATGTCTGAGAAGAGCTAATCAGACTTGCCAGATTATTTGCAAGGACAACTGGTCTTTAATCAACTAAAGCTATCAAGCAAGGAAAAAAACATTCCTAAAGAAACTAACAACACGGGGAAAAATGTTTATCATCCTTATCAACTTGCCTCCTCGCGATGCTCCTCCCGCAGCGCCCTCCATCACTCCATCTGGCTCCTTCCCACCTCATTCCACACGATCGTTTTTCTTCGCGACGTCCATCAGCGGGAATGAGAATGCGGGCGCCGGGTTATGACAAAATTAGCCGTCAACAAAGGCCGCTGTAACCTGAGCTTGGTGGCGGAGGAGGACGAACACACGTGGAAAAATTGCTGAGAGGATCGTTCACCGTCGCTTTTTTATGGTAAGTGGCTGAGGTGAAAAGAGAAAAGAGAGAGAAAGAAGGAATGAAGGAAGGGGGAAGGAAATAGAAGTGGGCCTGAAGCAGCTCTTAAATACCAAGATAAGAAAAGGTCCAGTCCTCGCAGGTTGGCAGTCTTTACCAAACTATACAGCCTTCACACGCAACTAGCGACACTGACACGGAGGAGCCGCTTTACCACTGAGGAATTCTTGCAGACACACCACCGCCACACCGCCACAACCACCACCCGCCCTGCCTACCCCCCTTACCTGACGTGAGGCGGTGTGTGCCAGCCTAGGAGCCCAGCCTGAGCCACCTGTCACTAGAGTGCCACTGTCCACACAGCTTGGCACAACAGCCTCCCAGCGCCCGCCCCTCCCCTGCCTCCCTGCCTCTGCCAAGCCACCTCACTGGGTTTATTGTCTTCTTTTGCTCATTTTGTGATGCCTCCTGACCGAAGCGGGAGACGAGCGCCTCGAACACGGCTGTCGACTGTCCTTGAGATGTCACGCGCCGTTCAGCCTCAAGGGAGCCGCAGCTTGTCCGCCTTGGGAAGCAACATCCACTTGGCCACCTCGCCCCTGCTCATACGCGCTCCATCAGCTCATACCTCCCGCCCACGTGCTAAGTGACTTGCTAAACGTACGAAGCAAGGGAAAAAAATCTCAAAGGATGTATGAAGCAATGTTTGACAGTCAACTGATTAAGATAATAAGAACAAACGATATAAATATTCATGATTAAGTCAGAAAAGAAAACAGTTTCAGTAGGGGCCAAAAAAAAAAATAAGGCAAGAATGAGTGAGGAAAGAGAAGTAAAAAGCTTGATACATCCACAGCGAACGTAAATACCGCGAAGAGAGACTTAGACACGGTGGAAAAACACACAAATATATGAAAAGCGAAGTAATATGAACAAGTAGTGTAAACGAGAGTGAAGTAAAACAATATGAGAGAGAGAGAGAGAGAGAGAGAGAGAGAGAGAGAGAGAGAGAGAGAGAGAGTGTGTATGTGTGTGTGTGTGTCGGGAGAGGATGAAGAGTGAGGGAAGCGGTGATGTTCTATGCAGGGGATGGGAGGATGAGGAGGGGAGGAGGAGGAGGAGGAGGAGGAGACTTGGCTAGCGAAGGCAGTCGAGTGTGGATCACAAGAAGGGATGGAGGGATGGAGGGAGGGAGGGAGGGAGGGAGGGAGGGAGGGAGGGAGAGCAGTGGTGGGGAGAGAAGAGGAGGAGGAGGAGAAGGGGAAGGGAGGGAAGGGGAAGGAAGAGAAAAAGAGAAGTGGAGGAGGGGGAAAGGAATAGTATCATGAAAGGCGTTATGAGGTGCGTTGAGTTTGGCGTAGAGTGGTAGAGATCGGTGGGTGGAGATGGTGACGAGCGCTGCGTTGAAGGGTGAGGGGACGCTGCTGGTGGAGGGGCGAGGGGCAGGGGTGACGGGTGAAGGAGCAGGGTACTCGTGGCGGTGATGGGCGGGTCTTGGGGATCGGACAGGCGAGGGAGTGTGAAGTCAAGAAATATGAATGTGGATATATGTGGGTCGCCGGAGTGAGGAGAGAAGGCAGGGGGTCACGAAGAAGAAGAAGAGGAGGAGGAGGAGGAGGAGGAGGAGGAGGAGGAGGAGGAGGAGGAGGAGGAGTGAAGAGGGAGGAAAGAGATACTAAATATGTAGCAAAGAAAAGAACAAGAAATGGAAAATGAGGAGGCGATGGTGGTCTGTGAGAAACATGAGGAGGAGGAGAGTGACAAAAATAGAGAGGAACAAGACGGTGACGATTTAAGAAGGAGGAGGAGGAGGAGGAGGAGGAGGAGGAGGAGGAGGAGGAGGAGGAGGAGGAGTAACGAGAGGGAGAAGCACATGCGATATCTCAATGCAACTTGGGAGATCCCTGTCCCTTCACCCTAACACACACGCACACAGACACACGCGCGCACATACAAACATACAAAAGGAGATGCTGTCATCATCAAAGCGTCTCATGAAACAAGAATGACCTAAAATCTTCCTCCTCTTTCTCATCCTCTGTTTTTCTCTCCCTCCTCCTCCTCCACCTCCTTGCCGGTCTCCGCACACACCACCTGCTTCAACACTCGCAAATAAACTCAGAGCCTCACATCATAACTCCACGAGGGTGATCTGATGTCTAAATTCAAACGGATGGAAATGAGACAGAGAAAAGAAAATATATCCAAATCAGAACTTCCAAGTGTAAGTGTTCGTCCGTGTGTGTGTGTGTGTGTGTGTGTGTGTGTGTGTGTATGTCACCGCCCCGTCTGGCACATGCGATGTTCATCCCACCAGGTGCCGCCGCCGCCGCCGCTCACCAGGCAATTAGTGCGGAGCAGCGCCTTGCCAGCACTCGGAAGCTCAAGCCAGGAGCATCTCAAGCATCTGAATGGCGTTAAGGAATGTGTTTTTAATCCCACGCCCTGGAGTCACGTTCATTCGGAGGCGTTGGCAGGATGCACGCGCGAGGGTCTGGCGGAGGGAAGACGAGGCCATCAGGTCACTGTTAATACCGTCATGAGAGGGAATGTGATGAGGGTGGTGTGGGGAGTAGGATGGGGGAGGGGATGGGGTGTTGGGGGGGGCACCTGCGGCTCCTCCTCGCCGGCACCCAAACTGCCAAGTTATCTGTGAAATCAAGCATCATGGCACTTGGTTTCCCGTGCCAGTGCCGCGCTGCTCATTGACAGATATACTCCGCTTAGCCGACGAAATGTTTGCACCTCTCGTGGCGCCGCGCACTCCTAACCTCATCCTTGTGTTGCCGCGTCGCAAGGGTCTTAACTGCCTGCGTCAACTCAACAAGTTTACGGTCCCGATGACAAACTTCGAAAAGTCGAGTTTACTTAGGACACATCCCCCGTAACCCACAGCGCCACCGGACAATCGATAACCGCCCTAATCACACTGGGCGAATAGGGTCAAAATCAGGCGAGGTTGGCAGCGTGGACTTGGCCTGGCGGGGAGGAGGTGGCGCTGAGGAGTGTACGCATGTGGGTTCAGACTGAAGGATTTATGAATGTAACAATAACACACAAATATCAACACGGACGAGAGAGCAGCCGCCCACAACTCCCAGCTGTGCACGGAAACTTACTGGCGTGTTGATGGGGCATCTCTTACACCCTCCCCGCACGCCGCACCCCCGCACCTCACACCCTAGCACCCCCGCACCCCCGTAGCCCTTCAACCCCTCGCCTCGCTGCACCCTTCCCAGTCCCACCTCCACCCTCGCCCCCTTCATTATCTCCACGCACCGAAATCTCCCTCTGGACCCACGATTCAGGTGTTGAACCATGGAAACTTGGTGTGGCGGCAAGCTGAACCACACACACACACACACACACACACACACACAAACCACTGCTGCCTTCCTGAAATGCCTCCACCGACAGCCCTGTCAATCCACACGCCCACCATCTCGCTCACCGCTGCCTCTATTGCGCCTCATCACACCCACACCCCCACCCGCTGCACTCCCACCTTCACCCCCAACCACGCCGCCTCCTTTACCGCAACCCTGCTGGGAATGAACTAAGCCTCTCCTCCTACCACCGACATGTGTGTGTGTGTGTGTGTGTGTGTGTGTGTGTGTGTGTGTGTGGACGCAAGCCTCGCTGCGGATCTGTGCAACATTCAGCACCTGCCTGGGTAATCCTCCTCCGAGCTGCTAATGAAAACGACATTGATTTGAGATCGAGCGCGTCTGCAGACTGGTGGGCAGCAGTCAGGGGCTTCACGGTTCATTATCCATTTAAAACTGCTGGATTAGGATAATACCGGGTAATGCCAAGCGCTCGGGTAATTAGTTTTTCCGTCGTAGCGAAGGAGATTATCCATTCTGTGAGAGTCTAATGGGAAACACAAGCTCATCACAACAACGTGCATGGCAAGACCCGCGGGGCTGGTGGCTGGGGGCGTCTGGCGCTGAGTAGTTTTGCTCTGCGCACCACTGTCAGGCTAAGGTGACCAGAGCTTAACGACCTCATTTGTGTATAATGGAAAATCTCCTGAGCTGCAGTTGTGAGAAGGAGCAGCAGGACGAGGAGAACATGAAGGGAATGAGGAAGTGGCAACACCATAATGTAAAGCTTAACTCTTAAGAAAACATAACATACTATCAGAATTTAAGTTTCATGGGTATTCTATAAGACTAATGAAAACATGTATACAACTCTTTCTTACTGCAACAGGGCGTGGATAAACGGAAGTAAATCTTTAGACTTAATGGTAATTGACTGATACCCTCTGAAGTGAAAAAAAAAAAAAATCAAAGACAGAATTCTTTAACTCCCTTGAGAGTGGGAGCCTCAGCCGCTGCTCGAAGAAAACGGGTGTGGCGGTGGACGGTGGAGAGGAGAGCGTCGCTGAAGAGAACTTGTACTTAAGGAGATAAAGGACGATACACTGAGGCAACTTACGGCCTTAAAGCTCAAAGTCTAAAGGTAATGAGAGCATACGTTACGGAGATAAGCGACCAGCTGGTAAACATGTCAATATTAAAGTGTGGGGAGAGGAGGATTATGATGAACTGGAGGAGCGCCGTCCACAGCCTTGCCGGGCTGAGCGGCGGCACGGAGCGGAGTGAGGCGAGGAAGACGAGGCAAGGAAGGAAAAACACTGAAACACAATACTTAGCTGCACAGTACAAAGGGGAGAGAGGCACACCAGACAGGACAATTATTCCATACTCAAAGGATAAAGTACACACACACACACACACACACACACACACACACACACACACACACACACACACACACACACACACACACACACACACACACACACACACACAAAGGTCATTACGTAACGTCAACCTTATACTAAGAACGAACACAAGGCACATTCAAATGATCCTTTATTCAGCACAGGAGGCTGAAGGGCGGACCTGGGCACCCCAGACAGCTGACTGACACGGCCGTCAAGACGGCGGGCGGGAAGGAGTAAGAAAACAAGAAAGCCAAGAGAGGGCCACCGGGAGGGCCGAGGGAGGCACAAAAACGACCCCGCCCTGCGCCTCCCGCAAACTTGGCCAATAAAGTTAATCCCAAGTGATACCGAGTTTCCACCTGGCTGGGGAAACTCGGGCTAAACAAGAGGATGAGTTGGGGAGTCGCTGGGCGGTGGGACGGGTTTTACGATCGCGTTACAAATAAACCAGGATTAGACGCGGGTGACTTAAGACGCGAGGCTGAGGCTGAGGCGTTCGCCGCGGAATAATTCAGGGATAGGAATGCTTGGCGGAATGACTCAAGTTTCACTCCGCGTGAGGCTGAGGGAGTGAAAATACTGCTCGGGACGGAAGGAACAGGCGTCACGGGGTATCGATTCTTCACTACTTCACATGCAACACACAACTTTTTTGCTCTTCAGAAACTTTTCTTACTTCGTCTTTACTTTTAAAGGCAACACGTTGCGGGCGACTTGACCACGTAAGTCAGTCATCATTGACTAATTCGTCTTGGTTCCCTGGTTTGAGGGTGGGTACCGTCTCCCTCGACAACACCACATCCCAAACTCGGAACAAATAGCCCAGCGGTGTTTACTTTAGTCCCCGACGCGCCGGAGCAGCGGGAAGGGAAGGTAGCGGCCAAGAAAACGGGTGTCAGGAATTGCTCTGAAGAGTGTGAGGGAAGGAAGAATGGTGAGGGGAAAGAGGTGTAAGAGTCGTAGGCCTAATCACGCCTCCTTGCTAGGCCTCCTTCGACCCCTGCGCAGGGGTCAACAAAGGGATATTTCGGTGCGGCCGTGCGAGTCGCCCTCACGTTTAGTTCGTAAAGTGAATAAGTGATGTCGGCGCGTCTCCTGAAGGTTCCTTTAGTTTCCCGGGAGTCTGCCGGCGGGGAAACTGTCGCCTAATCAGACTTGACGATCGGGGTGTGGCCTATAAAGCGATGCGGCAGCAGGGACGATACGAAGGGGACGCGGCGCAGAGAATCGTGACGCCCTCCAGACAAACAATGAAGGAGGAACCTCGCAATTTTACGTCCTTAGAGATCACAATTGTGCCTAAAATCAGATTTACGACAGGAAGGTGTCCGGGCACTAAGCTGCGGTTCACGTTACACACATTCCTGCCCGAATCGCTGCATTCTTCACGGCGCCTTTTAGCACAAATGTCAAGGTGTTGTCTTCTCCGGAATTTGGTTCAGGATTCTGTGACTTGTGACGGGTGTGCAGGAAGCTGGCGACCATCTTTCAGCGTCCCATTTTCTGACTCACCAAATTATCTACAGTCTTTTCTAACAGAGCTTCTCCATTAGGCTCCCAAATATATTTCATTCAAGTGTAACCGCGAAGAAGTAAACAAAGGAGGCATGTGGCGCCGCGGCCTGAGTGACGGGCCGCCTGTGCCGCCACTTGGTCACGGTGCTGGTCCGCTGATGGTGACATTCGTCGCTGTGTCCAAATATGCTCTTTGTAGTCGTGGGTTCCTGTATCAAAAACCTGCACCACAATAAAGCGTCTGTGCCACACTGCGCGGAGCCGATTCTCATGATGGCAACGCTGTGATAACCCAGGCTTTGAGACGCGGCGACTCACCTCGACTCACCGCAGCCTGACTGATTGACGGCACACGAACCCCACACACACACACACACACACACACACACACACACACACACACACACACACACACACACACACACACAGACAGACACCATCGCCACACTATGGGGACTATGCTGCCAACACCAACAGGAGAAGGAAATGCCAAAAACCTCATGATCAAAGGAGATCACTCACACTCACGTCTCAGGGGCACAGAGACACCTCATTTACGAGAGCTGGGAGTGGACAGCCGCGGGGAGGGTGTTGGGAAATGCCTGCCTTGGAGAATGTAGCGAAGGGGAGCCAAATGTACGAGCTTTTAGTGAAATTGTGAACACAAAGAGAGAGTAAAGGCGGCGGACAAGAGGAAGCGATCAGGAACACGCCAGGTAGGGAGTGTGTCTCAGGGTGGAAGGAAAAACAGATATGTACAGGTGGACGGAGGGAAAGATTCTCGCCCGACACGCCGTCCTTGTCCCACTGAGGTAAAAGTGTCTCGTGCCTACGAGGTTATACAGAGGCGACCCAAGGCGATGCTCAACAGTCAATTGAATATTCACACCGGCCACATCGCTGCACAGTAAATAATGATGCGGATCTCTTGGTATATCAAGCAATCTAGGGTAGTTGATGTTCACGTTCACAGTAAGAGACAAGAACAATCAGCTTCACGTCTATTTCCTGTTTATCTTAAATTTACTCTCGGAACGCGCCAATGCGGAAGTGTCCCTCAGCTTTTACTTCTTCATTAAAACCTTCATGCCTCTTTTTCCTCAACAAGCTGATAATGATAGTATGTTTCCTTGTCTACTTCGTTATGCGAAGCGGCGGCACCCACAGTGACTCCCTTAGAAGTGCGTCACCTCCGGCGGGGAAGGTTTTGTGCCTCACAGTCACACACCGGCGGGGACCAAAGACAGGAGGGTCGTCAACCTATCATTTCAGACCCAGTGATCTTTGCCAGTTAATTCACATCCCCGAACACCTTGAAAACCTGAGAAAGCCGCCCTCGGGAGCCGCGGGCCCATCACTCTCCTTCTCTCCTCCCGCTCCTTCAAATTATTACTTTCCGAACAAAAACACTTTGACGCTCAGGGTCTCGCCTCGGCCAGCCCTGCGCTGACATCATTATGCGCTGAAAATACTTCAAAATAAGAGGGAAATCTACAGCCTTGACTTCCCGCCGCCGCTACACGGAGGGCAGCGGGACTTGGTGGACAATGGCAGTGGCAGTGGCTCACACACATACACACACACTCTTAATGTCATAATCTCTCTCTCTCTCTCTCTCTCTCTCTCTCTCTCTCTCTCTCTCTCTTGTAAATCACAAATAACCTACAGTAAAATGTGTACACTGTATTTAGAGTATTTAAATTCTCCCAATCTGGCTCGTCACGGGTCACAAGACTCCTTTGATATATACTAGGCAAAGAAGTGACTTGCAATATACACAAAAAAAAAGGATAATCGTGTTGGATACTTGCCAAGGTGAAGATGAGACGAAGGAAGAGGAGGAAGAGGAGGAGGAGGAGGAGGAGGAGGAGGAGGAGAGAGAGAAAAACGGGGGAGTAGCTGAGAGAGAAACGAAGTAATGAGAGACGTAGAAAATAAGGGTACGCACGGGAAGAGAGAGGGAAAAGTATGGGGCGAGAAAGGATGAATGAAAGAGAGATGACTAGCAACCATGGAAGGGGAGGGAGCATGAAAGGAAGAGCGAAATGGGAAAGAAACCAATAAACAATGAGATTTGCATCTATCTCAGCTGCTAGCAGAGAGAGAGAGAGAGAGAGAGAGAGAGAGAGAGAGAGAGAGAGTGGGGCAGGGGGAGAAGGGAAGTTGAGTGTAAACATAAACTCGGTCGACAGACAGAGAGGCAGGACCCGCCAGACAGATGACCATGTGGACACCGCCACGGCCCCAGCAGTCCACCTCTCACGTACCAGCTCCTCCGTAAATGCCAAAACACAGGCGAGGGAACCTTCATTACCACGGGGAGGAGGAGGAGGAGGAGGAGGAGGAGGAGGAGAAACAGGAGGAGGATGGAGGATGGCAAGTGAGTGGGGAGGATGTGTGGAGAGCATTGGTGCTTTGGGGAGGAGAGGAAGGGCGTAAGGGAGGTAGAGAGTAAGAATGGGAGACTAGTGGTGAGGTGGGTGGGGAGAGGGAGAGCTGCCCGTTAAACTGCTGCTAACAAAAACATGCACATCTGAGACAGGCAGACGGACAGGCAGCTCGGAAGATAGCTGAGAGAGAGACTGAGTTGTGGCGCGAGGGTGAAGATCAAAAGGAACGAGAAGAGTGATTACTGTAAACTGCCATATAGGTATAAGATAGAGGGGAGGTGGGGGGAGGGGAAAGAGACACAGAAAGCAAAGAAAGAGAAAACACGGGAAGATGATAAAGAGGGAGATGGAAACTACAAGCAAACACTGAAGGAAGATGGACTTGTAGTGGACGGCGTAGGTGAAGGGGAGGGCATTGAGAGAAAGAGAGACAGAGAGGAGAAAGAGAAGGAAGAGAAGCTTGTGGTGGCGGTCGGTGTATTAAGTGAAGAGAAGATGATTGTCTGCCTGCTTGCCCTGAAGTGCTGCCTCGCCTCCTGGCACGCGGCATCCACAGTGATGAATGTTACTTATATAGACGACACTCGCACTAAATCCGCCCAGGTGACTACAAACGCCCGGCTCCACGAGGCAGGGGAAGCAAGTGACTGCAGGAAGGAAGAGTGCCCGGCGCCCGCGAAAGCACCAGTGGTAAAAAAGAAAGTAACGAGGAATTAAAGTCTCACATATGTCATTAACAGCATTCAGGGCTTGTTTACCGCCCCTTTACGGCAAATAAACACTATTAACACTGAGAAAAAATAAGAATGTCCTCTCTCTCACTTAGTTTATATATCTCTCGCTCTTTCTCTCTCTCTCTCTCTCTCTCTCTCTCTCTCTCTCTCTCTCTCTTAGTCTCACTCCTACATATGTACTACCCGTGTTACATCGAGAATCAGATACCACTTTAAATGTTAAGCAGCTGGGGAAGCGTCGGCGCAGAGTGGGAGAGAGGGAAGCGTCCTCGCCAACAAGAAAACACAAGGAGACAAAACGTTGGTGATGCGAGGGGCGCGGCGGGACGGAGCGGCGGAGACAGCCCGTCAAACCAATGTCCAACTTGTCCCGACTTTTCCTAATTACGTATCGCCAACAGAGCTTCGCTTATCACAGTAAGTTAGCCACGTCGACTCGTGCCAATCAGAAGCACTTATCACGCCGGCGGAGATGGCGCCGACTCTTCCCAATCTGGTTCTTGTGCATCAGTTAATTGGTCTACCGTCTTGACAATCACATTCTATTTACAGTGTTGGTTTCATAACGTCGGTGCCGCTCGTCAGGCCCAGGTATCAAAATCAACCAACCAGTTTTACTCTCTGGTTGTCACTCAGGAGAAGGGGCGGCTCGGCGGGGCTTCACCTGCCTCACCTGCTTGGCTGAGGCTAATGAGCACCAGTTGTACTTCAGAATTTACGCTTTTCCAGACCTTGCGGCCGCCACGCAAGACTGGCTGATCCATGTCAGCCAGCGACGCAGACGAAGGAGACCTTATCCCAATATCCTTTTACGGTTTTTCGTAATGAGAGCATAGTAAATTGGAAAACCAAACAGAGAGAGAGAGAGAGAGAGAGAGAGAGAGAGAGAGAGAGAGAGAGCACCAGATGACAGAACACAAGGGTCCTGAAAGTTCGCCTGTTCACGCTCAGTTTACACCAGGATTGTACATCACCAGGCGACAGGCGGGCAGCAGGCGGGCGTCTCAGAGGGTCTGTGTGCTTCTGCAGGTGTGTTCACGGCTCGGCTACTTACCTGGGGAGGAAGGAAAAAAGGTTAGGTTAGTGCGCGTCATTAATGAGAAAGAGAAAGAGAAAGAGAGAGAGAGAGAGAGAGAGAGAGAGAGAGAGAGAGAGAGAGAGAGAGAGAGAGAGAGAGAAAGATGCACGTTGTACTAAAACATACCAACACACAAACATAAATATTTCTACACACTCATTCCATTACATAGAAAAACACGCAGATTCCTCTCTCTCTCTCTCTCTCTCTCTCTCTCTCTCTCTCTCTCTCTCTCTGTAAATAAATCATCTCTTGAATGAATAATATAATCTTGATAAAACTCAGCTAAGGAAAGATGCCTGTAAAGGTGTTGTTGAGAGGAGGAGGAGGAGGAGGAGGAGGAGGAGGAGGAGGAGGAGGAGGAGGAGGAGGAGGAGGAGGAGGAGGAAGAGATCTTGGCATCGCTGATATGACCCTCCCCTCCCATCCCCTTCCCTTCCCTTCTCTTCCCTTCCTTCTCGACTCCCACGCATATGTAAGAAAAATACAAAAAAGGAGGAAGAAGAAGAGGAAGAAGAGGAGGAAGGAGGAGGAGGAGGAGGAGGAGGAGGAGGAGGAGGAGGAGGAGGAGGAGGAGGAGGAGGAGGAGGAGGATGGAAGTAAAGAGAGGAGTAGAGTCGGGTAAGAATGACAAAAAAAAAATAAAAGATACTTGTCAACGCTTCTCTCTCTCTCTCTCTCTCTCTCTCTCTCTCTCTCTCTCTCTCTCTTATCATATTACCGTCAGTACTTAGCTAGCTGGCGAGAAGAGAGAGAGAGAGAGAGAGAGAGAGAGAGAGAGAGAGAGAGAGAGAGAGAGAGAGAGAGATAAGGTGCGTGGATGTATTAATCTCAGCCCCCACTATGGATGCTTCGCCTTCTCCCAACACACTCACTAACACACCGACGTATATAGATCGGGTTTGTTTACACTGAAGAGGGAATGTGTTTGTTGTCAAGTAGAGGAGTCAAGGCTGGCAGGGGTGGGGTAGTTGGTGGTCAGAGAGAGAGAGAGAGAGAGAGTAAGGGGATGGGCAGCTAGCAGTCATGAGGGGAGGCAAAGGAGAAGAAAGGCGAAGAAAGTGTTTGACTGATGGGGAAGATAGAGGACAGCAGAGGGTAGGGAAGGAAAATAAAATAGAGAGAGAGTAAAAATGAGAGAAAAGATGAAAGGGAAGGGACAAGAGGAAAAATGATCAAGAGAATAAAGAGGAAAAAAAGATAAAAGAAGGAAGGGAAGAGGGAAGAGAAGTAAGGAGGGAAAGAAAAGTAGCTATGAGGAGGAGGAGGAGGAGGGGAAGGAGGGGAAAAGAGAAGCGGGGACTCGGTAGGGGGTCCGCTGGTGGGGCTTGCTGGAGGGGGGCAGGGCAGGGGAGGAGAGAGGGAGGTGGGAGGGGGCTGAGCTGTCACGTTGGTGATGTTTAACAAGAATTATTGCACATGTTTGGCTGGAGGCGGGGGAGCGGATAGGATATTTTGGTCTGTGGTGAGGTTACACCTGTCCCCCTCACCCCCCCTTTCACCCCCTCACCCTCTCAGCCCCTCAGCCCAAGCCCACGCCGAGATGTCACCCGCACCCCAGCACACTACCCCACCTCACCCCAGTACCCCTCCCTTGAAAGAGCACACATCACGCTCATCTTCACTTCAGCAGGTTAATTTACACACACCCACACACACACACACACACACACACACACACACACACACACACACACACACAAAGGCGCCACTTGCCAGGTGTCGAATCTTCAAACTAACAGCCCTATTGGATCATGTTTACTGGCCTTCCATAAACTTGACTTTCCCATGGAGTGTTTATGTCCCGCGTCCACCCACACGCGGCACATGTCTCCGCCTGACCTTCGTGAGCCGCCAGCTGAGCCAAATACTCCGCCTCCCACTGGCACTCAAGACGATTAGTAATAAAGCTTTGTCCACAGTTATTTGTGCATCGCATACATTAAACCCACCAAATTAAAGCCTTCTGGTTTCGGTTTGCTGATCCACCTAACCTCCTTCCCATCTCTCTCTCTCTCTCTCTCTCTAACTCTTTCTCTATCTATCAACACGCACCATCTTTTTTCCTCTTCTTCTTCCTCTTTGTAAGTTTTTAACAGCACGGTTCTTTCTTTCACTGCCTCTTGCTTTCACTCTCCATCTGAGTCTACACACACACACACACACACACACACACACACACACACACACACACACACACACACACACACACACACACACACATGACCTGCAGGCTGGTTCATTGTAATTTCCGGCCGCCTTGAAATAGTGACCATCAGGGAGAGTGAATGCATAAGAATGACAAAGTGTGAGTTAAGAAGGCTCGGCCCGGCGGCGGTAGAGTCGGCTGGGGCGGTGAAGAAGGAGTAGGAGAAGAAGGAAGAGGAAGAGGAGGAAGTGACTGTAGTATGAGAAGCAGCAGCACTACCTCCACCACCAGCACCATCGCCACCACCAGCAGCGCCCTCTTCCAACAGCTGACGAGGAATTTATCACTGTCACTGATGCACTTCCGCAAGCTGGCAAAATCTAGTTAAAGCTCACAGCCGCAGTTTAATCGGTCACTCGGGTAAAGCTGGAGCGAGCCTTGTCAGCCGTCTGGTGGAGGGCGATAAAACACAGGCCGACACCGCACTATAAAAAAAAAAATGGCACTACATGTATTCAGTTACGCTTAGTTATGTCGGTCTGGGCGGGTAAGCGGGCGTATGGCTGGCTGGCTGGCTGGCTGGCTGGCTGGCTGGTTGGCTGGGTAGGAAGGTAGGTTGGTTGGTAGGTTGGATGGGGTGTGAATAGCTGGCTGGTCGGCGACACGCAGGCTGAAGGTTTGTATAATTTGGACTGCTGACGTGGCGATCCCCTGTGTGTGTGTGTGTGTGTGTGTGTGTGTGTGTGTGTGTGTGTGTGTGTGTGTGTGTGTGTGTGTGTGTGCAGCCTATCTTTCCATCACACTGAAGCAAGATTCTGCTGTCACTCGTCCCTCGCAGGTTTAGGGCAGGGCGGTAGCCTCGGATTATAACCTAATACTCAATGACACCTCCTGCGGGTCATTAGCTCCACAGGATGAGGCTGCAACGCACGGTGACGCCCATATCTCCGTCAACACGCCTACAACTGAACGCAGAGAGGTGAGCGAGAGTTGGTGAGGCTTGTGGCTGGCGTTGCGTTGGGGAAGGTCAAGGGTGGTGTGTGTTGGGATGTGGTAAAAGTGTAGTAGTACTTTTTGGTATAGGTTGTGATAGGTTAAAGGTCTCGGGGGCTGGTGTGGGGCGTGGTGGTATCGTGCTGGGCTCCGTGCTGGGGTCCATGCTGGGTCAAGGGCACGGCGCAGGTAAGTACGAGGTGTGTGCGACGGCGTGATGCAGGGTGGAGGTGAGGCGTAGTGACGTGATATTGTCTGCTGCATTGTGCTTCTCAGTGTGCAGTGCCAAGATGTGGTGGTGGCCTTGTGTGGCAGCGTGGCGAGAGTTCCCGTTTAGTATGGCTTTAGTGACGCGAAGTGATATGGCTTTGTGGCGCGAAGTGGCGTGGTGTTGTGTTGTGTTGTATTATGTGTTGGCCCTCCTCGGTGGTGAGTTGTGGTACTGTGGTGTTGTGGCGGCGTGATCCAACTTTCCGCGGAGGTCACACTGGATAATGAAGACTTACACCATCTGACATAGTTACGTACGTCTGCATTCTGGGAGATGATTATTTATCTCGATGATATTTACTCAGGATGAATGATGATGTTGTTGGCAATGGATCAAGGCAAGCACACGCACACACACACACACACACACACACACACACACACACACACACACACACACACACACACACACATACTCTCTCTCTCTCTCTAGTTTACTATTTACCTGTCAAATTATCTATTGGCTGATCAATGTCTGCCTTCCTGTTTACTGCCTGGCGTGTCCTTCAGTCTGCGAGTTTAAGTGATTACCTAATTTTCTGTACGTGCTTTTTCACCTGGCTTGTTCATCTCCTACATCTGTTTATCTATGTTCATTTTTCTCATTTTCTCTTACAAGTGCGTTTGTTCTTTAATCTTTATTTATTCGTCTGTATTCTTTTTCTGTGTTGACTTGTATATCTGTGTGTTGTTTTCTTTCGTCACCGAGGAAGGCAGTAAGGGAAGGCGGAAAAGGCTTGCTGAGGTGAAGGAGGAGGATAAAGAAGATAAAAGACAAGGAGAAGGTACAGACGAAGAGGGACAGTGCAGACAACGCGAGGGAACAGGTGGGTATAAGGGGGGTTAGTGAGAAGCGAAAGGGAAGGGGAAGGGGTACAGGTGGAGGAGGTAGTGGAAGGAGGCGGGGCAGGGGCAGCAGAAGGGGGCGACTTGACCTACATAGAGCGAAGGTGTATCGCCCAGAGACTTCCAATCGTCCTCACGGTGGTGCTAAAACGTATTAGCGCCTTTGCTTATCGAGTACAATGCCACCATAAAAAGAAGGATGCCGCTCACACCCTTAAAGTCGACAGCAGACTGGCAGAGTGAAGGGTTCCAGTCCTTCCCTGCCAGTCCGTCCTGCCCTCCCCTTCCCCCACCGCGCACCATACGTCCGCCCAGGGCTTGGCCAATATAAAAATACCCTTCGCTCTATTCACAGTAATGAAGACCAATTAAACTATTAGACTTTATGAGTCGCGATAGATCAGAGTAAAAATTACTCTGTGTAGAAACTCTCGCACCAAAATATATGTTTCCCATTTAATCTTGGCAGAGCAATGTGAGGTAATGATGGGGTACACAGGCGCGTAAACACATTCACATCGCTCAGGTATTACAAAGGCATTATGAAATCGCAGCAGTCACTGGGCTGCTTACGTTCAAGAGGGAAGACAATGAATTACAATTTTCCACAATGTTCCTCAGGCAACCCACGCCTGCAAGACCCCCGCCTGCCCCTCGAGGCGACGCGGCGGTCAGGGAGGCGACGGACGGGCCGTCAACAGTCTACCATCACAATGCCTTTTTAACGTGGGTGTATCAAGCACGACATCTGATTACCCCAGGAACAAAGGAACAATTTTAGGCTGTAAAAGTTGCATGAAATTGCAGCGTTGGCACAAAAGAGCAGTGTCACTCATCAGGCGGGGCGGCCCGAGGAGCACACGATTGCATACTTTTCGTTAACGGAAGTCGATCAGCGGCAGCCTGACTCTGATTGAACGCCGGCCTCAGCCTCAATTTGTGGTCGTAAAATGGCAGCAAAATGCAACTTAACGGCATTATAAAATATTTATATCTATATCAAGAGCTCCTCTCCCCTTTCTTCCTCGTCCTCCCCTTCGTCACCAGTGAAGGCTTTGCAAAACATTCCTTTTAGGGAACAAAAGCTTTCCTTCGCATTTTCCTTGATTTTCATGTTTTACCGTAAAGTTACACGCCTCCAGTTACTCCCTTCTGTCTATCCACTACCGCTCACCCTCCTCCCTCTTTTGTACCCTCCCCTTGTACCCGTCTTCAACTCACTCCCCTCTTCTGCTTCAAGGCTCCCTATATCTTCTCCCCCCATCCTTCCCCTTCTCGCCCTCCTCCTCCCCGCCCCTCGCGCCTCCCCTGCGTGCCTTCCTCCCTCCCGCATTGCGCTGCAGTAGTCAGTAATTCCACTCGATGGCTTCACGCATCGATTTTGTGGCACGTCCAATAGTTAGAAAAAACGTATGTACATACACACACACATCTATAGACTTTGTTTATTAAATCTCCTTTTCCGGGTTTCCATTTTTTATGAGTTTGTCCTGTTATTATATCTTACGCCATCATCGCCATGTCAGCGGCCTCAGCTCGGTGTTTTTAATTAACAATGATATATTGTAATGGTCCGGAGGGGGAGCGATGGGGGCTTGCGGGGCGAGGGGCAGGGGACGGTGGGCGGACGAGGGAGGGATGAACGACAATTGGGATCGAACAGGGGTCCTCTGGCGGCAGTTATCGCAAAAAGCCATCGGTCGCCTCGTCATCGGCGGTGATTCACGCCGACACTAACTGCCGCCTGATAAATGGTAACAACCAATTAGAATAAATGAAACGAGATGATTAAGAACTGTCACTTCAACGTTTCGCGCCGGAAAAATAATTTTGATGAAATATTGCGGAAAATTATCGATTGGAAGCTTGGATGAGACGATAATGGCGCAGGAGGAGGAAGAGGAGGAGGAGGAAGAGGAAGAGGAAGAGGAGGAGGAGGAGGAGGAAGAGGAGACAAGGACAATAGTGAAGGAGCGCAGAGGAAATGAGACAGACTCGCGGTGTAACGAGAAATTGAATAATGGTTAGAAAAAAGAGGGAGAGGATCAAGAGAGAAATGGAAATCAAGATAAAGGTAATACACAAGAAGAATGAGAGTGGGGAGAGATAAGGGAGGGAGAGCCAGGAGGGGGTTTTGGGATGGCGGAGAGAGGGAGAGGGAGAGGGAGAGGGAGAAGGAGAGGAAAAAGGAGAGGGAGAGGGAGAGTACCTGCTTTACCAAACTAGATCAAAACTACTAACTACTACTACTACTACTACTGCTACTACTGCTACTACTACTACTACTACTACTACTACTACTACTACTACTTCTGCTGTTAGTCAAGAGAAATATCAGAATAAATATTGACTTTGACTTATCGTATTGGCATTATTACTGTTTTTATTTTCAACATCATTACTCCTCGTTATATTTTTTCCCTGACGGTTTTATTCCTCTCTTTAGATATTTCACGTCACTTTGCCCTGCGGTCTGTTCGTCACAATCTCCATATCTGCCGGTGTGACGCTCGTATCCCTGCGTCACTTCCCTCACCTTGTTCCGTAACCAGTTATTTCAAGTAGTCTTATTTTTCTTTCTTGCTCTGTTCATTCTCCTTCCACTTACCATTAATCTTCACTGATTTCCTTCACTATTCCTACTTCATCTACGTCGCATGATATTATTATTATTACAAAGTTGGTTTCCTGTGTGTGTGTTTTATATCTCTTATTTTCTGTCCCCCTCCCTTCTTTCCTTCCTTCTTTTGTCTCATCTTCTGCTTCCGTTCCGTGTGATCTTGTTACTGATGTCTTCACTTTCGTTATTATCACCGCCACCATGACTAGAACCACCACCACCATCACCATCACCACCACATCTGCCTCATCATCCTCTCGAGTGGGCTTCCTTCCAGTGTCCTTCTGCCCTCCTCTAATGTCCACTTTCCTCCACCAGTTTTCCTGAGTCAAATAATTCGTCTTCATTATTTTCTTCAGTTCAGTGGCATCATTATTTTTTCCTCTTCTAGTGTACATTTCATTTTTTCCCACAGTGTTTGTGTTTGTACTTACATCCCCTCTATCACTCACTACTTCCATCCACTTCTTTTCTTCCCAATACCCTTCCCTATTACACCCTCCCCTTGTGTCTGTCTCCCTCTAGTCTCTCCTCTATCTCCTTTTCCCATCCTCCTCTTGTACTTACATACCCCTACACTTCTTCCTCTATCACTACTTCCTTCACCGCCATGCCTTTTTCTCCACTTCTTTTCTTTCCAATACCCTTCCCTATTACACCCTCCCCCTTGTGTCTTTCTCCCCCTAGTCTCTCCTCTTCTACCTCCTTTTCCCATCCTCCTCATTAATCACGCCAACTGCGACACAGCTGATGACAGAGACGGGGCCAAATTAAGAAGTGTGTTGGCCTTCTGGAGACAACCTCGCGTCACCGGGAACACAGAAACACACGCTCAACACACGCCCTTGCGCCTTGGACACGCAGGAGCAGCCACGCCCTCCCTGCTTCCCTTAACCCGTCAGTAAAACAACATATATTAGAGTGTGGACGTTGCATTAGAATGGTGGTGGCCGAGGGCCTGGATTAGAAAGAGGAGAGTGTGAGATTGGAAACTAGGTAAGGAAGAACAAGGTTACAAAAATGGGTACGTAGAAGAGGGTTGGACACACACACAAACACACACACGGAAGAAGGATTTACATGGAAAACATCGGAAATTCTGAGCAGTTCTGTCTCGCACACGTTGCCGTTAGAGGGCGACTGGACTGCGGCGGGGCGAGAGGGGCAGACTGGCAGGCAGGCAGACATGCGGGAAGGAGGGTGAGCGGAGGGGCGGCACGGACAAGCGGACTGATCACCAACTCATTACTGCTATTATTCTACATTACTGCCCTGCGTCCTAAGCTGTATTGTACCATCACGCACGCCAAAGCGGAAAAAAAGAGTAAAACAAAGAAACTCGAGCGAAGGGAAGGGAAACCAGACATTATCAGCAAGTCCTCATTACGATACCCGGGACGGAAGTGTCCACTGATAACGCTGATAGATTTACTGCAGGTATAATGAGAGGTGTATCTAGACAACCCCCGCCTCACACCCTCTTTGCCGCCTTCCTGTTCCCTCAGCAACCCCTAGCAGCGTCGCAGGGGGCGCTAGCAGGACACGCCAGCAAGCACCGCCCACCACGCCCTTCCCTCCTCCCACAACACTGACTTAAAAACCTCGCCCACTATTCTTGAGGTTTACTTCGGTTCCGCTTCATCAGTTTCATTTGCCGATGAGGCGAAGAAGATATTGAGGCGAGTATAACAGCGAAAAATATATATAATTATGATTTATGGCATGAATATTACAGGTATGGTCCAATTTAGCAGCTGGTCGAATCGTCTGACACCCACACGACCGATACGCCACGCCACCAGCCCGAGCCCCGCCAGGTAGCGCTTAGTGGACATTTCGATAATCTATGACCGTCGGCGGAGCAATGCTAAGTGTGGTGTCGTCGTGACGGACCGCCACTTACCGCCGCTCTATCATGTGCTTGGTGGCGATCAAGTGGCATTAGCTGTGTCCGCCCCTCCACCTCCCTCAGCCCCCTCACACCCTCACCCTCACCCTGCCCTGTCCCTCCTCCTGTGTCGTTCTTCCCTCCCTCAGGTTGTGTACATTTCGTAATGTTTCCGCTCTCTCCCTTTTGGTGGTTCCTCTCCTCCCTTCTGCTCTCCCCCTACCAGTGCTTGCAGAGAGAGAGAGAGAGAGAGAGAGAGAGAGAGAGAGAGAGAGAGAGAGAGAGAGAGAGAGAGAGAGAGAGAGAGAGAGAGAGAGAGAGAGAGAGAGAGAGAGAGAGAGAGAGAGAGAGAGAGAGAGACTGACAGACAGACAGACATACATACAGTTAGACAGACTGACAGACTGACAGACAGACAGACATACATACATACATACATACATACATACATACATGCATACATACAGACAGACAGACGGACGGACAGAAAGAAAGACAAACAGACTGACAGACAGAGAGAGTGAGAGAGAACAAGGTAGAAGTACAAAGTCAAGATCAAGAAGTTTTGGGCGAGGAGAGGCAGTGGGAGGCGAGGAAGGGTGGGGAGTGGTGGGGAGGGGCGAGGAAGGATATAATAAGGTATTAGAACAAGCTGACGTGTTGTGAGGCTGATCGGCTGACGTAACTCAGGGCAGTGCCTCCTCCTGTTTGGGTGGTGGTGGTGGTGGTGGTGGTGGTGGTGGTTCACTTCACAGACTCTTGATGAGATAAAACTTTAATCAAGGCTGCCAAACACTTACTCATTTACTCATGTGGTAGTGATTGCATCTTCAGTCTACTTCTTTCAATTAATCGACGAGAACAAGAGATATAATAACAACCACAACCACCACCACCACCACCACAACAACAACAACAACAACAACAACACCAGTAAGAACAACAAGCTAAACGGTACGAGCACAGATTCCGCCTCAAGCAGGACATCTCAAACTTGGACTAAACTCACCTCGTCCATCTCAACCTCCTCCTCTTCCTCCTCCTACTACTACTACTACTCCTCCTCTCACTCTTCCCCCTCCTGATCCCCCACCCCGACCCTCCAGTCCCTCCCCGGCGACACAGTAATGGTGAAGTATATCCCCGTGTAGGCACCTGTCATTTATCATTTTCCCTTAATTATTGGAGGTTCTCTTTGCCATTATTTGCTGGACGGTGGGAGCGTTGGCGTCATCCATCACCTGTCGTCTTTCCTTCACTCCCGCCGCCCTGGTGTTGATGACCGCCACACCCCTCTCTCTCTCTCTCTCTCTCTCTCTCTCTCTCTCTCTCTCTCTCTCTCTCCAAGTCTCCCGTCTGGTTCTGTTCTCTTCAATGTCTTATTTCATGTTGTTATTGTTTTGCTGTTGTGTTTCTGTTTGTGTTTTCTTTGTTGGTTGAGTGTTGTGTTGTTTCTCTTCCGTCTTTACTTCATCTCTCTCTCTCTCTCTCTCTCTCTCTCTCTCTCTCTCTCTCTCTCTCTCTCTCTCTCTCTCTCTCTCTCTCTCTCTCGTGCAGTTCATGTAAACATCTATCTATTTTTGTCCGGCATGTCAATCATTCCTTCATCTGTCTCTCTCTCTCTCTCTCTCTCTCTCTCTCTCTCTCTCTCTCTCTCTCTCTCTCTCTCTCTCGTACTAACCTGACAAAAGTATCCTCATAAAAGTAGGAAATTAGAATGCCACACGCCTTTTTTTTTCTCTCACTCGACTCATTACCAAACAATACTCTCTCTCTCTCTCTCTCTCTCTCTCTCTCTCTCTCTCTCTCTCTCTCTCTCTCTCTCTCTCATATAAACACACACACACACACACACACACACACACACATTCACACACACATAGACACGCTCTCTCTCTCTCTCTCTCTCTCTGTACCTCTCTTTCCCGCCATAATTAGCTCAGCCCATCAAATGCGGAGTTGGACGGTGACAGATGCGTCAAGTTGATTGGGTGATGGTCGTCGCCGTAGTCCAGTGATGATGATGGTGATGATGATGGCGGGTGTTCGTGATGATGATGATGATAATGCGTGTGGTGATGGTAATGGTAGGTGTAATATGTACCTACCTAGTGGTGATGGTTATGATGTGTTGGTCTGTGTGTGTGTTAGTGTGTGTGTGTGTGTGTGTGTTGGTGGGGTGGCTCACGGCTCTCTCTCTCTCTCTCTCTCTTTCTCTCTTTCTTTCTCCCTGGAGGTTGCAGTGGGGAGTGTGTGTGTGACTGACGTGGTGATTCTTGATTCTTGCGTTCTGCTCCTTGTTCGGTGGAATTGCCGAGATGTGCTGTAATTGTTGTGTCTTGAGTGTTGTTGTTGTTTTACTTATTGGAGTTGCGGGTGGTGGTGGTGGTGGTGGTGGTGGTGGTAGTAGTAGTAGTAGTAGTAGTAGTAGTAGTAGTAGTAGTAGTAGTGCTAGTAGTAGTAGTAGTAGTAGTAGTAGTCGTATCTTTAATTTTTCTAATACTGATCATTTTCACTATTCTATATAAAGGCACCTATCAATATACTCACTTCATTTCTTCAATACCTTCTGAAGACATAAATTATTTCATCTCCACTCGTGACCACCCCAACAACAATCGCCACCACCGTCCTTCACTTGCGCGTGTTTACTGTCTATCAATTCACTCATACTGCCTTTACTTTACTTCTACCACTACCACCACCATCACAACCACGATCACCAGGACCAGTAGCACCACCACCACTACCACCACCACCACCTCCAGGGCCAGTAGCACCAGCACCAGCCTGCCTCCTGCACCACCGCCCCTCGTCCCCCTGCCGCGGTGGTCACTCAGCGTCCCTGTGATTGTACGCGAGGTGAGGAGGAAAGGAAAGGGAAAAAAAGAGAGAAAAAGAGAAGAGAGAGGGAGAGAAAGAGAGAGAGAAGAGTGCGGGGCGGGAAACAGGCGTGTAATTTTGTGTATTTTGTGCCGGCGACTCTGTGATGTCCCTCCGCAATAAAGCCAATTTGTCCGGTGCCTCGGACCTCGGGAGTCGCATACAAATCAACCCGTAATTAACAGCGATAAACATGAGCTTTCAATGGCATGTAAAATGCTTAATAATATTCACCAGGGCTAAAACAACTCCCCCAATTTCAGTTCAGCGCATTTCCATATCACAGCCAGTCGATCTGCATTCATCAACCCCGGCCATCCGTCCGCTGGCGACCAGGGGGGAGGGGGATGGGAAGGAGGGATGGAGGGACGGAGAGAGGGACAGAGGCAGAGGAGAGAGGAAGGGAGAGAGGGGAGGACACTTGTGTTTGAGGGGTGGGAACGAAGAGAGGAAAGGAAGGCGACTGAAAGGTATAGATGAGAGAAAAAAAGGCGAAGAGTAAAGATGAAAACGTGGGGAAGCTGAATAAAGAATCAAATTAATACCGCAAACGCTGAGATGAATAATAAGAAGAAGAAAAGATGCAGACGTGACGAATGGACGTGAAGAGAAAAGATGCGGGGAAAAAGTGAGGTAGGGAAGGAGAGAGCAAAGGAAGAAAAGAGAGACGTGGAGGAGAACACAGATGCAGGGAGGAGGAGGAAGAGGAGGAGGAGGGGGTGGTGGTGGTGGGAGAAAGGAAGGGAGGAGAGGCGAGTGGCGGGAGGGGGAGCAGCACGTGCGGATGACAGCTTATCACCACAGCTCATAATCGGTCGTTCTCCTCACTTGTTCCGCCGTCGTGTTGTGGAGCCGCTGACGCCCTCACACCAGGAACGCCCGCACGCCCATCCGCCACGCACACAAGCACACATTACGCTACCAAACTAAACCCTCAACGCCACCACACAAAAACACAACACAGTGCCACCTCAGTAAACACACACACACACACACACGCACACACAAAGGCAGGCAGGCAGCAGTCGTCGCATCGCTCTGGGTTTAAACTCCCCGCAGATTTAGTAATGAGTTCACCCGATGAACCAATAAACCACAAGAACACCAGACTCCCCGACACCACCGACCCGACTGTTGAGTTGCCAAACAAACGAGTCAAATACCTCCACTCACTCGATATTTCGCAGCCTGACGGAATTACTAACACTCCGTCCTCGACAAATGGCGGGTCGTTGCGGCGAGGAGTAACGCGGGCGGCGGGCGGTAGGCGGACAGGGTGAGGGGTGGCAGTGTGGTGTGGGGGCCTAGAGGAGACGGCGACGCAGGGCTGGTGGCTCGAAGGGCGGCCCGGGAAGTGTGTTTTCGGTGTGAGAGAGAGAGAGAGAGAGAGAGAGAGAGAATAAGGGGGCTAGTAAGATGGTTATGAAAGATTATAAAGACGGGAAGTATATGATAAACTAACAAGCACATACCGATATAGTGTGTGTGTGTGTGTGTGTGTGTGTGTGTGTGTGTGTGTGTGTGTGTGTGTGTGTGTGAGTGTGTGTGTGTGTGAGGAGCCTGTGACAGCCAGACAATCGGGGTCGGCCTGGGACCTGCAGGTGACACGTCCCGCCAGATTACCGCGGCGCCCTCTCTCCCTCCCTTGCCTCCATCTCTCTCTCTCTCTCTCTCTCTCTCTCTCTCTCTCTCTCTCTCTCTGAACCTCCCACCCTTTCTCTCTCTGCGGTTTTACTCTCTCTCCCTTCCACCCTCTCATTTCCCTCTCTCTCTCTCCTTTCATGCACTCTATGTACACTCCTCGTCACAGGTGTTGCTTTGTGGCGCCCTCTCCGTCTCCTGCCCGCCAGTGAAGGCCTTGCACGAAAGAGATAAAAAGAAAATAAAAAGAGAAGGATTTACACGACTTCATGTAACGGCTGAGGAGAGACACTGCAGCGGACTGACTCATCATTGCCACATTAATCTTGCTACCTAATCGTCGGTGTTTTCGTTAATTTTTCAACTGTTCATTAATAGCATTACTCTCCCGCCAGTCACGTATGTTGTCCTCACGTTCACAGAGGCTGACACGTCACACAGCGTCTCTAATTCTACAACAAATAGCCGTATGTTTATTAATTTTTGCATGTCATTAGCTTTGTATAATTAAAGGCGAAAGTTCTGTCAATTATGCACGTCTGGCCAGCAGCAGCAGCAGCAGCAATGGAAGTGGTGGTGGTGGTGGTGGTGGTTGTGGTGGCAGTAACAGTGTCGAGTTGAGGTTATAAACTCCTGCCTTGGTCGTCGTTATTTCATCACCTAGCGTTGACTTTATCGCACACACGCACGTATGTATGTATGACTGTCCGTACCTCACCTCCTTTTCTGCCCTTTAATTCCGACACTCACCCCGCACCTGACCTTAACACCGTGAACTTACCGCGTCGCCCGCCAGCCCTCCCACCTGCCCCCTTCTGCCTTAACCTTTCTAGCGATGATTGACGCTCTCGCCCCTCGCCGCGGAGGAAGAAGCAAGGGACGCCACGCTCTTCACTTGTCAATCCCAGCCCTGTCCTCGCTTCCTCGCCCCATTCCCCCCCACACCTCTGGCCTCCTCCACTTGTGCAGTGGGTGGACGAGGGATATCTCGTGTGTGAGTGAAGAAGCACACGTCAAGCACCAGCGTGGAGGTTTGTGTGTGTACAGACGTATCAACATGAAGTGCTCTGAGTTAGACATAGTGCATTGGCCTCGTGTGGAAATGCCAATAGAAAGTATGTATGATTTAGTATGTAAGAAGATGATCCGAGTGGCGTTTCAAGTGTCTGTGTGTGTGTGTGTGTGTGTGTGTGTGTGTGTGTGTGTGTGTGTGTGTGTGTGTGTGTGACGGATAATCACTCCTCCTTGCATATATTCGCCAGGCTTCAGTCTTGTACGTGAGGAAGGAAGAAAGAAGGGAAGGAGGGAGACAGCAAAGGAAGGAGAGACGTAGAGGAGGGAAGGAGGAAGGGAGGGAGGCAGGGAAGGAGGGTAGGGCAACGCCACACTTGACCAGCAGAGCAAGACCGCTGACCCAAGGTTTCCGCCACGCCCTAGCTAGCACCCTTCCATCCCTCCTGCTCCTCCTCCCTGCCTTCCTTCTTTCCCTCCTGCTTTTCTCCCATACTTAGGACAGGACATTATCAAATCAGCATATGTTTTCTCTTTTTCCATGTGACCACTTAACTGCACACACACACACACACACACACACACACACACACACACACACACACACCGCGTAGTGTAGTGGTAAGCGCGCTCGACTCACAATCGAGAGGGCCGGTTTCGAGTCCCGGGGCAGCGAGGCAAATGGGCAAGCCTCTTAATGTGTGGCCCCTGTTCACCTAGCAGTAAATAGGTACGGGATGTAACTCGAGGGGTTGTGGCCTCGCTTTCCCGGTGTGTGGAGTGTGTTGTGGTCTCAGTCCTACCCGAAGATCGGTCTATGAGCTCTGAGCTCGCTCCATAATGGGGAAGACTGGCTGGGTAACCAGCAGGCGACCGTGATGAATTACACACACACACACACACACACACACACACACACACACACACACACACACACACACACACTTCACACTCTCATGCACACAAACACACCATCTCCTCCATCACGGGGCCACTTACGTATCCAAGCACGCAAAACAAACACTCGATTGTTGGAAGTCACAGGTAAGGGGCGCGCGTCGAGTATTGGTGGTGATGAGGAAAACAGTTAAAAGAGCGGAGGCAAGCGCGTATCGGTGCCAGACAGCGACCCAACAACGCCTCCGCTGCTTCTATTAATAACAGTAACTAGTGGATCATACAACACCTAACGAGATCTTCTTTTTTATTATATTTTTTTCTATCACCGTCTCTCAGTTCTGGTGTTGCTTCCTTGTTTGTGGTTTGCTCGTTGGTTGGTGTATACTCACTCAGTTTGCCTTGCTACATAGAGACACACATGCAGACATACACATACTCATACACACGCACACACGCACCTGCTCGCCGCCACTTTTCCGTACGTATCATTCATCTTCAGCACATCTTTTATCATCTTCAATAGCCACTTTTCTTCCACCGCGCCTCGACTCGGACCTGTTCCCGCCATGCAGCATGAAGGTGAGCAGGACGCGACGCGACTTGCCTTGCCTTGCCTTACCTTACCCTGCCCTCCCCGGGACTAGCAGGAGTGACGCCAATAACACCAACACCACCAGCACCACCTCCACCACCGCCGCCACCACAGACAACTCTACATGCAGTGCGACTTGATACACGCGCGGATCCCATGCCCTTCACTGCATTCAAGATCGTACTTTTTACTTTTTCTTCTATTCGTTCATTCAGACTCTCAGGCAACACACATCATCAGCAGCAGCCAACACATCATTATTACATACTTATTGATGTTCTTCTGTTTAGCTTCCAGTCTTAACCTTTTCACTGCGATATGCAAAACTTCAAAACACTAAAACACCGAATAACATCCTCATAAGCACCGACAAGAGAAAGTGATGAAAAACAGTAGATTTTGCAATTTCTAACTAGTAAAATGCTTGGTTATGGCTACAAAATTAAATAAAATAGTCTCAGAGAGGTTAGTGATCAAAGAAAGACGTAAGAAATGAGGCCAACTGCCACCCTCCGCCTCCCTGCACAGGAACCACGCGGCCTCGTCAGTAGTCGGGTCAGTTCCTAAACTAACTATTATCTTAACACTAATATTTATCTTTTTTAATCTGTAGGAAGCGTGATGGAGAGAAAGCAGCGGTGTAGTGGCTGTGTGACTGACGCCCGTTGTGTGATGGACAGCCTTCATGATCACAGTAGACTCAATAATGCAGGGAATCAGAACAAAGGCTCCTCAAAGAACCACGCCTTAAAGTGAAAACATTCATTCACAGATAGCGTCATACATCAACATGAAAAAACAAATTTCATTAATAATAATAAACTATTACTTATTGATACATTTCACTAGACTGCCTTAAATTTTAGTCTGCCATTCTCACTAAATAAAAATGTTTGCAAAGAAGACTTTGTAAACATTACATTAGATTTTAGTCTGTCATTATTGCTCACCCTATTGTATTATCTCTCTCTCTCTCTCTCTCTCTCTCTCTCTCTCTCTCTCTCTCTCTCTCTCTCTCTCTCTCTCTCTCTCTCTCTCTCTCTCTATCTATCTATCTATCTATCTATCTATCTATCTATCTATCTCTCTCTCTCTCTCTCTCTCTCTCTCTCTCTCTCTGAGCTCGAAACACTTATTGAGAAGCAGGTTACAATCTCAATTGTTTCCTGCTGGGCACACCCACAGAAGCTCCTCTTTAATCTGACTTCCTTCTGTAACTCATTGCTGACGAATATACCGTCAAGACTCTCTTCAGACGGCCCACAAAGGTTACAGCCTCTGGGAACCTCTGTATTCTGTGCGGGTTTCTCCGAAATCCCTCACCACGGCGGCGGTAATCACCAAGATCTGGGAATGAGCTGGGACGCCCATGCATCACCCTGGTTGGGCATGTATCATCCTCAGGTCGCCGCAGGCCTCACACACTCCCCTGGTGACTGAGTTGGCCCGAGATAAGCATCTTGACCAGAGCGTCTTCAGGCTTTCCTTACGTATCCGCTCAAGTGAAATTGTCGGTATCGTCCTTCATGACGGCGAGAAACGTGTTCCACTCACTCTCCAAGACACACAGTGAGGGAACACGTCCGTTATTGGCCCAGCGACACACAGGTGCGAATGGGTTCTTAACAGCCAAGTCAATCCTGAGACCCGTTCCTAATGGTTTAAGCCAAGGCGAGGAGGGAGGGGGCGTGCTGGCCACAGAGGCAGGTGCAGACTGGCTCTTGAAGAGGGACACAGTCAAGCCACTTGAAGACCAGGCGCTAAGAGGAGGAGGAGGAGGAGGAGGAGGAGGAGGAGGTAACAGGCCTTAATGCAATGATGAATCGCCAATTATATAGCTCAGCGTCCGCAGGTAAAGTGGCAAATAAAGTTATCCAAGTGTGTTATTTTTTATGCGTCTCGAGCGTCTATTAGCGGTGCTCCAATACTTAATCAAACAGGTTCCGCCGGCGTCGAGGAATGCTCACGCCACGATATATGAGCTGGGCTGAGGCGGGACATTACTACGAGGCTCCGTCCCAGGCCTCACCTCCTTCATGAGTCCATCTGCACCACCCGGAGTGTACACCCAAAAGACTCCAACGCAGCCCTCCCCCGCACCCCATCAAAAGCTCTTCCCACTCTCGTCTCCGCGGTCAAAGCACATTCATCAAAGCATCAGCCGAGCCTCTGATTTGGTTGTCATGTCCCTGGACGAACGAGGGTCGGCCAGGCACGCACCGCTCCGCACAGTCACTCCTTCATGCTGGATATTACACGTGCATTCTCTTACATATGACCTGCGACTCCTCTTCTCGCTGCTGCATGCATTACCTTTCGTTTATACGCGTGAAAAGACTAATAAGAAGACGCGTCCCCGCACTCTGTATACTTTTAGCGACAGCGACGCATTAGTGGCACTTAGTGTACAGAGATTTCTTATGTTTCATTGAGGGTGAATTTTAATTGTAACTGAAAGAGTCGAAGTACAAGGTTCGGCAAGGGAATGAGGGAATATCTCGCAACACTGAGCGCATCCACAAGTGTGCAGCAGCTCCTTGGTTTGGCCGGAGTCTTCTTCATTAAGTCTGTACTCCTGGTGAAGGGAAGGAATAAAGATGAGTCGCCAATGAGGAACCGTCACCAGGAGCGCTGGGTGCGATGCTCCTCGACGCATATCTCTGAATAAACAGTTCGGTCACACCTGCCTCTCCTCCCAACCGCAATTGAGCTATTAGTTTAATGCGCCACACCATCCCCTTCCATGGTTTATACCCTGCCAGCCTCACACACACACACACACACACACACACACACACACACACACACACTGGACATAGACAACCACGTAACTCATAACTTCGTCAGCAGCGGGGGGGAGATATTCGTCCTTCCATGCTCATTTTATGCTCCCCCCACCACCTCGTCCACAACCACCACCACCACCACCACCACTCTGGGTATCGGGAGAACGATCCGTAAATCCATCGTTTCTGGGACTATCAGTCAAGTTATAGTGTGTCATCTGCGCGGGTGTGGTGGGCGGGGGTACGTTTAGCAGGTGATGTGCGCTCTTCTGCCAGTTTGGTGTGTCTTTAGCCATGATGTATCGCCGAGTGTGTCGGTCATGATTACTGTGCGAGGACCACTTCAGGCCACCCCTCCCATGCCCTCCCCTTCCTCCTCCTGCTTCCCACCGCCTCGAGACTGCCACCTTTTTTCTCTCTCTCTCTCTCTCTCTCTCTCTCTCTCTCTCTCTCTCTCTCTCTCTCTCTCTCTCTCTCTCTCTCTCCTGTGTGTGTGCGTGCGTCGGTGTGTGTGTGATGTGGACATGGCGGCGCTAATGTGCCGGGCGGGGTTAAGAGCTTCAGCGGGAGGGACGGAGAGGCAAAGTCCTATTATAAAAACTTCTGACATTACATACAGACTCACGTTTACTGTCTTCCTCATGAGTGAGTGATGGGAGTATATGGAAATATGTAAGATATTTGCGTTTGCTAATTTAGAGGATGGTCACGTTTTAAGATGGATCTAAGGGTGAGATCCGTATTCTGGTGGAAATGGAGGTGGAGTAGAGGTAGCGAGGGAGAAACGAGAGTGGCAGTGCACAGGCAGGATCCTGATGACTTATTACCATTCCTCCAGCACCCCGGGACACGCCATGCAGACCTCCCTTCCACGGTTCTCGCTCCAGCCAGGTACACCGCCGCTGCTTTTGACCGTTGTTCAGGTGCACGTAAAACTCAGCATCAAATGGACACCATATTCTTCGAAAAAAAAGGTTAGATTTGTAAAGTGTCTCGGTGTAGACAAATCCACCAAAGAGTCAGTTCTCACCTTGTCACCGGAGACGATGCCCTTTTAAAGTTCTGTGCTGGAGTCTATACTTTGTGATCGAAACATCTGCCTTGAGTCTGTGGCCAGGTGTCGACAGCTTGCTTTCATTGAATATTCATCCTGTGCGTCCATGTTATAGAGTCAAACTCCACACCAGCTGTTTTTGAAGAAGTGCTAGTTTTGTGAAAACACGGATGCTTGATGCCTTGTGTGGCATCTACCTGGCTGTAGTGTTTATCTTTTTTTTTTCTACCCTGGACTGGCCAGGACTGTTACCTCTGTGGTGACGGCGGGGTGAGCGCCTCACCTTGGCCTGCGAGATCGACACTCCCTCCTAATGATGATCATCGCCGGCTGCACGCATCAAACTAATTACCACTCGGCGCTGCGGGCTCACCTCACCCTGATAGTCACTGCTCACCTTCTACTTCTCCACCGTCGCCGAGGCCGAAACTTTTTGAAAAGCGACCGATGGATGAACAAACTGTTAAGGTGCACGAAGCACTCAGTCATCCATCAAGGCATGTTGTCTCTGCCGCTTGAGCATGCATATTCCCCTGAGGACGAGAGGCCCGGTGCATCCTTTGTTTCTTACAAGGATTTGGCACAAATTCACATTGCTTCAGTTAGTTATGCAGCGCCTCGGGTCACCGTCCGCAGCATTCTGGCAGAGTCCAGAGTCAAGAACATTTACCTTTGTGGACTCGCCTTAACTGACCACCAGCAGCGAACACGCCTGGAGCTCGAGCGGCGGGACTGCGAGATGAGATGCGGTCACACTCACTCTTCACGCAGAGCGAAACCCTCCACACGCCAGCCATACGAGTATAGCTTTTTCTGGCTTCACAAAGCGGGTTTATGAATAGTCATGCCGAGGTTCGTGTGCGCATCAAGGCATCGAACAGAGGAAACGTACTCCATTTACCGAGGCGACAGCACGCCTAGATAGTCGGATTCTCTCTTCTCCAAGCCCGCCCCATGACGGAGACGACTCTCAGATTTTAGGACTTACTGATACTTTTTTTTTCATTTTTACATACGTGAGCTGTACACATCCTCCAGACAGAACAGAAGACCCTGATAAAGTGGTGAGAATGTCACCACGATCGTAAATTACACTGTTCGTGAGGGCACTGACAGCTCCCTAAGATCAATTTCAATCAGAGGCTGTGACATGTGCCTCGTCTTCCTGAAGACAAAAATAAAGGTGGACATGAGCGTGATTAACTCCTTGGGCTCAGATATTTATCAAGGAACATAACACTAAATTTAGGAGACGCTAATCAGCGCTGAGTACAACGCACCAAAATATGCACCATGGTACTGTGTCACCATGAAAATGAAACCGCCCACCAGAAGTCACTCCTTATCACCCCACACTGTCGCAGGCCGCTGCCTCACCAACCACCAGCTTTCATGAGCCACCCTGCCACTTGCAGCCCTCCTTCCCCCCCTCCGCAACCTTGAGGCACACTGGCGTCTGAAGGAAGACTGGAAAAATACTGACGGTATTAATTTTATGCACGTTTTCTTGAACACTAGTAAGACCGGCAATGGTTCGAGACAAAAGTCGTTGTTGGATCGCGTGTTTGGTCTGAATCAATCACGTCACTCTGACCCTCCTTGCCCTGCCTCTTCCCTCCCGCCTCTCACTCCTTACCCAGCAAAGACCGACCCTCTCCCTCGAAGCGGCCTCGTCTGTGGCTACGCGGCTGTTGCCACACCGTACACCTTCAGTCGGAACGTATGACTGATTTACAGTAAGTATTGATGGTAGAGGCGTCCCTCCCATGCTACTCCGCCACAGCCATCCTGCGTCCACTCGCCGACACAAAACAGCCCACGCATTACCAATGTGGCGCTTCATTTCCTGGATGGGACTATTTTAAAATCTCTCTCTCTCTCTCTCTCTCTCTCTCTCTCTCTCTCTCTCTCTCTCTCTCTCTCTCTCTCTCTCCTTGATTTCCACTACTCTGGTGTCTTTGTCTCGTAACTCACTGCTCCCCTTGCCAAATAACTCAATTTACACACCTTCGAGTCCCAGCTTTGCGTTTCCCTTTAAAAACGATATATATTTAATAAATGTTTGATTTTATGCCAAAATAGGCATGGCGCTTCCCCACCCCCTTGCATCACGGTGCCTCGTCCTCCTCACATTCATCACTCGTAATTTCATTTCTGGAGGTCCTCTGCGTGGCGCGGGGTCAGCCAGCCAGTGCCGTGCTCCGTCCCTCTTCCACATTTGACTCGCTTAGAACTTAGGAAAACAAGACTCGAGAATTTTGCAGTGCGTGTACGAATGTATCTGTACGTAAAGAGTTCATGATTGCTGAATGAGCATTATGTGATTAAGTCTTTATAAAAAGCCTCGCAACATGTCACGTGGGATAGGACTTACTATTGGAGAATCGATTTCACGGCAAGAGAAACAAACAATTATGTTTGAGAAGTAAGAGTAAATGGCGAGTTCCAGTGAAAGGTTAACGCGAGACACGCATCCCAAGTGTCTCCCTGACAGCTCAGCCACACCGCAGGCCAAGGAGTACAAGTATTTATAAAATATAACCTGCAGCTGTCCGTCATTACCACCCGACACACACACACTCACACACACACACACACACACACACACACACACACACACACACACACACACACACACACACACACACACACACACACACCTGTTTCCCGCGATAAGTTTTCACACGCCATCAATTTTACGAGTACCGGTGATATATATTATGTATTACCATATTATTCTTATATTATCAATCTTATAAAAATATGTATTTACAATAATCTCAGTGAAGAAAATGGGATACCGGAACAGAGCATGGTATACCTGCAGTCCATCCCCATCCCTGGCAGGTGTGGCGAGCGGAACAGCTGGGATGATACAGGAGACGCTTGCCCATGACAGAGACGTAGTGAGTGACTGTTTCTCATCGCATACACACCGCCAAGAAAACTGATAGTACAAAGTTAGCCGACTCGGATAATCTTACGTATTGACAGACGTTTTAGAGTAAAGAACAGAGTCTCGCTTGAAATGTCACGTCAATAAACAATGCCATCAGTCCTCTGGGTGTGTACTTGTGGTGAAAAGAGAGAGAGAGAGAGAGAGAGAGAGAGAGAGAGAGAGAGAGAGAGAGAGAGAGAGAGAGAGAGAGAGAGAGAGAGAGAGAGAGAGAGAGAGAGAGAGAGAGAGAGAGAGAGAGAGAGAGAGAGAGAGAGAGCATGTACACGAATACACAAGATAAAAGTGCAAGATAATAGCAGATGAATGACAAGCGAGAGGTGTGTGCACGCTGAGGCAAAATACAAAGAGGAACGCAATGGACAAGTACGTGTTTGTTACGCACAGACACACACGCACCAACTCTCACGAAGCCGTCCAGCGCTCTCTTCGTGACGGCGCGTTATCAGTCAAAGCAGATCTAAGTCCCCCGCCCCCAGCCGCGTCAGGAGGGTGGGCGGGAGAGAGGGAGAGAGAGGCAGGTTAAGACGAGAGGGTGGAGGATGATCAGAAAGGAGAAATCTTTAATTAAAGAAAGGGAGGGAAGAAAAACAGGTAAGAGGAAGTGGAGGAGGGGGGAGGAGCAGGAAGAGGAGGAGGAGCAGGAGGAGGAAGGTGAATCTAAGAGACAGACGGGACAACAGGAAAAGAAAGAGTGGGAGTAAGGAAATGATGACGTGTGTGTCAGTGGGAATGAAAGCATCTCTCTGCCGCCCATTCCACGCACAACAAGACAGAGGCCAGCTGTGTCGGCTGTCACTGCCTCAACAGCTGCACCAGCGTTATACTTACGGATACCAACCACCACCACTGCCGCTCTCCTCACCGACTCTCTGCCAACTACTCACCTGCAAAAAGAGAGAAAATAATAGAAGCCATTAGTCAGTGGAAAGTTAGGGATAATGGGGCATGTGCCTGAATCTACCTTTTAGTTACCCACACCTCTACACGGCGCAGGATGGGCCGGTGTAAGGAAAAAAAAATGGGTGTTTGTAGCCATATGAACGAGTGTGAGAGGCGTGGAAGACTGGAGAAGTGTGCGTTTATGTTAGGGAAGAGAAAGGAGTGACAGGAAGGCCGATGGGTACGGAATTTTTGTATATGGCAGGAAGGCGTGAGGAGAGGGAGTGTTCGCCAGAGCTGGAGCAGTGAGTGAGAATGAGGGAAGGGAAGATTAAGGAAGAGCAAGCATGACGGCGAAATGAGATGAATGAAATAATGAAACTTTTTTTTTAGTGATGAGAGTGAAATGATGCGCTCAGGGGAGTATGTAATGTGTGTGGGAGGATTAGGAGGGTGTGTCAGGACGCGAGGAGGGAGGAGAGAGGAAGAAAGGAAGCGTGGCGGGTATACAGAATGTGGCGGGAACAGTGTGTCTGGCCGCCATAAAACAGGCCTACATTTAAAGAGCCTCGGCTCCGGTATCAGTAACATAACGCTCTCGCCTCATTACAAAGCAACGGCCGCCCTCGTCCGGACCATTACCATCCCTCCTGGAACCTAAGCGCCGCCCACCACCAAGAAGACCACAAGCTGCCCCGGGCGACCTACCCCACACCTGCCGCACCAAACCCCGACACACATCAACCTCTGGGAGCTACATGTCCACCTCACCAGACTGCCGCTCACATATGGGTAGCGTGTATGGCAGCACCTCCACCACAAGACCAAGATGTTAGTGAGGGCGGCGCAGCAGGCATGGGAATCACCGTATTAGCCAGATATCAGTGAGACAGAGTTCGACAACCATCCGTCTTGTGGTCTCTCTTATCTCAGTCTCCAGGTGTTATCACGAGGCGTCATGTCCAGAAGTGGCGGGCACCTAGGTGACCACCACTCTGCCTCAACACACAGACCTCCAAACACTTCACCTGCTGGGACGCGGACCACTGCAGCCCCAGATTGGATATGTGTAAAAGTTGAGACATATATTTAGTATCGGTGACGAAAACATGAGGTGATGGGTGAAGGGATGGGCGTGGGCGAGGGCATGTGCGAGGCATCGGGCAGTGGGGTGAGATAGGCTGTCCAAATCTCGAACTAAGGAGGCAATACTAGGGATTTTATATGTGGTTAACACGTCCAGCCGCCTCACTTATCTATTCCCCGTCTTGGTCTGGCCGAGTGGAGGGACTGGAGGCGACCGAGGAGAAACAAGAACTTACTTAAAAATATTCCTAGAGAAATGTATAATCGAGCCATATGCACAAAAATGGCAGAACAAAGGAAGGACTAAAATTTAACAGCAAAGGCATTCAGGCGCAGAGCAGAAGAGGGAAAGAGGAGACTAGAGGAGGGAGGCAGGGGCGGCAGTGGCGGCTACACAGACACGCCGGCTCATTACCACCGGCTGGAGGTGTGGGCTGGTCGTTCATGCGGCTCTCCAAAGCGCTGGTTGTGGCTTTTTAGGGCGTCTTTTTATCAGCGTGCAACCGCAACACAACCACCGACTATGACACGCTTAAAATCTTGCGAGGAAAGGAAATACATAATAGTAATGCACAGAGAGGCGCGGTGTCGGGAGGCGAGTGAAGAGGAGCGGCGGCGGCAGCGGCGGGAATGAGGCGCAGATGAGACAACTCGGGTAACACTCCTGTTCGGGACGTAAACAGGAAGCTAAACAGACTTGCTCTTGTTTACCCCCCCCACCGGTGCCAGGCACGCCGCCCTCCCCTGACATTTATGAGTCCTTCTGTTGCCTGTCTTCCCCGCGGCCTCACTCTCACTACTTCCGCATTCCCGGGGCTGCCTCCCCTAATGACATCAGCCGTGGCCAAACATCTACTCTCGCTCTCCTAAAGACCGATAAACATCCATATACAGACTTCACCTATCAATTTCTTCCACCTGAAACACTCCTGAACAGCCTCCGCCTCAATCTTACTTTAATTCAGCTGGAAAAAATCTTTTCATTTCTCTTTCCCTCACACACGTTACCTTCCTTTCGTTTCCCGTCTTCCTCGCCTCCCTTGGCCCTCCCTCCTGACTCCATCCTCTTTCGCAGCGTTCGCATGCAGGTCTGGACTCCCATGTAAAAGGGAGCAGGAGGCGGGCCGGCATCATTAAACGTAATATATATTTGCCGGATGAAGTCATAAACGGACCAACACGACCTGGCTTTCAAACGAGAGGGAGATCGTGCGCCAGCATCCTTGTTTTACTACTTGTGGCGACTCCAGCTCTGTGAGGGAAGCTAGGGAGGGAGGCACAGGAGCGGCAAAGGCAGGGAGGGAGACGGAAAGAAAGGGAATGAGAGCTTCAGTGGTAAAACGAGAAAGAAAGGAAGAACAAAGAGAAGAGAAAAACTACTCACAAAAATAAATTGCTCTGCGATGAAAAATATGAATGAAAACGTATAATATTAACATGTAATTATTTACTAAAGGAAAAAAGAGAAAGAAAAATGAAAACTTCCCTACTTGAAGACACAACTCAGAATGCATCAACACTCCTCCCTCCTTTCATCCCTTAGTTAGATGCCGACGTGTGTGTGTGTGTGTGTGTGTGTGTGTGTGTGTGTGTGTGTGTGTGTGTGTGTGTGTGTGTGTGTGTGTGTGTGTGGGTGTGTCAGCCAGCCAGAAGCCCAATCCTCCAGTCAGCCAGTCACTCACGCAGGCAGTCACTCAAGTCTACCAACCCACACGGACGTACAGACACACAAACGTAGAGAGTAACAGCCGAGGGAGGTATGGGAGGAGATAAAGGAGAGGGAAGGTGGAGTGAGAGGAGGGTGAGAGGAGAGCTAGGTAGGGAGATGTTGGTTCAAGAGTGATGATACTGAAACTGACAAGACGTATCGGGCAAACACGACCTGCAGAAGAACAACACGAGGCTTGCAGTGACCTTGAGACACTCGAGGCTCCGGAATGTGGATGAAGTGTGTGTGTGTGTGTGTGTGTGTGTGTGTGTGTGTGTGTGTGTGTGTGTGTGTGTGTGTGTGTGTGTGTGTGTGTTAGTGGTCACGAAAGAACACAGTTCAGTGGTCACGAAAGAACACACACACACACACACACACACACACACACACACACACACACACAAGCAGGATGGACGAGGTCAGCTTCACCGTGACGCTCAGTAAACACAGTCAAAATAATAATAATGACAGAGAAAACAAAAAAAATGTGCATGTGAGTTAATGTGTGTGTGTGTGTGTGTGTGTGTGTGTGTGTGTGTGTGTGTGTGTGTGTGTGTGTGTGTCATAACGCCGACAGCATCAATTATGCACCTGACACATACACACACACACACACACACACACACACACACACACACACACACACACACACACACACACACACACACACACATATCATAAGAAGAGAAGGTTGCGCAACGATGGCATTGGGATTCTTAACGCACGCAGAAGGTTAAGGGAACTGAGGGTTAAATAAAGCGAGGACTCCTAATTAGACGCTTAGGTATCTTCTGCACCATCTTTTATCATTGGTTCCCTTCAGCGACACCTTTGCCTTCTGATGCTGCTGCTGCTGATGATGCTTCGGGAGGGAGTAAGTGGGTGGCTTTCTAGTAACATAAACAAGGTGGAAGGTGGAGGAAGTTACGAGTAGTAGGGAGTTCTTGTATATATTAATCTGCTATTCCCACCTGTTGTATATTATTCACAAACATAATAAGTTCATCTCATTTTACGTAATTATTAAACCTGATTTATTATTCACTCCTTTAAAATTCCCTCCAATCTTCGTATCTTTTTATTACCCAGCAAATAGTCCCATACCAAACTCGCTTTTAGTCAGTCTATCCTATTTCGTCACAAGTTTTTTTTTCATATTGACAAACTGCCTCGTATCTACCCAACACTGCCCGTCTCTTTTTACATCTACCTTCCAAAACGGCCTCCTCATCTCCCCCTCCCCTCTTTTCCTGAATATTCATCCCCTCCTAGGTGTTCTCCCCTCCCCCCCGCCAGGTAAAGGCCTGGGGAGGGGGTCGGAATCCATGACGAGGGGATCTTTACCTGACACCAGCCATCTTTATTGCACATTCACCTTGATTTTATTGCCGTGTGACATCCCGACACCCGACGCTCAACCTGGCACAAGGGTAGAGGGAGGGACGGAGGGAAGGCCAGGAGGAAGGGAGGGAAGGAAGGACAGGAGGGAGGGAGGGAAGGGTGTTAGGTGAAGGGTGAAGAGGTGGAGGAATGGAAGGGCCAAGCGAGTGTTCTCTAATCTCCCTGTATTGGAATCATTTACCGCCACCCTTCTTTCTTATCTTATTCCCTTCCTCTCTCCTCCCCCATCTTCATCTCCCACTTCCCTCTCTCTCCACCTCCCCTCTCCCCGTCACTCCTCCCCTTCCCTCATCGTCCCTTCCCAGCGTCGCCCCTGAGGCTGGTCCGTCTGCGTATCCGCGCCACAAAGCCATCATGACAAGTCTCTCCCATTGCCAATTTTATGTCTGTGCTGTATAATGAGCCTGGCAGAGAGAGAGAGAGAGAGAGAGAGAGAGAGAGAGAGAGAGAGAGAGAGAGAGAGAGAGAGAGAGAGACTCAGCAGTGGGTGCACTTTGCAAGTAATAGCCTAAAACTTCCACCTGGCCTGGCCGTGGCCTCAGCGTGGCTGCTGCCGGAGTAACATATTCCCTACCAAGGTTTCCACACCTGAAGACATACAGTGTTGCCTAAAATATGTGAATAAATAAAACTGAGAAACACATACCGCATTAGCAACGTGTTCCCATCGGGATACGAACCGTTCTTTGGAGATGCTTAGATACATATAAAGAAAGCCATTAGCATGTGGCTCGGACGGACGCAGGCAGCGCAGCAGCGGGGGACGGAGGCCACCACCAGGCGGGACGCGGGTTCGGCAGGGCGCTTACGAGGGGCGCCTGCTGTTTTACTGCCCTACTACAGGAGCAGTTCTTTGGGGAAGTCTTGTCCAGCAACAGGGGGAGCCACCGCATGTCACCTCCAGAAACGCCTCACCTCAGGGCCCAGCGAGGGACTGCCGCCCCGCTACAGAACGCATGAATAATCTCATTTGAGAGAAAAACACGGAGAGGCTACTTTTCTTGTACATCCTGTTTTCGTTATTTTGTATACAAGACGTCGGCAAACGAACTCATTAGTGAGTACAGTGTTGCGTAGTGCGTCTTGCACACCCAATGATGAAGGCACACAAGTGTTTCCTGCCGTGTAGTAACACTATCGCAATACATCACACGCAAAAGGCCAAGTATGATTTAAGACGAACTCTGACTACATAAATGGATAATGTAAAAGGTGTTACTCGGTATTCTAGCGTTTTTAAGTACCTTTGCGTCACAGTCCCACCCCCCCCGCCCCTCATCTGACCGTAACCTCACTAAATGTACAGCACGAACAGCCTCAAGATCTCCCCTCACTCGGCACACCACCGCTGGTCCTCACGAGCGGGTAACAATCAGTTGTAATGAAGTGAATAGCAGGCGGCAATCGCGGCCTCCTCATCACTAGCTATCTGTATCTGTATTTTAATTCTGAGGTCAGCGCTGCAGCTACATAATTGTATTCATCAGCAAATATAATAAAATTTTAATGCCTCGCCAGCGAACATTCCCATCAGGAGCTAATCTTGACTCCCTTTGCCGTCCCAGTGACTACTCACCGAGCGACCCCATCAACGGTGGTCCTGAACCAAGATCAACACGGACTCATCCGCAGCTCCTCGCTCCCCCAGCGGCCTCGTCCCCAGCAGCATCCTGGCGGCGTGTCCCTTGATCAAGATAATGATATTTATCAGCGGGGCTTTACTGGCAGACCTGGCCGGCTGTTCCCTCTAGGGGGCCGAGGGTCGCGGCCAACACAAACCACCTCCCCTCCTCTTCCCTCCTGCTGGTGTCGCAGAGTGCGTCCTCCCTGAGCTGTCGCCCTCACGCCTCACCATTGCTGTTAAAGGTTATGCGTTCAGGTCGAAATAGTGGAGGCAGCCGTGTAGCCTCCATCATCTTAATGCTATCTGATGCTACATTTCTCCGTGTATACCATTCCGGAGTACCACGGTGCGCCCAGGTGGTCCCGGCTGGACAAAAAAGCCAACTAATCACACACTTGGACCCGCCGGATGAAGCAAAGTCACCTTGAAGCATCGAATCACCTTAACTTGCCACCGCCGATATATTTACTTCTTATTTGGCTGATGAGAAGCCACGCACACACAGATACGTTCCGACACGGCGAGGCAAAAACACCAGTCTGGAATATTGTAAAGCGTACCTCATCGATGTGGGTCTCCCCGGGGCGGCGAGGTGACCCACTCTACTTCCTCACACCGTCACATTTCACATGAGCTTTTTGTTTAACTTTTTCCCATTTTATTCTTTGCGCCGCTGCTGCCTGGCTCCACCCACTCACCTCTGCCTCAGCTAGCTGACCTCCCCCTCGGTCCAGCGTCAGGTGACACCCCCACCTCCACGCCAGACGTTCCCAACCTCCTCTCGGAGCTCCACCGACCGGTCGTGGATATAAACTCCTTTATGGCTTTTAGATGACCTAATTATCCTCTTATTTGGCCAAGGGATTGTCGGCTTAATTGAATAAGGGCGTGTGGGTAGGTACGGGATTGCACACGCGGGTATAACGCGGATATAACCCACGGAATGGGTATGCTAATGCGACTGGAATACGTTACAAATTACGAATGATTCTTCTTAATGTGAGCTCTTATGACGAGGAAGAGGCCGGGTCAGCACCACACACCGCAGCCGAGGCCACCGGATGAAAGTAGAGTTCTTAGAAAATCCTGGCCACAGTGACCTGTAAATAGCAATCCGGCACGCCCAGCATCCGGAGAGCATTAAGCGGAGGCCTGGCGGGCTGAGGTGCGCCCGCCGCCTCTCGCTGGAAAGTCGTATAAGCTACTTTGGCAGGTCGTTCCTCTGGCGCTTTTATCTAACGGTGGTCGTTAAGGAGAGCCGCAAAGAGGCGAAGAACGCAGCGCCGGCCCTGACGAACAGTTTATTGAGCACTCGCTTAATTTAAGACTCGATCTGCATACTCATTACAATAGTATAGCTTCCCTCCCTCTCTCCCTCCCTCCCTCCCACTGGCCGCCTCATCATTCCTCTGACAAAACTAGAATGTAATACCTTCGATTATAATCACAAGTGAGGCCATTCGTATTTTTATTCGACGCCTACGTCCAGGCCCTGAAGGGCGGCTCACAATAGGCCTGGGCCGCGCAGGGCCGCCCTCGTTCTGGCCTTCCCGTGGGTCACTCCGCCGCTCGGTTTGCCTCGTCTCAAAAATACACTCCGTCATAAATAAGCGTAGGTCATTTTGTCGCCGCCAGCGACAGGCGGAAAAAGAGAAAACCGAAACTACACACCACAATGGCCTCCCCAACACGCAGGCTTTACGTGTGCCTCTAAGCATCCACTTCACTTATTCCTCGCCGCCCTTCAGCCAGACCTCAATATGCTCGAGGTATTTACGATCGCCTTCCCACCCCTTCCACCAGTGAAAACCTGAATCTGGCCTCCTGCAGCAGCGGGGTGAGGGCGTCCGGTGCGTCACTCAATCACGGGGCAAACAAAAACCAGCAAATAGGCGGCTGGTTACATCAGTTGCCCTCGCCTGCCCTTCCCCCCTTCCCTGACCCCACACCGACCCTCCGCGCTCCATACCGACTCTAGCAGTTCCCTCCATCACTCCCACCCACTTCTCCTCCATCACCTTCAGTTCTGCCCTCAGCTCCGTTCATTGTTCTCCTGTAACCACCTGCCCAGTACAGCATCCATTAGCCAACTCACTGCCTCGCCGCCACTGCCAATGGCCGCTGCTGTGCTCCTCGAAATACTTTTGCTGGACATGGAAGACCCGCTCGTAATCATGTGTTTTGAGGCGAGTCTTAACAGCGCCTCACCATACTTCTTCACCACACCTGCCCTTCACTTTCCTCTGCCTCAACCACTGACTAAAGGGACGTGTCAGTGTCCTTCGTGAGCCTACTGAAAACACTTATGATTTTACGTAATTGTATGTCCTGGTGCACTTTGTTGCCTTTCTACTCTCACAGCGTGTCTCCTCGCGTCACCGTGTTGCATGTGGCCTCTCAGGAGGACGAGGACCCTCCGCCCCCTACACGGTCCCCGGGATCTGCCATCCGTCATTCAGTCACGGGGAAAGTACGGGTTCTGAGAACAGGCAGGTTTTTGACCAGTTTTTGTGAAAGACTTACTGACCGCCTGACACCAGCGAGGGCACGCTGTACATGCATCGGTGGGAGGGAGGGACAAGATGGATTGATAAGGAGGGTCGGTGGCAACCCTGCAATTATTGGTATTGTGTTGCCGTTGCTGAGGCGGCAGTGACGCGGCTCTCCTTCTCTTGGTGCTCCTTCATTAGCTTCTGATAATGACTCAAAAACAACTCACAACTTTTTACAATTTCCTTCCACTCTGCCCGTGAGTAATTTGGTCACACCTTCCATCTCCCAGGCGGACATAGGCCTAAGGTTCTTGGGTATATTATCACCTTATCTGCATACTCATTATGGCTTTCCGCCGTTTTGCTCTGCAAATAACCGTTCTCTCTTGCCTGATATTACCACATCACTTTCTTTTCTTACGCTCAATTTCGTGACCAAAATTTGAATATTCCAGAGGTTCCACTATCTTCCAAGAGTCCAGCCGCTCCACAAGACATCGCTCAGGCCTCACTGAAACTAACGCTCACGCTCCCTCTTGCAGTCAAGCCTTTCAAAAACAGCCGGAAGATTATGACAAGGAGCCTGGTCCGGGTGGAGAGTCTGCAGCGGGATAAGAGGCCCTAAATGCCAGGTCAGTCTTTCACTTGCCGTACTAAATCAAGCTTTTTCACAATCCACTTACGATTATTTGGTCCGCAGCCCTTTAACAGGTGACGCCTTGCTTCCTGCCCGCGAGAAGTACAGTCTCTGGCGTGGGAGGCACCGGCAAGGGCGACGACGACGACAACGACGACGAGAATGACGACGGCAGAGGAGAAGGAGAGGTGATAATGAAGGAGAGAAAGTGAAAATAAAACGGTGAAGTTGTGGCTGAGGATTGGAGATAAGGCTTAAAGAGAGACGAGAAACCCAGTCCTGAAGTTGAGGGGAGAGTGGAGAGCAGGAGGAGACAGGAATAGAAGAAGAGAGAGAGAGAGAGAGAGAGAGAGAGAGAGAGAGAGAGAGAGAGAGAGAGAGAGAGAGAGAGCGGTAGTAAGTACGAGAGTGAAAGTGAGAGTAATCAGTGGTTTTCCTTGCGATGCCTCTCCTAATGGATGTTAAGTCACAATCTAATGCTTATCATGCGTCCTCCTCCTCCTCCTCCTCCTCGTCACATGTGGCTTTTAGTTTTTACGTATCCACACTAAGCTCAACACACACACACACACACACACACACACACACACACACACACACACACACACACACACACAGAGAGACTGAGAGAGTGAGTGTGTGAGTGTGTGAGTGTGAGTATGTGTGTGTGTGTGTGTGTGTGTGTGTGTGTGTGTGTGTGTGTGTGTGTGTGTGTGTGTGTGTGTGTGTGTGTCTTTCCTTTTTTTTTCCCCTGGCGCACGTTTTGTTCTGTGCCTTTTTATCGGGCTGTAGTTTTATCAGTAATCAAGGGCCGCGTGTTGGCTGCCATCAATCCAGTGACAAGCGACATTCACCTCCACTCGCACGATACCATCACTACAAAAACGACACACATCCTTCCCTCCTCATACTTCCCTCCCCCCCTCTCTTATCCTTCTCCCTGTACCCATTCCTCCTCCTCCTCCTCCTCCTCCTCCTCCTCCTCCTCCTCCTCTTCCTCCTCTTCTTTCTCCTACCTAGAGCCTCGCCTCTTTCCTTCAAGGTCTCCCTCTCCCCTTACCGTCTATAATACAAGTAAGGTGACGCTATTCGTGAGAGAGAGAGAGAGAGAGAGAGAGAGAGAGAGAGAGAGAGAGAGAGAGAGAGAGAGAGAGAACGTTTGGTGTACCTTTCCACTAATAAATTCAATACACTGCCTTTCTTTATCCTTATGTTGATTAATCGATGATATTTATAAAGCTCTACGGCTATTCTCTTATAAGTCATTAAGTTTTTCTGGAGGATTTAAAAGTCTCATGTTTCCTTGTGTTTTGTTGTAATATATTTTTTTTTTCATATGTTGCAAAGAGAACACTAATATTTACTGGTATTTGAAGACTGAGAGTAACCTAACCTAACCTAACCTAACCTAACCTAACCTAACCTAATCTAACCTAAGTAAAACCTAACCAGACCTAACTTAACTCATCCTAACCTAACGATACATGTTTTGTCTTTCATTTCCTCCCCTTTCATGTATCATTTCCCAGCACCACCACCATTAACCTCCATGGACACTCCCTCTCACTCTTCCCTCATCACCTCCCTCAAACTGCAACTCTCTCCCCCACACTACACATGCATCCCCCTTCCTTCCCTGCCTTCATACCTTCTCCCTTCTCCACAACTGCACGTACTACACCACATCACCACCTTCCCTCCCTCCACTCTTTCCCTTCTCCCCCCACTTCCTTTCCCTTCCCTTCTCCCCATCCCGTCCAGCCTCCCAATCCCGTATCTGCCCTCACCATCACGTTCATCATATTCATCATCATCTCCTGCGGACACATCCTCCTACATTCTTTTCACCCGCCCTTATAAATCTCATTTTTAGCGGAGTTTAATTACAGCCTCTATTCATAGCACTGGACTCTGCCGAGGCCTATCAATCAAACAGATGGCATTTGCAAAGCTGCACGCGGACCAGACCACACTAACCAGACCAGGGAAGACCAGGGAAGACCACAGACCAAGCTAAGGTTCGGAAGAGAGACAGGGAGAGGGAAAAGGGACACACAGACCAAATAGTAATGATAAGAACTAAGAGGATAAAGAAAGACAAGGGGATGGGATGAGGGAAATAGCTAAGAAGTGAGGGAAGGACTGTTTGTGTGTGTGTGTGAGGGAAGGGTGAGTGAAAGAGGGGAATGTATGTGTGTGTGAGTGTGTGTCTATGTGTGTGTGGGTGGGTGGGTGGGAGAGAAGCAGGAGAGAGAGAGAGAGAGGGGGGAAGGGAGGGACAGTGTTGTGGGTAGCGAGAGGAAAGGAAAGGATGAAAAGATGAGTGTGACAGCTGACTGGGGGAAGGGGTGATGAGAGAGAGAGAGAGAGAGAGAGAGAGAGAGAGAGAGAGAGAGAGAGAGAGAGAGAGAGAGAGAGAGAGAGAGGAGGTAAAGATGAGTCACGGCTGAGCAAGAAACATGATGGATGGGTGGGTGAGGATTTGTTGAGGAGGAGAGAGAGAAGAAGAGGAAGAAGGCAGGGATGAGGATGATGACGGGAGGGAAAAAGAAGAAAGGAGGAGGAGGAGTATTCAAGGGAGGAGCAAGTCAAAAGAAAAGAAACGAGAGAAGAGGAGGAGGAGAAGGAGGAGGAGGAGGAAGAAGAAGAAAAAGAAGAGGAGAGAAGAAGAATGAAGGAAGAGAAGGAAGAAGGCAAGATGGAAGAAAAACAAATGCAAAACGGTCTGCAAACGTGAACAAAAAAAATAAATATCAGAAGAAAAGAAAACAAGAAATCACGAATTGAGAGAGAGAGAGAGAGAGAGAGAGAGAGAGAGAGAGAGAGAGAGAGAGAGAGAGAGAGAGAGAGAGAGAGAGAGAGAGAGAGAGAGAGAGAGAGAGAGAGAGAGAGAGAGAGAGAGAGAGAGAAAGAGAGAGAGAGAGAGGAGGGTGGGAAAGGGTAAAGGTGGGGTGGTTTAGAGGGGGGTAGGAAGGAAAGGGATGGGAAGAAGGGGAGGGGGAGAGGGGGAGAGGAGGGGGAGGGCAAGTTGCCAGGCTGACTGTATGATAAGCAGACTAATAAACCATCGTTATCTTTACATACTGTATATAAAAAGAGATTAAAAATGACGTGAGGTAAAAAATGCGTGAAGACGGATGGTGAGGGATAAGAGGAGTGTGGAGGGAAGAGAGAGAGGGAGAGGGAGAGGGAGGGCGGGAAAGAAGAGGAGGAGGAGGAGGAGGAGTGGGAGGAGGAAGAGGAGGAAGAGGGGGAAGAAGCAGGAGTTCCCTCTTTCGGCAGGTCAAGGGGAGTGGCAGAAGAGATGAGGCCAGTCAGTCTCCCTTCCTCCTCCTCCTCCTCCTTCTCCTCCTCCTTCTTCTTCCTGCATTTATCCGCTTATCAACACCACCACCTCCTGCACCACCACCAACACTACCGCCTCCTTCTGCTCTTCCTCCTTCTCTCTCTCTCTTTCTCTTTTTCTTTCCTGCTGCTTCCTCCTTTTCCTGCCTGCTACTCTTCTTCTTCTCTCCTCTTCTCGTCCGCTGCTTCTCGTGAGCCATACTCCTTCATTATCTCTCCTTCCTCTATCACCTACGCCTCGTTATATATCCTTCACTCTCGCTCACTCTCATCACTATCCGTCTCTTCCTCCACGTCCTCCTCCCACAATTCCTTATACTCTCATTTTCCCTCCTCCTTACCTCCTCTCACTCCCTCCTGCTTCCCTCCCCTCCACCCTTTTCCGATGCCCACACACTCCACTCGTTCTGTCCGTCATCCCTATCACTTATTTCCCTCGTCCTATCTCTCCCTAGCACCTCCCCGTTCCTACATCCCTTCCTGCCTATCTCTTTCTCCCTCTCCGTCTATTTCTCTGGCCAGCATCGCTCAGGGTATCTCCCGAGCAGCGGCCGATAAAGACATTTGAGAGAGAGAAAAAGTACAGCAAGCCGCTTCTATTTCTGCCCTCCGGAGCCTGGGATCAATTAGGTATGGAAGCCTGGCATTAAAGGCACCTGCAGGGCGACTGGCGGCGGTCACCTGTACTCCTCCAGTCCGCCAGGGGAACAGACAGGTTCCTTAGCGACGCGTTGCCGGGAATGAAATAACAACAAAAGTGTATGTTACGGAAACGAAGCGCAGTAAAAGTAAATAAATAATCTGAGAGTGATCAAGGAAATGGAGGGCGCACCGAGGTATTATACGTGAGAAGGAGCCAGCTATAGGGGGAGGCAGGGAAGACGAAGGGAGAAGGAGGGGTAATGTTGCAGGGGTACAGGTGTGCCGAGCGCTCCCATGACGACTGCTGAGGATCATTTGGGAGCGTGAGGAGGGGAAGGGCCAGCAGGTAGGCAGGTTAGTGTGGGGCGGGTCAGCAGGAGCGAGCCACGACGCCGCCCCTTCAGCCTTGTAATACCCGAGTGTTGCAACCCAGAGACCTGAGCTGCCCTTCCCTGCCTCCCCCCTCACTCATCCCTGCCCATACCACTCCCCGCCTCCCCCTCATCATCTTAAATAACTCTCCGCTCACACGCACAGCAGCACACGCCCGCCAGACCCTCCTCCCGCTGGCATAATGAGCCTCAAAACCCGACTCGGCCAAAACTCATGATGTTGAAATGTTTCCCGCCAAAGTGAGAGCGTCGTGGAGAAGGTGGGAGGTCGGGACACCGCCGCCAGGGAGGAGGGGGCGAGGGAGGGGCGTGGCCGTGTTCTCGTCAGCCTTACACCAGCTGTTTCAAGGGACGCGCTGCTCCTCACTCACTCAGGCTACAGCTGGATGGGGAAAGGCGCGCCAGCTGACGGCTACATACAGTAATGAAGTAGATGAGGTGATAGTAAAAAGGGTCTGTCGTGTGGCCTGCTGGGGTGTTGGTGGTGGTGGTGGTGGGGGATGTGGATGGTGGGGCATAGCAGGCAGGCAGACGCGTTGTCCCACGTGGATCATGCTCATCAGTACTTTTCCTGCCGCTAGACACTCGAGGCATCAGTCTTGCGGTGCAGTGTGAATGGGGGAGGGGTGAGGGGGTAAGGGGAGAGTGGCGCTGTTCCCAAGACACGTCCAGCGGAGATGAGTTTGTCAGTGGAGATTATCACACATGACGGGGTGTTGTTTGCCCACCACTTGTGCGGACTCAGACTGCATGTACTGTTTATATAATTGCGTGTATCATGTGTGGGATGTAATTAATCTCCTTCTCCCTCTCTCCCTCTCTCCCTCTCTCTGCTGTCAACACATGGGTACACGCAGCGCACACACAGGAGGCCTCATGTAGACACCTCACCACGCACTTCTCCTCACACATACACACCCCGACACACTCCTTTCGCCCCCTCCACCTCCAGCAGCTTCTAGGCATCCTCCTTACACGATGGAACAAAGAGACTGCGAAAAAAAATCACCACTAATCCTTCGTCTCTCATTTTGCCCTTCCTCCTTCTCTAAAACCACCAATACTGTCCGTCTCTTCCTCCACCACCTCCACCTCCTCCTCCTCCTCCTTCACTAAACCATCACCTCCCTCTTCCAGTTTTCCTCTTCTTCCTATGCCTTCTTCCTCTTTTTTTTTCTTTCCTTTCTTGCCTCCCTGGACCATTCTTCCTTGTTTCCCTCCCTCCCTCCTTCTCTCCCTCTCTCCCTCTCCCTTCCTCCCCCTCCACACCTCACAGCAAGGAGGAAAAATCAATCGTGAGCGGTTTCCTTGCGTCAGTCACTCCATCACTTGATATTTCCAGCTCGACAGCCCAACGTCTCGCCTTTTTTTTTTCCCTTCTCTCTCTCTCTCTTCTCTCTTTCCTTCTCCTCTTCCTTCACACCAAAGAGTTTCAGCTAAATCTCTCTCTCTCTCTCTCTCTCTCTCTCTCTCTCTCTCTCTCTCTCTCTCTCTCTCTCTCTCGCTCTCTCTTCGTTTTACTTTTTTTTCATTGATCTATTTTTTTTTTCATTTCTGGGTTTGTATCATGTTTTTATTGCTATTTTTTTTCCTTTTGTTGGTATTTCTGTTTGCTTCCTTGTTTCCTCCCTCACTCCCCCACACTCCACCATTCACTCCCAGCCCAGTGTTTACCTGCATTCCGTCACGATTTTTGTTCTTTTGTGTATATTTTGTAAAAGTTGTCATTTCTTGTAAGCCGGCCTCTCTCTCTCTCTCTCTCTCTCTCTCTCTCTCTCTCTCTCTCTCTCTCTCTCTCTCTCTCTCTCTCTCTCTCTCTCTCTCTTCCTAGCCTGTCCCAACACTTTTTACAGGCCTCCTCCCTCCATCCCCCCTAGTTCATCTCTCTCTCTCTCTCTCTCTCTCTCTCTCTCTCTCTCTCTCTCTCTCTCTCTCTCTCTCTCTCTCTCTCTCTCTCTCTCTCTCTCTCGCCGCCGCCGCCGCTGCCGCCGCCGTAGCTGCCATAAAGGTGCCGACACTCTTTGCTCGTGCCATGATGGAAGGGATTTTGAGGACGGGGCCTTTTTTATTCCTTAATCACAGAGGCGGGGCTAATAAAACATGCCTAATATACTGTATTTTTCCGGTCCAGCATGCTTGCCGCACAATGGGGCCAAATTAGCCGTGTTTATGTCCACCTGCGATTTATGCGATTTTGACGATACTCCGCGTGCCAGCTAGGCGGGAGTGAGCGGCGGCAGGAACGCGCTGGGGCAGCTGCGCCTCCGCCTCGCCTCAGGACTTAAAGGACTGAACGGAGGGAAAAAAGTGCTTCCCGATGCGAATAACTGGCGGGAGTGATTGAAGTAGAAGAGGATTCTGCTGATGTTATGTGCGCCATCCCGCCGCAGAAAAACCAGGGCATGGCTGAAGCTGCTCTCGGGGCTCTGCGTCCTGCACTACGTGTGTCGGGACGGGACCCCGGCGGGATAATTTAGGGCGGCCTAAGTTAAGGCGTCTCGCAGGGCGACCTGACGATGAGTTTCAACCGTTCGTGAAGCACAACACTGAATCCAATTTCCCAGCATCTTAAATTATGCAACCTCAGCGCTCTCGCTTCATTACGAGCAAGAAAAACCCAGCGTGAATTAAGGTGTCGTGTACTGAAATGTGGCCGGGACGCAACTCTCGTCTGGAGCTGCCGCAGGGCGATGGGGCTCCTTCACCGGCCGCCATCAGCTGTATTCCATTCTTAATGTTTTAAACAGGGCATAAGATTACTAAATAGAGCGTCAGGAAAACAGAATCAACTTAGTGAAAGACGTCAGTTTCATTAGTAACATCAATTACTGAGCCGGGATTCATTTAACTATTGCAATACAACACTAGGATGTAAGCACGATGTAAGAGGAGGCCAGGCCAGCGACGTCTCAGAAATCCCCGGTCAAGAAACAAGGCACAGCAAGCCAGGCGGCAAGGTGAATGTCTGTCCTCCAGCCGCCGTCATTTGAGGCCAACGTCTGGCCGGGTATTATCGGGCTCCCTCAGCGCCACCCGCCTGTCACCATCCTCGTTCATCCGGGTCACTGCCGCCACCCTTCAGCTTCGTCTGTCACCGCAGAACCAACACAAGCTTCAAGACGAGCGGCGTGAGGGCGATGGAGGGTTGCGAGCTGCGGTAATAAGAGGGTGTGGAAGGCTATCCGGCAGTGTACACCCGTCACAAGGTCAAGGAGTCAGCGCGGAACATTAGCGAGGCATCCAGAGACGAGAAAGAACGACAGCAGGGTGACGTGCAGGGACTCTGCCTCGCGACTAATATGGGAGCGCCGCTGAGTGAGCACGGCGGACGAGGGACAAGGAGCCTTGGTGAAGGAAGATTCTCCCAGAGGCGCATTACAGGCTGAGTCACGCCTCGTGCAGCGAGTGTCAGTCAATGTCAGTCAGGTAGGTGAGTCAGCTCCTGGCCTGCCCTAGCCCTTGTCGTCAGCGTGTCAGTCGCGAAGATCCCAGGCTTTGATCCTCTTGTGTTGACGTCCGGGGGGCGTGGGTGGAGGGATGGAGGGGACGTGTGGAAGGGAAGGGAGAAGCAGATCGAGGTGCCAGGTCAGTGCCAAGGAAGGGCGCGTCAAGAGAGAGAGAGAGAGAGAGAGAGAGAGAGAGAGAGAGAGAGAGAGAGAGAGAGAGAGAGAGAGAGAGAGAGAGAGAGAGAGAGAGAGAGAGAGAGAGAGAGAGAGAGAGAGAGAGAGAGAGAGAGAGAGAGAGAGAGAGAGAGAGAAGGGGAGAAGGAGAAGAGGGAAGGGGCCACTGTGGGAGGGGAGGGAAGGTGAGATGCGAGAGAGCAGTGATGGCGGTGTTGACGGAAGAGGTATTCCTAAATCCTGATTTACAGCACCGTGGAAAGGGGCTGAAGCACCGCGGCGCAACAGCATCACCGCGAGAGCAGGCGAGGAAGAACCTTCATGTCGCCCGGCACTTTATGGCCACTTTGAGATATGACGAGGGACTCTCCATAGTGACGCCAGCCGGCAAAAACATACACTAAAACTCGATCCCCTCCCAGGGTGAGACGCGCCCGTCGCTCAAGAATGATAAACACTTGAGAGTGATCCTGCCGTCACAATTCTCGGCCGGGAGTGTTGCGCTTGGCTACGCCCGGCCCCATGTAATCACCCCTCCACCCAACCACCCGCCCACCCACCAACCCATCCATTCACTCACTCACGCCACACCATCCCGCACACCCATTTCCCCCTAACGCAACAGTCAGCCCTGCGACCTCTTCTGCCGCACACGCTGCCTTCCTATCACCGCCGTATCGACATCACACAACACACTACAGGAGCACTCGAGGCAGCGCCATCTCTTCGGTTGTCGGGGCGAACCAAACAGCGCGTCACTCCCACCTGTCATTAATCTCCGGCGCCATATACCACCCAAGCCTCTCTTCAGCTTCCTGGCATGTCTCCTTCCTCGCCTCACTCTTTACCTCTTCTCTCCACACTCTCGCCTTATCCCTGCTCGCTTCTCTCTGTTCCTACTCCTCATTCTATATCCTCATTGGTTTTTATCTATATTTATGGCGTTGCTTTCCCGCTGCGATCTATCGAGACGAGTGAAAACAAGCGGCGCCTTCACCTCCACGGGCACGAGAAGCGCAGTTGGTTATAACATAGAAAATAGCGTCGTTGCCATACAAACTCCAGCCATATAAGGAAAATAGAGAGTAATCTGTGAGAGTACAGACTGCCGGAGGGAGGGTCTGGGGGTGGGGAGGAAGGCGGGGAAGAAAAGTGAGGAGTGTGGATCCCAGGCGAGGAGGAGGTGGAGGAGGAGGAGGAGGAGGAGGAGGAGGAGGAGGAGGAGGAGGAGGAGGAGGAGGAGGAGGAGGAGGAGGAGGAGGTATTACAAGGGTTACTCAAGAGAAGGGAGCGGTGAGGGAGAGGTGGAAGGAGGGCTGGGGGCGGGAGGGGTAGCAAGACAATAAACGCCCCTCATAGCGCCGCCGGGGCACACCCCGCGCCCCTGCGAGAAAAATTAGCGTGGGTTGTGTATGCAGGAGGCGGCGCTGGCGGAGGGGCTCAGGTGGCGGGGTCCGTGGCTCCTGCCCGCCCGTCCTCCAGCTCTGACCGCCGCATTTGTCACCTGCGAGCTGGGAGGGCCATTGCGCATGGTCTGCAGTGAGTGTGCTGGGGGTGCGGAGCGAGGGGCGAGAGGACGCGAGAGGCGGGGGTGCACTACGCTATGGAGGACTGACGATACTGCAGGAAACTTGTAAAAACATTGGACAAGTGTAATAAAAATAATTCCATAAATGTTCTACTTACTAAGGAGAGAGAGAGAGAGAGAGAGAGAGAGAGAGAGAGAGAGAGAGAGAGAGAGAGAGAGAGAGAGTAAAGAACAACCAGCCATCAGGCCAATCAAACATTTCCCTGGCTCACCTACGTACCTTCTTTTCCACTTCCCCAAATTAAGATCCTAGAGTCGCCGGTGTCCAGGCCCCGCTTCCCACTCCCCTGCCCCTGCCCTGCCCCTCCCTGCTGCTGCTGCTGCTGCTGCCGCGCCGCCACCTCACCTCCACCACCACAGACTTACCTGTTGGGGGGAAAAATCGTTAGCCATAATGATCAACCGACAATATAATAAATAATGCAACTTGGAACAAAAAACACATGGCGAAAATAAACACCTTAAACTTACAATCATAATAAATTAGCAGGAAAATTACCCTTTCACCTTATATATCTCTGGAAAAGCCTCAAATCTTGCACTTGAGAAAACATAATATTCAATGATAATGGCAAATATCGACAAACAACTCTGGGGAATAAGAAGAGAAAGTATTGAGGAAAAGAAAACCTGTAAAAATAAGTAACCATCTTGTGGAATGACGGAGGGAGGAGGGTAGAGTCCACCTTCCCCTGGCCACCCCCTCCCCTCCCACCACCAGACCTGCGGCTCCACCTTCAGGTTTCCCTCACCCCGAACCCTTACCATCCTCAGAGTTTCCTCCACCCTCACCTCTCCCTTCGGCCCTCACCCCACCACACCCTCTTCCCCAGGCCGCCCCTCCCCGCCACGGACGCGAGCTCCAGGGCTGCAGCTGAATTTTCCCATAGTGGCGCAAAAACTGTAAGGCGTCTTCATCCGGACACGCGGGATGAATCTACACCTTAAAACAATTTCCAGTATCGTGTATCGGAAAACCAAGTCGGCCATGCCTAAATCTCGCGTGGAAGACGTTTTCGATGCCCGCCTGGGATTTATGCGCCCATAACTGGCTCTGACAATGGAAGGAAAAGAGGCAGAGCTCCTTGAGTCCCCTCCATCCATCAGATGTCGGCAACCCCGCTATAGCACGCTCGGGACCCGACCCACCCTCACTAGGCCCGAAAACACCCGACCTGACCCGAGCCGCCGCTGGTCCCCGGCGACACCACATCAGTCAAATGAAAACCCATATTAGCCCAGCCTAACTTGGCGGAATTTATCAGTGCCAGTGGACAAACTGGCCAGGCTATGGCCGCAACAGAAAACGCGGCCCCATCGTTACACAGCAAATATTTTTTCTTTCGGGCGTCCTAAACTGTCCACGGCCTTTCCCCCATATTCTACGATGTACATAAGCAGTTGCGCACCGGCATTACATCTGGCGGGAACAGTCGCCACAAGACCAGGGCGTAACGCCGCACCGCCCTCGCCACGCCAACTCCCTCCTGCAGGAAGGTACTCCTCAGTGCGCCTCAGAAACTGCCTTACATTCTCTCTCTCTCTCTCTCTCTCTCTCTCTCTCTCTCTCTCTCTCTCTCTCTCTCTCTCTCTCTCTCTCCACGCTGGCACAGCACCATCGCCTTCTCTTCGCTTTAATTACACGTTTTTATTACTCTATAAATCAGACGCCGCCTTTTGACGGATGTGACAACTGAGCAGACACACGAACAGACGCGGCGAGGGTAAGTATCGTCGGCAGCCCGCCATTATTACCTCTATCCACCACAGCCAGAAAGCCCATAGTCCCTTTGCGTGGCACGAGAGATCTTAGAGACGGAACTTCACCCTTATGCTCGCGCGCAATACGGAAGGAGCTTCTTAAAAAAAGGAAGAAGGCAGCGGTGATGTATGAGTGACGGGTGATGGGTGAGTGATGGGCCAGACGTGACAGTAAGTGGCATTCGGGACGCTGCCACTCAGGTTTCCCAGAGTTGAGCCCATCAGGTGCTCGTCACCCGGCGTTCTCGAGCGTTCTTCTCCTAACTAATGACTCCCGAAGACGAATTTTTACGTTCATTCCGGACACTTTCGCGTTGACGGAGATATTACGACTCAGAATAAGGTATAGTCTCATTCCTCCTCCTCCTCCTCCTCCTCCTCCTCCTCCTCCTCCTCTTCTTCTTCTTCTTCCTACCCCCATCTCTTCCTCCTCCTTCCCTTTCTGTTTTGCTTATTTTTCCTCGCTCTGCCCACCACTGGTATCATTATCAGCACCATGTTTACCGTAGACGCAGACCAATACCAATAGCCTGCCACTTCCATCACCCAGAGTAGTGCCAGCAAGACCCACACCACTGTCCCACCACCACCACCACCATCACAACCGCCACCACAGCCGCTCCATATCTCCATCACTTCCCTCATCGCAGCCTCCATAAGCCTCGCCCCTTTTGCCCCTTCACTTCATCTCCGCGCCCTCCACCGCCATCACCACCATCACATCCACCACCATCACTATCATCTACTTTCATAACGTATTTCTCAGTCCTGTATATGAGTCTTCCATTTACTTTCACTGCTACTAAACTCGCCTAGCTCGCCATGTAAAGATTCTTCCCCTTGAGCCTCCTTGCCTAACACTCGTTTTGTCACCGGCACTCCACCTCTTACTCCTCCCACTCCTGCGACCTTCCCCCTGCGCCCCAAACAACACATCTGCGTCACAGAATTAGCCAGTCTTGTCTCCGATGCGACTATGATTTAGCGTACATTTACCGGCGCGAGGAGGTGGTGTATTATACAAGCTGGTTAATGCCTTCACATTCTTCTCTCCCGCACCCTCCAGCTGCTGCTCTCCTCTCCCTCGTCTTCACACCTTTCCCAAAATGAAGCGAATGCATCTGTTTTCACCTCTGCACCTCCTCCTTCACTGGCCCTTGAATTACTACTTATTATTTACCTTCATCTCCACCACCACGTTTAGTCTTCCTCTATTTTCCTTTTCCCCATTTCTCCGTACCCTCGACGCTCCTTCACGTTCTATCCTTCATCACTCTTACATGCCTTCTTTTTCCCCATGCTCATTCTTCATCTCTTTGTCGGTATTTCTTTCATTCCCCGGCCAGCAGGAGTCAGGCGGCAGGGCGGAGATCAAGGGGTGACCAATGAAGGGCCGTGTCTGTCTCCCTGCTCCACTGTTTTGTATTATTGTTTCTGCTGTTCATCATTATTTATCTTTTTTATTAAGGGTTTTCAAGCTGTGAACCTGTTTTTTTTTTTTTTCTCTCGTTCTCTCTCTCTCTCTCTCTCTCTCTCTCTCTCTCTCTCTCTCTCTCTCTCTGTAAAATCTTGTCTTTTATCTGTTATTTTTCATCCTTTCCACCTCCATTTGTGTTTTTCCCCTCTTCCTCTTCCTCTTTCTCTCTCTCTCTCTCTCTCTCTCTCTCTCTCTCTCTCTCTCTCTCTCTCTCGACCAATCATTCTATCAGGTCTGCTACAAGAATTACAGGTGGTCGGCCCAATGCCCCGCCGTGACTAACTGCTGTATTATACAAGGCGTCGGAAGCACCTCCCCCTTCCTACACATCCATCGTCATCCTTCCTTTGTCTCCGCAGTCACCCACGTCCCTGGCACTCTCTCCCCCCACCCCAACCACCGACTCCCTCACCCCACCCAGCCACCAAGCTCCCTCTCTTTCTCTCTCCCTCTCCCTCTGTCCCTCTCTCTCTCTCTCTCTCTCTCTCTCTCTCTCTCTCTCTATTCCTTCCCTTCGTCTCTGTCTGTTTTGTTTGTCCTGTCTGTTTGTTTGTGTTTGAGTTTGTCTGTTCGTGTTTCATTGTGTTTGTGTATGTGTGTTTGTTTTTGTTTGTTTTTTTGTTTGCTTGTTTGTCTTGGTTTGGTTTGGTTTGGTTCGGTTGGTTTTTCTGGGGTCTCTCTCTCTCTCTCTCTCTCTCTCTCTCTCTCTCTCTCTCTCTCTCTCTCTCTCTCTCTCTCTCTCTCTCTCTGTCTCTGTCTTTCCCTCCCACTTCTGCTTTTCACGAATTCTCTCTCCCCTTTTCCTCACCGTCCACTCGCCAGTCTCCGCTCAACGCTATCTCTCGACGTCTTTCCTTCTTCCGTCCGTCGTTTTTTTACACAATTTTTTCCCCAGTCTTCATCGCCTGCACCGTCCACCACTACCACCACCACCACCAGCTAGTCCTTCCCCGCCTGCAGCTCTCCGGCAGAAGCAGCAGCAGCAGCAAGGGGAAGAACAGGAGTCAGGCCACACTATCATCATCTTTACGTGTCTAGGGCAGGTCCTTCGGGTGTAGCTTGTCATTTATCCACCTTCTCGTCTTGGGCGTCTTGGCTGTCTACCTTATCGAGCCTCTTCCTGCCCTGCCATCCCTCATCGTCACCTTCTGGGAGGCTTTTTTCTCACTCCTCTTCTTCTTCTCGTCCTTTTTCTTCTTCTGCACTAGCTTCTTTCCCTTCGTCCCCTCCTCCTTCCCTCCTTCACTTCTCCAGTTCGTGTCAGTCACGTTTTCTTCCTCCAAATACACGTCACGGCGCAACCAACCCTCGTCTTTGCTCTCCCCCTTGCGATCTCTCCCTCCTTCCTTCTTTCCTTCCGTCGTCGCTTTGGGTTCAATCTTTTCAGCGGTCCGCCACGCCTTCCCGTCCATGAACTAGATTCCAGGACGGACAGACCATGCAGGTATGCTCGCCCTCTCCCGTCCATTACCTGTCAAGTGTCGCTATTTCTCTTCCTCGTTTTGGTTCAGATCCTGCAAATGTTTCTCCTTCAGACCACGACCCGAGCCCTCAATGCTTCGACCCACGCTCTTTAGGACCATCTTAGCCTCCGTCCTTGTTGTTGTTGCTTCCAGTGTGTGTTCTTTTTTTTTTTTTTTTTTTTTTGCTATTGGGATTTTTATTGTGTTTTATTTTTATGCCTTTCGCCATCCAGACCTGAAGGCGTAGCGGTGTTTCAGTGAGAGGGGGAAAGGGGGAAAAAAAAAGAAACCCGGTGCATTCGTCATTGTTTTACGAGAGTTTGTGTGTATGTAACCGTGTGTGTGTGAGTGTGCGTGTGTCTGTGTCTGTGTGTATGTCTGCGTGTGTATATGCAGGGTGGAAGGCATTTGAGTGTGCGTGGGTGTGCCGGAACATTCCACTATCTTGAAAAAAAAGAGAAAGAAAAAGAAAAAGCATCACTAAAGCTCATTTCAAACTGACTACTATACCTTCCCCTAGGCCGCAGCGCCTCCTCGCCCCTCGCCCCGCCCTCATGCCGATCTCCACTTTCCCCAGGTTTTATTCGGCCGCCGTGAGCGTACGGGGATCATGGTCAGCCCGATATTGCGGTGTTCCAGGTGTTTCCAGATTGCCATAAGTGGTGGGCCGTGAGGGGAAGCGGTGCCAGGTGGGGTCAGGTGAGAAACTGCTGGATTATACGAGGTATCCCGCTCCTCCACCGACCTCTCCACTAGCCCTCACCTCCACCCCTCCATCCCTCCATCCCTCCGCTGCCTCGTCTCCTCCACCCCTCACCTCGCCGTCCATCCACTGCCCCGCCTCTATTTCCCTCTTTGTCCATCTCTCGCTATTTTTTTTCCCCATTTCCCGTTTTCTTTACGGTATGTTTTCCCCGAACAATGATAGGCGTCTTCCGGCAAAGGGAAAAGAGGGGAAGTTTTCTTCAATGGTTATTTTATTTTACTATGGCCAAAGAAAAACAAGCACTCAGAATTCTATATAATATTTTGTGTGTGTTCCTTTCTCTCTCTCTCTCTCTCTCTCTCTCTCTCTCTCTCTCTCTCTCTCTCTCTCTCTCTCTCCCTGGCCATCTGTTACATCTTTCTGCCTGGTGTTCTGCCACGCTTTCCTCTGGCTAATGTTTTACCTTCCCTCACCTGACGCGTTCATATATTTATTGATGTGTACCTGCCTATCTATGGACATGTGCCTGACTCAACACCTGCCTCCCCTACTTGCCCTCACCTGATACTTATTTTCCCCTCGCCTCGCCTCGTCCTCGTAAGGCACGGAGGGCGCGGCGGCAGCTTCGTCCCGGCCGCCGCCTTGACGAGCGGATCACCGGTCGTGGAAGCCCAAGAGACGTAAGCCGCACCTGCCCAACCGCCCTCCATAACTTCCCCATTCCCTCCCGCAGAACGACACACCCATCACCGTGAATTATCCTCCTGCTGCACTTATAGCGACGCCCGCACTGCCCCCTTGCACGGCTGGACTCGCACGGACGACCGAACGTACACTCATGGACGACCCCGGCCATCAATAATGAAGAGGAGGAGGAAAAATAGAAAGACTAGTTCTGGGCGGCGGGATACGACCCTTGTGGCGGCGAGGCGGCCGGCCAGTGAGTGATACCTTCCTTCGATGCCTTTTGAGTCGGTCATGTATCAGCATAAAAGTGAAAATTGTGCCATCAATTATACCAATGTTGTATTTGGTTCTCCCGTCGAGGAAGGGAAAGAGGAGGAAGACGGGGAAGACTGCACGGCCTAAATATATTTCACGCTCCCCAGCACTCTCCACACAGCAGCAGGTCCTCCGCTTGTAATATCTCGCAAAGGCATCAAGAGTTCGATCTGATACACTGGAGGAGATGCGGCCAATTACTCACAGAAGGAGAGATAGTCCCGGCCCTGTCGCCGCGGCCCAGGGCGGCGGGGAGAGACAGGAGGGGCACGGGACGCCACTTGACGCGCTGGGAGAAATTTACACTGTGAGGCCGAGTGTGTGGCAGGAACTAAGAGGCGCCCCATGAGTCATAATGGCGCGCCTCGTTAGGTCCAGTGTGGAGACGTGACTCAGTGGCGAGGCTCCATTGTGTCTTTTTTCTTCCAACCTCCTTACACTTCCTCCTACTGCTACTCCTCCTCCTCCTCCTCCTCCTCCTCCTCCTCCTCCTACTACTACTACTACTACTACTACTACTACTACACTTCCTCCTCCCTCTTCATCATCTTTTTATTCCTAGTCCTGCTTGTGTTCCTCCTGTTTTCATTTTGCTCTTTCAACTTCTCTTTCTCCCACTCTCCTGCCAACTCGTACGAAGATATCAATTACAATGATGATGGTAATAATGCTGCTAAACAACAACAACAGCAGCAAAAACAACAACTAAAACAACTACAACAACAACAACAACAACAACAACAACAACAATAATAATAATAATAATAATAATAATAATAATAATAATAATAATAATAATAATAACAACAACACTACAGCATTGATAAAGTTATGAAAAATCAATTAAGTTCATTATCACAGAGTCTCCTTTCCCAAGTCGGCGTGCCTGGTCGAGTTGTTGGCGTTGAGGTGCACGGGGCTCGTCACGAGTTACGGGAAAACAAAACACGGGCGATAATGAGCACCTACACACCTGTGCATCACAATAAACGCCACAAACCTGCGCCACTATACAGGTTAAGTAGAGGCTGGGGCCGCGCACTGTGACAAACGCGTTAAGGGCTGTCATGACCTGCGTGTCATTATAAAAGTGTATCTCTTCCCCTTACTGCTTGTGTTCCTCCCCATCGCCATAAACAGGACGCTACCCCCGAGGCGCCTCTCCCAGCAGGGTCGGGCCGCGTCCAGCTTGGCGACGTGCGGGGCGGTTCTTTACGACTCCATCACAATTACCGCGGCCGCCTTAAAACACCCCCTCGCCTCGATTTATGTTCCTGTTAGACTAAGTTATTTGACAATTCCCGCCGCCCACCTCAGATTCCGGCGCTGACAGACGCGTCCGCTCCCGCCCCTCCCGTCCCTCCCGCCCCTCCCTCCACGGGTTGAACCTTGACCCCCCGCACGGCTGCAGGTGCCCCGATGGCTAGCAGGTCCTCTTTGCGTCACGTGTGATTCCTGCTGGTGGACGTAAGGCGGTGCAAAGCTAATCCAAATGCACCAAGTTTATTAGATAAGATTATTTTTTTCCCACACACACACACACACACACACACACACACACACCAGGAAAGTGGACAAATGTATGAGTGACGCAGTATACATGTTCCCATCGGACGGATATACGTGCTGAGTGTGGCGAGTGTTATAAATGAATAAACATGAAAATACATAAACGATAATAAACCCATAAAATAACCATAAACACATCCAAGTAACATTAATGAGTGTCCGGGACGGCTGGGAGGCGAAGTTCGGCCTTGGTGTCACCGGATACAGGCCAACACAACACATCACTCTTGGTTATTTACAGCATCTCTTTGTACTAGCACGCCTGAGCTGGGACGCCTCAGGGGGGAGTGTCGCCGAGGACCGCCGCTCCCAACTCTTTTCTACCTGACCTGCGGAAGCCCCAGGACGCCCTCGCTGTGGGCCTCCGTGTGGCTCATATGGCAAATTACCTCTCGCTTCGTCTCAAACGGGCAGCACCTTGTAATCCGTAGCGACAGGTATCCGTTGGTGTCGGGCTGCAGCCAACCGCGCCTCCGCCATTTCTTGCCCCGGGCCTCAATGGAGCTGGCAGAAACTATCCTCATCTTTCCGTCTGTCCGTCCGTCCGTGCGTCTCGCTGGCCGGCTATCCCCAAAGGTCGACTGCGAGCTATCTTTCCGGGCGGGTGAGTCCACGCTATCGCCGCCGCTTTATGGCTGTCGCTTTTCGCTAATCACAACCACTCAGACGCGATCTTTGAATCCGACCACTCAAGCCCCGCGGCAGAACAGAACGAGACGCGATCAGGAATTAATTAAAGAACGATTAATCCGCAGGTTAAGTTAAATAATCAAAGGAGCGCGAGAGGGAGAAAGAAAAGGAAATGGAGAGGGAGAAAGAGAAAGAGAGGGGAGGAAAAATCGACGAATTTCCACGTTTCCGCCTCCCTGCTAATTACTAGGACTCCCACATCACTCCTCCCGCCCCGGCAAGAAGCTGGTGGTGGGCTGCTGGTGCTGACGCGTCTGTGCGGGACATGACAGGCGGGAGATTGGACACGGGGGGGATAAGAACCCGAGATAGGATGCTGGACACTGCAGAGGACGCGCATCAAGCAATCTGGAGGCAGCGGAGACCAGTGCAGAAGATGCGACATTGGGGAAGACTTTCTCGGGAGCATTTACGTCTTTATTATATAGCAGAGCAGCGCGCGCCTAAACCTGGCAGACAAACAACTTGTACATTAACGTCAAATATATTTTTACGATGGCTATAAATTCTGATATTAAGTATTCAGTACGTAGGAGGCAGTTTTTCTTGTTTTATCTGTCGAGCGTTCTGGCTGATGGCTCAACATCTTGTTACTGTAGCAAATATTAGGTCATTAACAAACACAGAGCCATTCACTGCAAGACTAAACACTTCCTCCACCGCTGCGTCAGTGCATCGCCCCGCCAGTCAGGTGTCAGCTGACCTGCCCTGCCAACCTGGCTCGATATAGCTTCCTTCTGCCCCCGTTCCTTCCGGCACAAAGGAAAACAATGCAAGGGATCATACAAACAGACAGACAATGAGAGAGAGAGAGAGAGAGAGAGAGAGAGAGAGAGAGAGAGAGAGAGAGAGAGAGAGAGAGAGAGAGAGAGAGAGAGAGAGAGGATGCGGCGCCTTAGGGTTCCTTGCAGCATTACGGAAACTGACCTTTGTGCCTTAACCCTGGCCGGAGAGAAATAAAAAAGTCTTTCGCTGGCGATCAGACCCGCCGCGTCCTTTTGAGCTCTTTGACGCCCGGCCACGTCTCTGCCGCTCACGTTTCATCAACGTCTCGTCGCCAAGACAAAGAATATCCCAAAGGTCTTGGTATTTAGAGTGAAATTACGAGGATACCGAGAATTCTGGCCGCTGGTCTTAACCCTGAGCTCTAAAGTGTGTGTGTGTGTGTGTGTGTGTGTGTGTGTGTGTGTGTGTGTGTGTGTGTGTGTGTGTGTGTGTGTGTGTGTGTGTGTGTGTGTGTGTGTGTGGCCAGCTGTTGGCCCTCTGTAAGACCAGCTGTTCCGATTTTATTTAGTCAAGAACACACTATCTTTCTAACCATCGGGGCACTTACGTGTTACCAAATTTGAATATGGTGGGCAGCTGCCACTGTCTCTGCGTTGTCCGTGACTCACCAGGCGGGGAAGGGGAGCTGCGGCAGAGCAGTGCGGCACGCCGGCACCTTGACATCATAAGGACGACACGAGTATTGCCTAAGCACTGGATAATTGAGTGAACAAGTGGGAGGACACGGGGACCAATGCGTGAATGAGAGTGCGTGAGCGAGTGGGTGAGTGGCTGAGAGTGAGGGCGGCGGCACGCGAGTGAGTTAGCTAATGACTGAGGGATGGATTGAGTGATTGCGCGAGTGGGCGAGAGAATGAGGGCGAGAGAAGGGAAATAAGACCTCTCTCGTCATTTACATCCGTCCGCCTTTGAGGTGGACGAGTGTTTGAAAGGCTGAGGCCATTACCATCGGCAGCTCCCGAGACAAAGAGAACCAAAAGGAAAATGAGATTCTCCGAGGATTGTGGAGAGCGCTGGAGAAAGGCCCTTTAAGTGAGTGAGGGAGGGAAGAAGGAAGAGTATAGAGAAGCGCGGCGAGGAAAGGGGAGTGGTAAGAGAAGAGAAGGAATTGATAGAGAGAGAGAGAGAGAGAGAGAGAGAGAGAGAGAGAGAGAGAGAGAGAGAGAGAGAGAGAGAGAGAGAGAGAGAGAGAGAGAGAGAGAGAGAGAGAGAGAGAATGCAAAGGGGATACGAAAGAAAAGAGTAAAAAGGGAGAGAGAGGACAAAGATAAAGGGTGGGGAGAAAATTGCAAAAAGAAGAAAGGGAAAAAAGCAAAGGGTGAGAATGGAGGTAAATGGAAATGAAAAATAAAGAGCTAAAAGAACAGACAGTAAAGAGGAGGAGGAGGAGGAGGAAGAGGAGAGAGAGAAGAGAAAAAGAAAGGCTAAAGAGGTGACGGTTGTATTCTTATTTTTCACGAAAGAGAAAAACACAGAGAGAAAAAGCATAATCGGACAGAAGAAAAGAAAATAAAAAGGATGAGGTGAAAAAGGACAGAGGAGGAGGAGGAGGAGGAGGAGAGAGAGAGAGAGAGAGAGAGAGAGAGAGAGAGAGAGAGAGAGAGAGAGAGAGAGAGAGAGCAGTCCGCAGCAGGAGGTCTTGGAGGCCACTGCTTGTAGAGGTGTCCGGACAAAAACCACTCGCTTCCCTCCCTCACTCGATGTCCTTGTGCCGCCCGATACGTGCCTGGCCGTGCAGCAGCGTGTAATCAGGGCCACCCGCGAGGACCCGCTCCCAGCCGCATCGCCGTATAGAGGGTGAGGGCGGCGGGAATGAGTAACACCGGTGCTGGTAGTGAGTAAATGCTGTTGTGTCTCTTTAATGCGGCAGCTGACTCCCCCTCGTCCATCCGTGACGCGCCGGGTGTGACAAATATCTCGTTTTCTCTCTGCATTGAAGGAGTCACCCCGAATAAGCAAGTCTGCGTCAAAAGTAGAGACACAATTTTCACGTCGTCAGTGTAACACGAAAAAACGAGGCTTGATCTCCCCAGCAGTTGTTGGTGTGGCAGGAACTCCCTACCTGCTTGTCCCTCGCGCAGCAGCTCGCCCCAGTAAATGTAACGTAATTAATGGGACGCCCTTTCACCTCAGCAGTGACGGAGTGCAGTCATTTTTCGTCTATTCCTGATTCGTCCAATTTAAACAGGCAGGTGAGAGGCGGCCGTCACACCTGCTCCGGCCTTTCGCCTGCCAAGAAACACAGCCGCTGGGGCCACGCCGCGCCAGGCACCAACGCATTTACACACACACACACACACACACACACACACACACACACACACACACACACACACACACACACACACACCACTCACACACACACACACACACACATGCACGCATGCATCCACACCCACACACAAACAAACAGGTCACCTCCAGGGTCTAGCCCATCATTTATCACCAAGCCTTAAACTATAATACAATTTCTACTAAACATTCCGCATAATTCTCAAATAACATGTTCCGGCAAATTTCAACACTATTCCTCCATTATTTTCTAAGCAACATCCACCCGCCTTGTCAGACCACAGATCTTCAAGTCTGATTTTTTTTTTTTCATGTATTTTGGAAGTAATTTCCGAGACTGTTTTCTTAACACGTGAGCCAAGGCGATGCACAAGGCTGGCGGCGCGGCCTCACGAAGCTCTTCATCAGGGCGGCGCTGGGCGTCAGAGTGCAAGATCGAGTAGCTAAGAAGCTCCTTCGTCAGATCATTAATCGTGGTTTCCCTGAAGACTGGGTAAGCGGCCGGCTTAAGATGATTCCAGCTAATTCCTGATTACCCAGACTCCCTCAGCCTCGGCTACCACTCCTTCACGCTGCCATTAACGCCGCGGCCACGTCATTACAGTGCCCTCCTTTCAACCAGAAACCATGACTCCATCACCACATCCACACCACATCAGTCACGCCGCCTCTTCCTCGCTTAACCAACCACGCCACCTCCGCCAGGCTGCAATCACCGCGTCACCCAGCCCACGGCGCGCCACTCACACCCAGCGCAACAAAACTTCACGACAACCGCGAGACAACATCACTTTACCACTGGGATCGGCCCCGCACCACCCTTCCCCTCAGCCCCACTCCGCCCCGGGCCCCGGCGATGAGAGAAAAATAGGACCCATTACCGTACAGATATTAACAAACTGCAGGTCGGCGGGTAGACCTACAGAATAGGCTTCGACTCTTTCTTTGACACTGGGATGCCACGCCGGTCGACGCTGACAAAGTGAAACGTGTGTAGAGGTAGTGAGGAGGCACGATTTATGTGACTCATGGTAAGGCGGACCCTCCCTTCTTTCCCTCCTTCCATCGTTCCTTGTCTTCCTCCCTCCCTCCCTCCCTCCCGCCCTGACTCCCTCCCTCTCCCTTCCGTAACGTTCTTCCCTTCCCCCGTCAACCACCAGCACAGTAATGGCTTTGGTATACATATCTTAGTTCACACACTTCCTTTAATTCATTACCGTCCGCCTGCGCGTGATGAGATACACTGCCGTGCTTTTGGTGGATCAATGCAACCAACATCTTCGAACGCAATGACTGAATAGATATTGCATCATTCAATCCGTGCAATTACTTCTCTGTCGCACACACACACACACACACACACACACACACACACACACACACACACACACACACCGCATAGTGTAGTGGTTAGCACGCTCGACTCACAATCGAGAGGGCCGGGTTCGAATCCTGGCGCGGCAAGGCAAATGGGCAAGCCTCTTAATGTGTAGCCCCTCTTCACCTAGCAGTAAATAGGTACGGGATTAACACGAGGGGTTGTGGCCTCGCTTTCCCGGTGTGTGGAATGTGTTGTGGTCTCAGTCCTACCCGAAGATCGGTCTATGAGCTCTGAGCTCGCTCCGTAATGGGGAAGACTGGCTGGGTGACCAGCAGGCCACCGTGGTAAATTACACATTCTTTTATTCCTTCCCTCCGCACTTTCTCTCGTGCTCCCAGAAAAGCCCACATAAGGGGATTTAGGAAGGAGAAAATAAAAGAGCAATTTTAACCTCCACGACAGACGGGGGAGACACGTCCATCTCGCACCAGCGTGGGGGCGACGGAGATGAACTAGACTGTGGATGACATTGTCCCTGTCCCCACCCCTTACCCTGCCCTGCCTTGCCCTGCCCTGCCTTGCCCTGCCCTGCCTTACCATGCCCTACCCTGCCTCTATATCATCCCCAGTCCCTGCCCGTGGCCATACCCCCTAAGAAAACTCATCTCTCGCGTAGCCTCTTCCTGTTCCTGTTTCATTGTCCTCCTCTGTCCTTCGAGCCCCATGGTACCCCTCGTCCTCCCTACGCGCCACCATAACAACAACTGATGCCGCGATACCATCTTCGCCACGATCAACAATGAAACGTGCAGTGCAAAGCTAAACCCATTGGAGCATCACAGGAGTTGGCAGCGCACAAAGAACTCAAAAGCCATCCCTGAACACGCGCACTGCTAGAATACTGAGCAGCGATGCAAATGAAGAATACCAATGATGATATTTTACATAGATTTTCTTCTCTGACATTACTCCCGCTTCTATTTTCTTACTTGTCGAGGTCGCTCTCAAGTTGCGGAGTCGACGAGGGATGAATGTAATTTCGGAAAGTTCTTGAGTTGCGCGGCGTGTATATGCAGTTCACTTCATGGTTGGAGGGAGCAAAGGGCTGTGATTACTAGCTCCTGCGGAAGGGAGTCTGTGAAATCCGTCGCGAGCAAGGAAAAGATGTGAAGCCCCCGGGGGAGTGTGTTAAGTGTGTTTGTTGTACCCAGGGAGTCCACTCAGGGGCTGTTTCTCAAGGTGATTCTTTGTATGTCACTCTCACTCTCACTCTCTCTCTCTCTCTCTCTCTCTCTCTCTCTCTCTCTCTCACACACACACACACACACACACACACACACACACACACTCCCACTAATCTTAAGCCTCCCTCAATCCCCATAAATATATTTACAGTATGTATGTACTGCAATTCCTAATAAACCGTATATTATTATTACTGTTATTATTATTATTATTATTATTATTATTATTATTATTATTATTATTATTATTATTATTATTATTACACACACACACACACACACACACACACACACACACACACACACACAGAGAGAGAGAGAGAGAGAGAGAGAGAGAGAGAGAGAGAGAGAGAGAAGGAGAGTTAAGGAGACACCCTAACCGCGAGCCAACGTGGTGTCGTGGATGCTGTTGCTACTGGAAAAAAAAAAGAAAGAGAACTACCAATTTGTTCCTCTATTCTCATTTTCCTCACTACTAAATAAGCACACACACACACACACACACACACACACACACACACACACACACACACACACACACACACACACACACGCACACACAATCAATCGTTCCCCATCATTACGGTTTCAAAGAGAGAGAGAGAGAGAGAGAAGAAAGAACCCACAATGTCAACACGTCAATAAAAGAAGAAATTGTAATCGAAACCCCAAAACCATCAAGCGAGGCAGCGGGAGATGACAAAAAACAGCCCGGTTAACTATTTATATGCAGCCCTCAGCCACATCAGGAACCTTATAAACCCATCGCTTAGCTTTCTACACAACACAGGGAGGAGAGACAGAGAGGCGGGAGAAAGGAGATGGAGGAAGGGAAGGGAGGGAGAAAGGGAGAGAGGGAGGGAAGGAGTACTAGGAGCCATGGTAAAGTTGACACACACATATACACACAGAAAAGAGGAGGGGTAGCAGGAAGGGGATAGGAGTAATAGTGGTAGGAGTACAAGGAAGAGGAGGAGGAGGAGGAGGAGGGGAGGGCGAAAAAAATCGTCACCTCATCATATCCCATTTTTCTCGATAACTCCCGAATTCCCACTCATTTTTCCTCCCTGACACAGCGGTACTGAACAAATACAAAGCCTCACAACCCACCTATTTGCCCAGATTCGTCGTCAAAGCCGGAGTGGCAGAGACGGAGTGGGTCTACGGTCCTCACTGGCCTCCTTACCTCCTCCCTTTTCTCTCCTTCTCCCTCTCCCCCTCTCTCTCTCTCTCTCTCTCTCTCTCTCTCTCTCTCTCTCTCTCTCTCTCTCTCTTGCGACGTCCCTTCCTTTCCCCTCGCCAGCGCCTTAATCCTTCCAGACTATAAAGGGAGAAACAATGTGAAGGGGTCCTTAAAAATATTGGGAGGGGCGCATCTCCGGCGCTGAGAGACTTAAGGACGGTAAGTCAGCCTTGGAGTTTTTGGAGAACCCAGAGAGAAGGAGGAAAAGCCTGAATTTCCAAGGGCGCAGAAGGATATTTGAGAGAGAGAGAGAGAGAGAGAGAGAGAGAGAGAGAGAGAGAGAGAGAGAGAGAGAGAGAGAGAGAGAGAGAGAGAGAGAGAGAGAGAGAGAGAGAGAGAGAGAGAGAAAAGTAAATAAAGAATGATCATACGTAGGTTTACACAACTGTTTGATAGACATATAATTATCCACTTAACACTCACACACCCTCTCTCTCTCTCTCTCTCTCTCTCTCTCTCTCTCTCTCTCTCTCTCTCACACACACACACACACACACACACGAACTGACAGACAAGAGCTGACAGGGGTAGGAACAGTTGTGACTTCACAGGGCGGCTCAGTGTGGCGGCTGGTGGAGTCTCGATGCTAGCAATGGGAGAGACAAGTGTGGAGCGTCTAAGAAGAGCCGCACTTCGTCTCCTTATTTACCGTGCAGAGAGAAAAAGAGAGAGAAAAGAGACGAGAGAAAGAAGAGACGGACACGTAAACTGCAATCTTTAAATGCATCTCCCGATTGGACAAAAAAGAAAAGAAAAACGAAAAGAGAGAGGAGAGAGCAAAAGATTGGTGAAAGAAGAAAAAAAGAGGGAAAAAGGAGACGAGAGGAGAGAAAGAATAGAGAGAGAGTGAAGAGAGAGAGAGAAAGAGAGAGGAGAGGACACGTGCAGAAAGTTAACGTGTGGAAATTTCCTTTTTGGCGAAACCGGGCAACGCTTTCGTGTTTAGCAAGAATTGGTAAAATACGAACCACAAGAATGTTTACGACCGACGTCTCCCAACAAACACCAGCGCCAAACAGCTGCAGCGGCGAACCCAGAAATTAAGACGATGAGACTCGAGACTGAAGGAAAATCGTAAACAAGCGAGGGAACGAGAGACACATTGGGACAAAAGCCAAATGGATGACGGAGAGATAACGGCAGTCCCTCCTTTGAAAATGTTCACCTTGGATTCATTTGGGGAATGGCGAAGATAAGCCGTGATTTGGAGATAAATTAATACTGACTCGGACGGCAGATAGGTACAGCATTAAGCAAATTATGATAATGCGAGTGAACAGATTGCGCAACTTGGAGAGGAAGACGAGGAGGACGAGAGGGAAAGAAGAGGAAAAGAGGAAGGGACGCTAGTTGTGGAGGAGGAAGAGGACGAGGAGGAAGGGGAAAAGGAAAAGAGAACGATAAGAAATCACACAAACTCTCTCTCTCTCTCTCTCTCTCTCTCTCTCTCTCTCTCTCTCTCTCTCTCTCTCTCTTAGGCATGGCAGTATGGTAATCTTTAAGCTGGATAGTATCATCGGAAAACCCTATGATACGGGAGTGTGAGCGGCAGGGATCTTGTGCACCAATCCCTCCCTGCTGCCCTCTTTCCTCCCTGCCTCCCTCCCTGCCTCCCTCCATCTGCCTTACCCAAGAACCAAACCTTCCGGGAAAATGGCTGGTAAGCACCTTCCTGCCCCGACTAATTTATTACGACGGGTATAAATGATTGAGATAAAGGTTAGGACAGACTAGTAAATCCCCAGACTCCCGCTTCTCCCTCTCTACTCCCTTCCCCTACACGATGACCCCGCTGCCCTTTCTCCCCTCCTCTCCCCTCCCACTCCCCTCCGTTCCTCTCGGCCCATACATCCCGCCGCGTCAGTCCCGCCCATAACTAGCAGCTCCCGTATAGTTAACACTCCAGCACCCGACGGTATCAAGAGCAACTAATGACTGCCGGCACTCGCATGATACTCTCGTTTGTCACTCACCTGATGACCCAAACCATCCCGCCCCGCCGACACGCGTGCAGGGAAAGCCGTCACATGAGCGGCCGCGTAAGAGAGAATGTATGGACACGCTTGAAGAGTTAGAAAAAAAGAGAAGTGAAAAAAAGATTATTCTGAGCGAGAGACCGAGAGACAGTGAGATGGACAGATAGGAAAATGGAGGTGAGAGAGAGAGAGAGAGAGAGGGAGAGAAAAAAAGGACATAAGCAGACCAAGGAACGATCAGATAAGAGCGGCGATCGACAGGCGGCCGCGCACGACAGGCAGATCGCTTCCTGATTGTTGCATCTGTAATTGAAAGTTGACTCGTCTCATGTTTAACAAATATCGTCCTATTTTCTCTCTTCACGTATTAATTTGGTGCCATTTTTCACTTCCTTCAGCTCTCTCTCTCTCTCTCTCTCTTTCTCTTGCTCATCCTCATTCTTAATCTTTCCTCCTCTTATTCCTCCTGCTTCTCTTTCTTACTATCATCACAACGATCTCTCTCTCTCTCTCTCTCTCTCTCTCTCTCTCTCTCTCTCTCTCTCTCTCTCTCTCTCTCTTGCTTAGTCTATCATTCAGCACCCAATTGCGCTTTCTCCCTTTCCTACTATTTCTCTTCCTCTCCCACACCATCTCCCCTCACTTCTCTCCTCTCTAACTCTTGCGCTTCCATCCTTCATCGCCTACTATTCCTTTCTCCTCACCCTCTCTTCTCTCCTCTCCGCTCCCCTCTCGCCAGACTTCTCAGAGAAACCCTGATATAAGACGGTGCGAGCGATAAACAAGAGGGCCGACTTATGACCCAACATCAATACAGGGTAAAGATGGCAAGATCCGAGGAGTCCCGCATCTCCCGGCTTCTGGGGAACTAAAGGGGACGTTGGAGAGACGCTGGGGATGTGGGGAAGGAGGAGGGAGCTGTAGTGCAGACTAGGGTGTTGCAGGGAGTGCTCGCTGAGGGGATGAGGGGATAACTGGGTGCAAAGATGTGGTGTTTGGAAGCCATGGCTGGAGGCGCTGTGAAGGTGGTGGAGGGATGGCGGGGAGTGTGAGGAAAACGGGTCGTAAGTCTACCACGGAATGTTGACGCCAAGGAGGGAAGCAGCACCGTGTGAGGCGAACACGCACAGAATAAAGGCTTCTTCACCTCACAAAGAGCGACCCTTCGCACAGGGGCTGAGGTTATGGGTGCAGGCGGAGGTGCAGAGAAGAGCCAGCCGTGTGCATGTTGATTCTAAGGAAGGATGAGGTGCTGGTGGCGAGGGCGACCGAGTGATTGGTCATTATGGAGCGAGGCGCGGATCAGCGAGCAACACACAACCACTGCCGGGGATGCGGAAACATGGTAGCCTCGCTGGGGCTGTTAAAATGTCGCGCATTAAATAAAGACAATTAAGTGAGCCTGATCATCCCCGAATAGCATCAGCGGGACATAAATAAAATAAGAGGCTCGTTGATTACAAACACGCCGTAATGTATGACCCGAATACGAGGAATGGCTAATTAATGGGCCGCCCAGGGATCCGCAGCTGAAGGCACGGCATTCAGTATTCCACGACTGAATGCCGCTACCAGCAAGTCCACCTGTCGTCCACCTGGCGGCTGGTAACGAGCGCCGTGTCACACACCTGGAGGGGCAGCGCTCACCTGCTCTCACTAATAGAATACTTTGTCTCCCCAAACATGGACAGACCGTAAGAGACCAAAGGCTTACTGTACCCGCGGATAGGACCACTGAGTCAGACCACCACCACCCTCCATGCTACCTCCTCCTCCTCCTTCACTTCCTCCTCTGTTCCTTCTCGTGACGATGCAGCAGCAGAGGCGTAGAGACAACCGAGTGGAGACGCCACCGCTGGCACCTCTGTGATCGGACCCGACGAGGACACCAGAATGAAGGCTAATTTTGGCCCTTTTTATCTGGCGGCGTCAGCGAGCTCTCTCGTTTTATTTGTTACGTCCAAAGTGTAGCGTGAAGCGAACTTGGACAGCGAGACGAAGGTGCCCAAGACTGAGGGGGAGGGAGGGAGGCGGAAGAGGGTAGGGAGATGGAGCTGGGCCGAGGAATGTGCGGGTGTCAAGAAAGGAAGGGAGGGAGGGAAGGAAGAGGAATGGTTGAGAGAAGAGTGAGTGGCGCGGAGTGAACGTGGGAGTGGATGGCGAGGAAAATAGAAGACAACCAAAGCATCAGAAAGATAAGAAATGAGTAAACAAGGAAATATATTTTCGATAATGTGTTAAAATTCTAAGAACAGGAAGACATACAGTAGAGGAGGAGAAAACGGATGGGCGGGAGGGGCGGGTGGGGGAAGGTGAGCGGGAGTAACGAGACAGGCCAGGTGTGGGCGGCAGGTGTGTGAGTCAACGGGTTATGTCACCCCTAAATGGCCACGCCCTCCACTCACGCTCCACTCATCACTAGACACGCCCATTTAACACGCCCAAAAGACTAACAAAACGTCCACCCGCACGCGACGCCCTATCAGTTGCTGGGGCAGCATCGGAGGCCAGTGTGGAGCAGCGGCACCACCATAGCGGCATTGCCTCACCACATATAAACGCCCACTGTACCCCCGCCACTCCCTGCCCCGCCTTCCCATATCCTCACTTTCCCTGTGGGCACAAATACTACCATGACTCCAGGAACGAAGCTGACTTAAAGGGAAGGTAGATTGAGTGATCAGTGACTTGAAGGAACAGATGAGAGTGTCACAGACCATGACGACCACAAGGAACCTTTAAATTAGTGACGATTTGTAAGGCTTTTGTCTTATGCTTCAGATTCTTGCTGGTCCTTCGTAGGTAAAAAAAAGCAATGAAGCATTTTTCATCTGTCTGCTGTTTGATTCTGTTTATGAGGAGTAGGTCAAAACTGGTGTTAAGAAGAGGACTTATAAAACAACCGGGGTAAGACACAGGCACGAGTGTCCTTCGCTGCAGTAGCAGGACACAGAGGGAGGAGAGAGGATGGAGGAGTAGTGTGACGGGTAAGGAACGAGCAGACACCGACAGGAGAGGAAGGCGACAGGCGGAGGGAGACATCCACTGTAATCGAAGTCGAGCACATAAATTCGACCAAGTTGAGCGAGGCTGGCCAAGTTACACGTTTGGTTATATCAAATTATGTTAAGTCGGGTTACTTGAGGGTTGCTCGGTGAGCGGAGGACCATCCGGTTAGGAAGCGGAGAAAATTATGCTTCAGTAAGTTTGGGGGTGACCTGGCACCCTGCCGCCGCTGCCGCCCGTATTGGGCCCAGAAGCCGCCTGCCCTCGCCCGTAACGAGCGCTGCGGCATATTTGGGGGAACACTGACCCAAGTGCACTTCACCACTCAACGAATGCAGGAACACGAGCGCCCTCCGCCACGAGTCTCCCCGTGACACACGCAAATAGGACTGTGTTTACTGTTTATTATGCGGTTTCTCAGCCAAGCATTAATCGGGTAAGAGCACGACGAGGGCGGCACGGTGCTGCGCTAATGAAGGGCCTTGTGTCTGCGCCAGACGCCTCGCCAGTGCTTATGGAAGCAGTCTCCCTGAGGCCAAGGTGCTGATCTAGATGAAGTTCAAAAGTCCAAAAAGAAAAACAATTGCAAGTGTACCTCTCCAAAGAAATACCTAAATTATCACCATTGTCTAGATATTCTACAGTGTGTGTGTGTGTGTGTGTGTGTGTGTGTGTGTGTGTGTGTGTGTGTGTGTGTGTGTGTGTGTGTGTGTGTGTGTGTGTGTGTATATATATATATATATATATATATATATATATATATATATATATATATATATATATATATATATATATATATATATATATATATATATATATATATATATATATATATATATATATATATGACATGAATGATGAATGAGAGTTTTAAGTGGAGGTGGTAAAGACGAAGCAGCCTGAAATTATGGATGTGTGGGTGACAGAGTGATGGATGGCCGGCAGACAGACGGATGATAAAGAGATTGGCGTTGACGGCCGCCGTCCCTTCCTCTCCACCCCTTTCTCTGAGGAGCACAGGTCGAGCCCTTGACAAATACCGTTTTTTCCACACTCAGCCTGACAATAGTTCTGCCAGCCACTCTCGCCTCTCACCAGACAGGTTTTACGATGAGTCAGGCGGCGTGAGCGGTTGTCGGAGTGGTGCGAATGCCATCAGCGGCGTAATGGTCTTGCCGGCGGCGCCGAGATTGTTCCGGAGGAGGTGTACGGCAGGAGCCTCACGCCGCGGGAAGTGATTCGCGGAGTGAGGTTTGTGTGTTGGTAGAGAGGCTGGCGGCCACCAGGGGTGCATTACTCCGCGTGGGAGGCGAGAGGTGGCAGGTGACGCGGGTGTCATGATGGATGCCGATGGGTGACAACGCGGGAGAGGTGCCAGGAGTGAAGAAAGGAGGAGAATAGCCTTGGATGAAGTGGGAATGCGTCACTGGGACCAGTTTTGAGCGACGCTTGGTTGAAGAAAAATAACTGATCATTATGAAGGACACGGCGACAATAAATTTCACAAAAAGCGGCAAGTCGATATGCAGACAGGCATGTGAGAGTTGTCAAACAGCCCCGCGGACAATTAGGTTGAGGGTCCTGGCACTCCCTCTCTTCCTACTCCCTCCACGGCCGCCCATAATGAATACCTCCATGTACCAACTTGGCAGACAATGGCAGTGATGATGATGACGATGATGAGGGCGACGTTGAGACAAAGGCGCGTAATTTGTGGACTCGTCATTAGTATTCGCGGTGACGTCAGAGCCTGTCAATCACCATTAGACTAGTCAGGTTGAAGGGCCACGGTTGCCAATTTTGCTACTTCACCACAAAGAGGAGACGGCAACAGCGCTTACTACCCTCCGTCCGTCTACCCTTTCCCTTCCTTCCCCTCCCTTCAAACCTCCTCTAACCCCCCCCTGCTTTCGCATCCAATAAAACAAAAACATCAATACTGTATTTACAAGAGCCTTTCCCAGCGCCAGCCATCAGGAGCGTCAGGATTAAGCCCCGTGTGTTCCTTCAGAGGCTCAGTGCCGCGCGACTCTACCAAGAAAAGTCTGTGATAATGCAGGAATGGGACGACGACGGAAGTGATGAATGTAGTCTGACTCAGTACTGCTGGCGGCACGGAGGAGTAACAGTCAATACCACAGCTCGTTCTCACGCATACTTTCTACTCCACCTGGCACGCGGAAGAGAGATTAGCGAATAATGAGCAGGCGAAAGAAAAAGACAAAATACCAAAACCGGAGAGACAAGGTGATTAGAATGTGAACCTCCACAAAAAGCAGAAGAGATAAGGAAACATGACTGGTTAAGGAATAACACTCCAAGGAGACATTAATAATAAAAAGACACAAAAGACGCCTCTCTTATCCAACCATCTCTATCTCTCTCCCTCCTTCTCTTCTCTTCTCCAGGCGCCCTTCCTTTTGGAGACGAGGCTGACGGAGGGAAGGGACTGGGAGGAGGAGGGCGCCATCTGGTATGGGAACAGCGGGTCAGGCGGTGACTTGTGAGGGCAGCGTGTGACCACAAGGCCCTGCGTGGCTGCGAGGTGATGAAGAAGGCATTTAAGATAATTGTAATAGCGACAGTTACACGAGAGCAAAACGGACATTTACCTCTAATGACCAGGAATTTGTTCTGTTGTGCTTCGTGGTTACGCTAATGGTCACTGGATCCAATTGTAGTAGTGGCTGTGGTAGTAGTAGTGGTGGTGGTGGTGATAGTGGTGGTGATAGTGGTGGTAGTAATGGTTGTGGATGTAGTAGTAGTAGTAGAAGTAGTAGTAGTAGTAGTAGTAGTAGTAGTAGTAGTAGTAGTAGTAGTAGTAAGGGTGGCCATGGCGGCGGTCTAGTCTGCAGGTTCCTCTCTTAAATTGACAGCCTTCCGCCCAGGCTTCCCAATAAACTGGGCATTAACTGACATGGCCAGAACAAAACCACTGCCGCTTTATAATTAAATGTGTGATGTTGCAAAGCGAGCCCCCGGGCCGTCCGAATATATCAAAGTAGAATTGGACAGCGCAGCCCACCGTCCACCTCGCACCCAGCTGCTGCGGGGCGGTGGGCTGCCGGCGGGGGTTGGGAGAGAAGAGGAAAGTCGGGGAAGAGTTACACAAAGGCTCCGCAAACTATACAAAAATTATATCATATCGTAATTGCATATATATATATATATATATATATATATATATATATATATATATATATATATATATATATATATATATATATATATATAAACGTATATTCAAAAGAAACAAAATTTGGAAAGAGGAAATGGAGTGAGTAAGGAGACTTATGGCGGGGAAAACAATAAAGTGAATGGGAATAATGCACTATAATCACACGAGTGGACGGGAAGATTACACTCCACCAGAGAACAGCAGCACGCACAGCAGGCCGTGGTGCACACACCCACACCCACCCACCCACACACCAGGGAATACGCACATCAGGAAGGCACACCACCAACACCTTCACCTGCTTCCGGTGATGAGTCTACCTGAGAACAATCGAGTTGCACCTGCAGCAGCCCTATACCCCACCATTTCCCCCCCCTCACCCATCCCACCCCGCAACATGCTGACGGTGTGAGGCGTAACCATCAAGCCCAACCTTACACGAGGGACACACACACACACACACACACACACACACACACACACACACACATATATATATATATATATATATATATATATATATATATATATATATATATATATATATATATATATATATATATATATATATATATATATATATATATATATATATATATATATATATATATATATATATATATATATTATATGCATGCAAGCAGAGCAGTGCATACGTGTTCGTCAATTGTTAACAGCAATAGCAAATGCTGTGTTTTCATACAAAACTTTTAGTCCACATTTTGAAAATGTTCCGCAAACCACAAAAACAACCCGTGCCGGCAAACATGCACGACCCGACATTTAATAACTGCCCCTAAATGCCGTCCCAGGCGACGTGGTGAGGGCGCCGCCCATCCCCGGCCACGGACCCCACGCCCCACGCCCCCTGCAGCCCCACGCCAGCTCTTCCTCCCGCGCGGCAGACAGCGAGGGAGTGCCGGATGTGTGGGAGCGGCCGGTGTGTTATGATGAAGTGATACTGCCGCCTACGATGTGTCAAGCGTGCAGCGTCACGCCCCGTTGGTCATGCAATCCGAGCAAATAATGGTAGAGTTAAGGGAACGTTTACCGACTCACACACTCAGGTGAGTATTATCTTTAATCACGAGCAGCGAGGCAGTGTGTGTTTAATGATGTTCCGCCAGGCAGCGTAAATTAGAGGAGTCGAGGCGATAAAAGAAATTTCTCATTACATTTAAGTGGAGTACACCTAGAGCACATGATCCTAATTGAAGACAGCAAATCTTGGTGCTACGAGCAGCTGGTGCGAGCGGCGCTGACGCCTGACGGAAGTGGCGGGGTGGGCGCGTTGATCCGTGGCGGGAAGGCTGCACCCGTTCGATTGAAATTTATTTATTCATTACATAAGACAGTAAACGTGAAGTAGAATAAGGCATGGGTCGGACAGGCAAAGAAAGGAAGGAGATGTAATGTGGCAGGAAATCCAGGAGAAGCCGGAGTCACGTTCAGCCATTAGTCTCGGCAGCACACAGGAAATGGTCACGTCAGATACCAGACTCCCCAGATCAACTCTCGCCACCACCGCCAGTAAACAAATCGGCAGGTCGTAGTGGCGGTAATCAGCGCGGTACTTACTTCAGCATAACTACGACCTCCACCTTAAGCCCCTGCACTCGCCTCCCGGCAAATGGCCCCATATTACCCTAGTCCGTCTCGTTCCGGCTCATTATTCTGCATATTCTTAAGTCCCTCCCATTCTCCTCTAATCCTGGCCCCCTTCCCCGCAGCTGCCTCCCATCTACCCCCTGTTCACCCCCACGACCCATCATCTCTTACATACTTATTAGTCTTCTTATTAAGCCCTAAATCACCCCAAAACCAGCAGGCAGAAAGTAGGAAGAGAGCACATAACTTGCCAGGAGGGCGGGACATAACTTGCTTTGTCGCGCAAGGAAGGAGGGGCAGAGTGGGGCGGAGAGGAAAGGGGTGGGGGCTGGGGGAAGGTCACTCTTGTAAATGGTGGGTACCTAAAACTTTCTGACTGCTCCACCTCCACTGAATGTGTGAGGTGAGCTGAGCCGAGCTGAGGGCTGAGGGGAGAGCGGCTCCGGGTAAGAGGCGGTTTCATTTTACAAATAAATTTTAACATTAGAACCGTTTTTTTCTTCGAGACTGGAATAATAAACAAGGGCGGTAATAACTCTCGTCTCAACGGTAGGATAAGAGTAAACATTTTAACTTTAAGGAGTGGAAGATTCAAAAGACACACAACACCACTAAGATGGGAGATGGAGATGACTCATTTCACTGCCTGAGATACATCACATAAATCACAACTCTGTATAGTTAGCTAAGCAAGAAACAAATCAGATTAACAAAGAGATATAAGAACAGTGTAAAAACTTAAATGAAAACACTGTATTACTATTTGCACCAGCATTTATTTCCTTCACAAGCTCCATCACTCCATAAAAACTACTACGTGCCCAAACACTGTCCATTATACATCCCCCTTCCACCACCACCACCACCACCACCACCACCACTACTACCACCACCACCACCTGGACACGACAGTAAGTAGAGGAACAGGAAGATGAAACACCTTTATAGTAATAACACAACAGAAATGAGAGACTGAACAACAACCAGCCTTCCTTTCATCCATCCCTGTCCCTACTCATCTACCACCCACCCTCCCATGTCCCCTCCGCCACCCACACTACCCCCCCCTTTGCTCTTCCTTTCCCCCCAGCAGCACCACCACGGTAATGTTTCATCGTCCAGGAGTATACGCTAGACTTGTCACGTTTGATATATCACTCCAGCGATATGGCCGCCTGACATGATCTAGGGCTCTGCTAACTAATATATTACCCGAGGCCAGCTGCTGTTATTACCCCCTCCCCCCGTCGCCGCAAAACATGACCAACAGGAGGAGCAGCAGTAATCGTAAAAAAAAGACAAAAAAGTAAGTATACAAATATATAAAAAAAAAAAGGATATACAAGAATGATGTGCATTTATTCCCGTGAAGGAAGAAATGTAATCTCGTTTTCGCATCTATAATCCGCCGGAAATTGAGTTGCTAGGGATATGTGAAGGATCGTGAGTGCTAATGATGACTTTATTTACTTACTTTGCTTGGCAGCTTAGTGGTTTATTCATACCCTTAACAAAAAAAAAAAAAACACTACCAGTAACTCAACATTTTAGTTTTTTTTCCTTAGTATGCTTGATCACCTTCCACATTAGCTCAGGAATTCAAGACGTGATAGAATGAGTGACTCTTGACTGGGCAGGGCATGAAGGAGGCTATGGTGATTCCGGAACCTCTTATGGCTGGATACAGAAATGCTTGATAACTAAACTTACAACCACCACCACTCCCAACACCACAATCAACAACATCACCGCATTAAGATTGAAGAGCCAGACACACAGAAGCAGCGGAGATCGTGGGAAGGCGGAGTAGGAAGGCGCAGGAGATGTAAAGGGGAACGAAGGAAACAAGGAAGGAAGGAGGATGGAAAAAAAGGGTATAGGAGGGAGGAAGGTGGGGATAGGGGAGGCTGTACGTGCCGTGGAGGTGATGTGCGTGAGCGATGGGCGTGCACCTGTCTGCCTTGAACATAAACTTGATCAGACAGGTACAAAAAAAAGGTATAAACACACACACACACACACACACACACACACACACACACACACACACACACACACACACACACACACACACGTTGGACCAGGTTATATATTATCACTTCACCAAACGTTCAGTGAAGTAACATGTCCGTGTCTGTTATTTTTCCTCGTGTCCGTCACTCTGTTTGACCTTCTGTCTCGCGCGGGTTTGTTTTGTCTTGCCATTAATTGCTCTCAAACAATTCGTGAAATCGCAGGGATTACCTAAGCAAATTCTAACGTGAAAATGGGTGCAATTTTCCTTCATGTTTGAAAATATTTAGTTTTGCCCTCGTCCTCGCCCAGGCCACGCACGTCTGAGAGGGAACATTTTTCTTGCCTCCATCCTCTTCCTTAGGCATCCTCCTCGCTTCTCTTCGCCCTTATCTCAACGGGATTAAACTAGGAAACATTACCTACACTCTTCAGACACAGAGAATGATAATGACGAACAATATCACTAACAAAATCACCACAAAAATCACACAAACCAAAAATATAACACCTGAACTTTGCGCATGTTTATATCCCGCTATTCCTTTCACTTCCCTCCCGCAGCGAGAACTCCAGCCTCGTCAAGATACAAATGGGTATAAAAAGCTCATCAGCATGGAATGTACCAATAGAAGCAGCGGCAGCCAGTCATCCATAAAGACATTACCCTAAATACTTCCCTAAGCACCCCTGACGAAACCAAGACCTCGCGAGATGGCCACACCTTCACCCCGACCCCTTCAGTGACACGCAGGTGCACAGGCCAGGTGGTCGACACGTATTTCACTCGCCAGCCACAAGTCAGCCTCTCAGCACACGTCGAATCATTTGTTAATCTCAGCACAATTTCAGCACTCAGCACATAATTTGCCAGCACGACAGCTGCCCACCAAGCAGAGTCAGTTAGTTGTTGAAAACAGCCTTGGAGTCAGTGAGGAGTCGGTCAAAAACTCAATTCAGTATATAAAAACATGCGGAAAGTCAGTTGATACATATTTCAGTTAGTATTAGTCAGTCAGTCAGTCAGGTAAGACGAGTCAAGTCAAGGAGTCAGTCAACACATAAAACACGCAACAAACCAGTACATCAGAGGCACAGTCAGTCAGTCAGTCAGTCAATTAGTCACTCAAATGGAAAAAAAAGTCACTCAATCAGTCAGCAAACCACAGTCACTTAGTCAATCAGTCACTGGACCACCCAATCAGTCAGTCAGTTAGTCAGAGAAGCAAGCAATGAGGCAGCGCAATCAGTACACCAGCCAGCCAGCCAGCCAGCCAGCCAGCCAGTCACCAGGCAGCCAGTTATTCATCGGAACACTTAAACTGTGTGGAAAGTGGGCAGGCAGACAGTTCCTGAATAAGCAGTCCAATTAATCAACAAGAGAAGTCAGTCAGCGGCAAGAAGCACCGTCATCCACTGTGCATCTTGCTTCAGAGAGAGAGAGAGAGAGAGAGAGAGAGAGAGAGAGAGAGAGAGAGAGAGAGAGAGAGAGAGAGAGAGAGAGAGAGAGAGAGAGAGAGAGAGAGAGAGAGAGAGAGAGAGAGAGAGAGAAGAGAGAGAGACGAGTTATTATTGACTGAGAGAGAGAGAGAGAGAGAGAGAGAGAGAGAGAGAGAGAGAGAGAGAGAGAGAGAGAGAGAGAGAGAGAGAGAGAGAGAGAGAGAGAGAGAGAGAGAGAGAGAGAGAGAGAGAGAGAGAGAGAGAGAGAGAGAGAGAGAGAGGAATAGAAAGGGCAAGCAGGGAAGGAAAGCGAAGTGCAAAAACAATGAAACGTCCAAACCCGTTATGTTTATGAGTTCTGACAAACCTGTTCTGAACCTCTTACAAATTGTGGATTAATCACTTGCCTGCCCACGCGGCTCGAGATGAAGACCAACGACTGAAGGGGATGGCGATTTCACAGAGGGAGAGAGAAGGAAGAAAAGAGGAAGAGGGTGAAGAAGAGAAAGAGAGAGTCAGGCACAGATAGACAGATAAACAAACAGAAAACGCATACTAAGACGGAAAGGCAAACAAACAGAGTGACAAGGGAGATATTATAGAGCAAAGTAAAAGGCAGACAGGTACTAGACAGGCAGAGACACACAGACGTACGGACAAGACAAGATAAAGGTAAGTCAAGTCACCCAGACACCAAGAAAAAAAGAGAGAGATAAAAAAAAGAGAAAAACGAGTAAAACTAAACACGACAGAGTGATGAATGAACACCAATCAAGGGCAATCATATGTAAACACTAACAAAAATCCAGCCAAGTCAGTCAATGCGTCCCTTACTTGCAATACTTTACTTAAAACCACAACAACGTAAATAGACCCAAAGATTAGTACATGAAACCACATTACCTCCTTACACACACACACACACACACACACAGACACACACACACACGACTTGCCCTCTCTTCTATCTCACTGTTCGCTCTGCCCCGCCTAACTTGCCTTACCCCAGCCTTGCCCTGTCTTACCCAGCCTTACTAAACCTTAACCCAGCCTTATCCAACCTTACTAAGCCTTACCACAGCCTTACCACACCTTGCCCCGCCTTGTCCCATCTTCTCCCGCCTTGCCTTGCCTTACTTCACCTTACCCTACCTGGGCGCAGCTTCCCTCGCCCTCCGTGTCCAGAAGAACGTCATAGTATGCAAATAAGTGATGATTGGGACACTGGTCATACCTCTTACCTCTGTCCATTTCTGTGTGTGTGTGTGTGTGTGTGTGTGTGTGTGTGTGTGTGTGTGTGTGTGTGTGTGTGTGTGTGTGTGTGTGTGTGTGTGTGTGTGTGTGTGTGTGTGATGTTGCAACGTATAGCTATTTCCGATTGAGAAATTACTGAACATAAGACGAGTGTGAAGGCGCCATTATTAACAGCTGAATGCCTTACCGAGTGAGCGTGTAGGAGTCAGCTAAGCGGCTTTGGAGTGTGTGATGAGGGAGGAGGAGGAGGAGGAGGAGGAGGAGGAGGAGGAGGAGGAGGAGGAGGAGGAGGAGAAGAAAAAAAAGACAACAACAACAATATAAAGTACCACCAAGAAAAGAAGAAAAAAAACCAAGAAAGGAAGGAAGGAAAAATAGGAAGCAATACAAGGAAAGAGTAGAAGGAAGAAGACAAGAAGAAAAGAAAACAAAGATGAAGAAGTAAAAAAAAAAAACAAAGACAAGACACTAGACCAGAGGAACCTACCTGACGATGCCCACAGTACTCCTTATCCCTTATCCACTTCCAGCCCCCCAACCCTTCACCCAACTGCAGCCTCCTCACCCCCCTCCTCACGCTCCTCCGTCATCAGGCCGCAGTGCATCATGGGTTACGGCCTCCTCTCTCTCCTACGTCGAGAATCAAAAGGATAGTAGGAGACTTAATATAACGCTCGCCAGTCCGTCATATCCGCCTCGACCAGGACATAAATTACTCGATGCATGATTAATTGTTACCTTGTTTATATCGAGGAGGAGGAGGAGGAGGAGGAGGAGGAGGTAATGTGATGCTACTTCTCATCTCCTTCTTCTTCTTCTTCTTCTTCTTCTTCTTCTTCTTCTTCTTTTCCTACTCCTTCCTACTATCAAACATTCACCTCAGCCTCCATCATTGCTTCTCTCCCTTCAATATTTTCTTCCTCCTTTCTCTCTCTCTCTCTCTCTCTCTCTCTCTCTCTCTCTCTCTCTCTCTCTCTCTCTCATGTCCAAGAATTCTCAGGTTAATGCATCCAGGTAGCAACGCGCTCGTCCCACACCCACACACACACACACACACACACACACACACACACACACACACACACACACACACACACACACACACACACACACACACACACATCTTGATCCCACAAAATAAAGTAATAGAAAATATGATATATGAAAGTTAGGTAAGGACAGAGAGAGAGAGAGAGAGAGAGAGAGAGAGAGAGAGAGAGAGAGAGAGAGAGAGAGAGAGAGAGAGAGAGAGAGAGAGAGAGGTAAAGCGTCAACGTGGAGGATTTTGCAGGTACGGGACAGGCATATGACCCTCCACTCATGCATGCATAATACAGGCGGCAGGACGCGACACGGCTGGCTCGCTGCTGAAGCCTGACACGCCTAGACTGGTACATGCAAATGCTAGGTGGCATTCTGAGACCCGGACGGATGGACGAATAAGTTACGTTGGATGGTTGGATGGATAGATTGAGAGAAAGAGAAGAGGGAAAGAGAGAGTGTGTGAGTGAGAGAGCTACGTAGAGAGAGAGAGAGAGAGAGTGGGTGAGGGAGATGGGGAAGGGAGGGAATGAGGGAAGGAGGGTTTCAATGGGAGGGGAATTGATGGACTTGTGAACACGAGCAGTAATGGACAGGTGAAAGGGTATAAAGGATGGATGGCCAAGTGATGATGATTAATTTACATCGAACCTGCTGGCTGTTTGACGGCCACGGGGACACTGTCACTCCCGCCGCTTGGGGTCCCAGGGAGGCGAGGGGAGGGGAGGGCAGGGGACAGCAGCAGCAATACAGGGGTCAGGCAAATACTGACAGACAAATACATAGTTATATGATAGATAAATACAGACGTGAGTAAGTAGATAGTAAAGAGCGATGTCTGCACGGCGGAGTGTGTTGGTGAAGGGGCAGACATAGTGAGTGGCCTGGAGATAATGGAAAATGTCGCGTCATGACTAAGTGAAAAAGACAAACGAATGTGTTATTAGAGCAAAGACAGAGGAGTGGCAGGGCGGGCGCGGCGGTGAGTGGCGGATCTGGACGGGCATTCCAACATGAGCGGCTGACCCACATCACAGCGGCCAGTTGGGCAAACACTTAATGTAGGAAATGCGCCTCAGCCGACAGCTTTCTCGGTGGGTGGCTGCTGCGGGCCAGACTCGTCAATCACTTCAGGAAAATTCTAAGACCAGGTGGTGAGCAGGGAGGCATTGCTCCAGCTGCCTCCTGTACCCTGACATCCCCAGCATCCCCAGCATCCCCAACATCCCCGCCAGACGGCAAGACATACAGCAGGAGCGGCCACGTCTCCACACAGCGTCCACAGATTGACGACCAATATATTCACGATCACAAGACATTCCTGCTAAGATTCCTGGCATCCCCGAGAGTCAATCTAGCAAATAAAGGCGTGTGGATTCCACGGCCAGCATGCAGGTATAGTGTCTCGCCCGAGGCGGTGGCACCTCCATCTTCCCGGGTGGTCTGGCACCGTCGGAGCGCCCTGGCGGCCTAACAATTACCTGGCGCGAGCTTGAGAGACGCGAGCTGAGTGACGAGGCTGCGAGATGCGCTCTGGGCTCCTTCTAATTAAGCAGAGACGCTCAACGTGACACTCCTTCCGCGCCAAGCTCACACGCTTCCCTCCCCACCTGCCCTCCTCCTCCCCATCCACGCACCACAAACCGAAACACGTCTTATTATGGGTAACCAACAAGCAGCGCACGGAGCCATCACGACTCCTTTCAATAAAGCTTCCTGACCACACCCTCCCTTCACGGCTGGCTCCCCGCACACACTCACGCCAAGCCACACCACGCCACCTTCAAAACCAGAGTGTTTCCAGGTGTTCGAGAGTCCAGGCTGACCACAGCACTTCCATAGCGCACATAACACACTACACTACACAAGGAAAAACAAATAGTTGAGGAATGAAAGAGTAAAGAAAGACCTGTAGGCGGTGTAGTGGGTGTGGGGGGGATGGAGGGTACTATGGCTCCTCTCCCTGGGCCTTCCTCTCCCCTCACTCACACCGGTATCCCTCAGGCCATTCCTAATTAGAGGGAGGAGAAGACGTGTTCCTGGCGAGGGCTATTCCAAATATGCCGGTTCCTCCTCTGAGGTTAGTGGCTGGGGGTCTGCTGTTGTTGGTGAGGGTGGGCTTGTTGCTGCTGGTGACACGTGGCGTTTCTTGGAGGTGACACTGAGGGCGAGTCTGGCGGTGAGGCCTCGTATTGTGTTGGAGAAGTGTTGTGTGATGTTAATGATGAAAGACAGATCAGTCTTATTCCCAATGTTAATTGTTGATAATGATAGTAAGATTGATAAAGATTTTTTTTTTCACATCACTAACAAGTGATGAATGACAATGGCTCTTTTTCTTGACTGAGTGTGATAGTCTTTCCGGCAGCGACTATTGATCAACAAGAGGACCTGTGACAGTCAGCGGCTAGCGGTAGCTGGCGGGGAGGAGGGGGACACTAACGCTATACTGCAAAGGCGCTGTCTCCCCCCTCCTTGAGATTGCGGTCAGAGGACCCATCAGAGTAATTGGTAGTGGAGGCGATTGTGTTGGATGATGATCGTTGAGAACACCGCCGAACAATCATGGCCATACACACAGCCTGTCAACGGCGGTGGAGCGAAAATGAAGGCTGCGACAGTGTGCACCGCTGAGGCCCCGGGGGGAGTCCAGGAATCGTGAGGGTTGTGTTGATTACGGTGAGGCTGCAGAACCCGCCCTGCCATACGGTGACTGGCGTGAGGGCGGTGTCACTGGGGCTGTGGCATCACGGCAACACAGCGGCGGAGGAACACAGGAGCCCCACTAAGCACAGCCGCTCCTCAGGATTCAGCACGCAGGCGACCCCTGGAGTTCAGCTTACAAGCCTCTCACACGTACCCTCAGTCTCCGCTTGAAATACCAAATGCCCAGCCTGCAGCGACCAGCAGTGTTCAGATTTTACAAATGAAGGCAGTGACTCGCCAGTGAAGGCGACAAACACGCTGCGCGTCGGCTAGTCAGAGAGAATTACTAGGCATTTTAAGCGGCATTTATTTGACGCATAACCCAACCATAGGCATTTCCTTTCAAAGTAGGGTCTTCACTCTCAACTGACGACACGCACCTGTAATTAACCTCCCTCCTCTTACTCCCCCACCCCACCATGTCACCCTGCCCTGCTTACTGGACCCCTCACCCTGTGACTTAAGGAGCTACCACGGTAAAACTCTTGCTCGGTTCTCCTCCCACGGCTCAGTAGTCCCCATCCTTCCTCTCTCTCCCCCTACCGCCCCGACCTCGCCCCGTGGCACGCTTTGCATGACATTCACGATGAGGAGCACTAGGGCCCCTCCCTCCACCCTGGTGAGCTGCTAGTACTCATGACGCCGGCGCACCAAACACTCGGACACTGATGAAGGGGGAGACATACAGCAGTGCGGCCCTTTACCCATCCGTCTGTCAGTCCCCCGTCCCTCTCCCACCACCTTCCCTACACGCCAGCACCCACCACAGCACAGGATGACGAGACCGTGACTTCCCCACACAAACCAAATACTTCCTGGGACTTCCCGCTGGCTTCTGATGAACGAAAAAATATTACACACGGAAGAAGACTCCACCTACCACTCCCTCCGTCCCCCCACCACACACACACACACACACACACACACACACACACACACACACACACACACACACACACACACACACACACACACACACACACACACACACACACTATCGAGGCCGTTGCTCTGACTCACACACACACACACACACACACATTAAACACACACACACACACACACACACCCTCACACAAACACACACACATCACGTCACGTCCCATGTTGTCCGTCTCATACCGACACAATAAAGCGACGCAGTGAGGAATGTTGATCGATTGGCGCCACGTGATCATGAGGAGAGTGAGTGAGTGAGTGAGTGAGTGGACAAGGAAGTGTGTGCATATGGTATGTGTAAATAATAAATACTCCACGTACTCTTAGGAGAGATGTGTGAGTGTGTGTGTGTGTGTGTGTGTGTGTGTGTGTGTGTGTGTGTGTGTGTGTGTGTGTGTGTGTGTGTGTGTGTGTGTGTTTAGTAAATATTGTCGGAGCGGCGGCCATGTGGGGGGGATCATCCCGTCGCTCGATAACCTGCCAGACATTTATGACCAATTTATCATAAAGTCTCTTAAGAGTTTCATATACAGACAACAGGGGTGCCACGAGGGTGCCGGCCCCAGCTGTACACACGGAAGGGTGAGCAGGGGAGAGACAGAGAGAGAGAGAGAGAGAGAGAGAGAGAGAGAGAGAGAGAGAGAGAGAGAGAGAGAGAGAGAGAGAGAGAGAGAGAGAGAGAGAGAGAGAGAGAGAGAGAGAGAGAGTTGGTTGTTAAATTAGATAATCAGAGATAAATCAATATCAAATAATTATTTAATGAAAGCAAAAACAACAAACAGTAAATGACACAAGAGATGACTGACTCAACTCTCACATTAAGACACCCTTCGCTCACCACTTCCTCCACCACCACCACCACCACCACCACCATCACTATCACAAATCTCTCCTCTCTCCTGAACTTATCCCCGCCCATCACAGTGACCCATGCTCGCCCCTGCCACCTGCACACCAGTGGGTTGCTCAGGTGAGTCATACACATACATCTGTTCCATCATTTCCCTGTTCACAGGTGTAGCGCAGTGAGTGATCGGCATTCCCTGCAGGTTATTCACATCAATACCTTTACTCAGTCTTTTTTTTATCTAAAGTTCAGTGTTTATTGTATTTATTAATTATGTTTGTCTCTCACAGCGCTTTGACTCCCAGCATTTATTATTTTTTTTTATCTCATCTCCCCTTCCCCTGCCTCCTCCAAGGACTCGGCGGTGTAGAGGGGGGGCCGGTAAACCCTCACGGCTTTACCACCTCACTAGTCCACCACCACAAAAAAACACGTCACAAAAGACAGAGCGACGAATAAATCAGAGAAAAAAAAAAGACGCCAGGAGGGGCATTCAAGTGCGTCCTTCATCTGTCATTATTAAGTGGAAATGACATGAGGTGTGCAGCTTGCCACGCACCACCACCACCACCACCATCGCCGCCGCCATCGCCACTATCCGTCGCCGCCGCAACACGAGGATCAACACAGCGGCGGGACACACACACCATCCTTCTCGGGATAAGGAACATCACTCTTACTCAGCCGGTACTACTTTGGAACATCTATGTGGTGCTTTTATTACGCTCACACACACACACACACACACACACACACACACACACACACACACACACACACACACACACTTGACTAACCATCCATCATGAAGGAGGAACAAATTCAAGGGCGCCAGCGATGATCCTTGGCAGGCTGAGATCCTTGATGATGTTGAGGGACGCCTCTGAGCTAAGGAGGAGGAGCCGCGGGGGAGGGTGAGGAAATGCAAAGGAATGGACACTGTGAGGAGCGTAGAAAGGACGGCAAGGTGGTGTAAAGAATGGAGTGTGGCAGGGTGCGTACAATACTCGTAGGGCATGTGACAGGGATAAGCGGTGCCTCAATAAGAAAGGTTGGAAAAGGTTAGCAGGGGCACTATGTCCTCCCCCTGCTGACCGTCTGACACTAACCCCGCCCCCCAAACCCCGTGCCTCACGCTCTGCTTCCTTCCCCTCGACACTCAAGTGGTCTCGCTCACCAGGATCTCAGGCAGCAAAGTATGCCTTCTTGGGAAGCCAAACAAAACGCTTTTAACATTATAACTCTCACTAAGTTGGTATCTCCAGACGTCGCCTTGAGCGTACATTTCATCCTGCTTCAACCACACGTCCGTGGCTAAGATGCCCTTAATCAAGAGGGCGCCCTTGGAGTTGTCCGTGGCAGGGACATCCTGCCCATAAATCTGAGCATTCACACCTGGTTGCCGGCGCGGCCTGGATCAGCTAGCGACGGAGAGAGCCTCAGACCTCAGCTCCTCCCTCCCACCGGGTGCACGGCTGCCCACCGCCCCCCACCCACACCTGCTCCTGGGGGCAGGTGGAATAAGCAGCAATGTTGCAACTGGAAGTCCAACTCGCGTCACACCAAGGCCACGTCACTCAGCGGTTCCCTCCCCGCACCCCAGACTGAGCCATGCTGATGCGCAACTCACTCATTCCCTCACCCACACGCTCACTTCATCACTCCCTCACCCGCTCTCGCTCTCGCTCTCGTCCACTTAATCTCTTATTTACTGACTCACTCACTGACTTACTCATGTGCTTCCTAACTTAAACACTCACTCACTCACTCATCAAATGACCCACTCATCACCTCCTTCAGGCACCTAAAATGACCAGCCTCACTGTTCGTGCCAAACACACACACACACACACACACACACACACACACACACACACACACACACACACACACACACACACACACACACACACACACACACACACACACACACACACACACACACACACACACACACATCTACACGAGTGACTCATCCAAAGATATCCAACCTTACTTATATCGTCCCCCTGCCTTTCCCTTCCCAACATCTCCCTTCCTCCCACCCGTCACTCCCTTTCCCCTCCTCCTTAGCTTACGTCACTCATACTGCACTTTCCTCTTGTGTCCATGTAATGTCTCCCTCCACCACCACCACCACCACCACCAACAACAACAACAACAACAACAACAACAACAACAACAACAACTAACGACAATCACAGAGGGAAGGGAAAGCGAAGTCGATCTCGACATCAACTGTGACAAACAAAAACAACAAAAAAATGAATGATACTGCACTGGTGTCAAGATGAAGAAATAGAACAGGACAAGACTAAATACCAACCAGATGCACACCTAGCCCCAACACGTGGACTGAGCAGTAGGATAATTCCCAGTGGCACAGACAACAACCATTTTTCTTTAGTTTTCATGTTCGTTGTCGTCCCCACCCACGTCCGCAAAAAGTCAACAAGGAAAAAGAAAGCAGGAACAGCCACAACACGCACAGCTACACGGGGGCATCAGATCGGCCCCAGGCGACAGCGTTTCGAAATTTCTTGTGAAATCTATTGGTCATGACGTCGTGGCAAGATTTCATCAAAATATAAATGAAGTGACTGACGAGCGGGTGTTACGCGGCCACGCCCTCCGACCCTGACCGGTCCACTACATGCATTCACTACCGCCTTGCCACTCTCTCTCTCTCTCTCTCTCTCTCTCTCTCTCTCTCTCTCACACACACACACACACAAAGGAGAGAAAAAATCCTGGCGGAGAGCTAAAACACACCTTGACAGAGCATGATGGGGCCGGCAGGTGTGTAATGGTACCTGGGGGCCTCTCAGGGTTGGAACTGCCCCTTTCCCTCCCCCTCTCCCCTGCCCCGCGCCGGCACTTCCCTCGCCCCTCCGTGATCCACTAATGGCTCGCCGTCATTACCACGCCTACAAACGTCAACGCGACTAAGGTGGAGTCGTCCCCCTTCCCTCCCCCATCCCCACCGTCCCCGATGACTGGCCGGGGAGCGTCAGGGGCGTAGTGTCAGCACCTGTGTGTGTATCCGGGAGAGGAAGTGTCAGCCGCACCTGCCGTGTCAGCTATCCGTAGGTTTTCACTCCCTGACGTTTATGATAGTCATGAGACAGTCGTGGGCATTCATTTATAAATAATCATCACAGCTGATGAGGACAGCCATATTATTAGCAGCGGTAACAGCCCACCTTCCTCCCCCTCCAGCTATCCTGTCAGCCGCCCGTCCATTCTGTGAGATGCTTAGGTAATCAACTTTACCTGTCACTCCGCTCAGTCAGTCAGTCAATCAAGTTGCTAGTCCCGTGCTCATCCTGCAAACCGGTTACTCACCTAGCAGGCAAATTATCCATTACCAAACAAAACAAAAAAAATAAGCTCAAAAAGATATCCGTCACTTTGGCAAACTATTCACCACTCGCCCACCAACCACCATCCATAACCAAGACAATCACCAAGCCAGCCACTCACAATCAACAAGCAACAGCCATCTGCCAACTAGCCACAGCCAGCCAGTCTCTCACAACGCCACAATGCACTTTGTCATTAAGCCAGCCAGCCAGCCAGCCAGCCAGCTAGCCAGCAAGACAGCCAGCCAACCAGCCAGCCAGCCAACCAGCCAGCCAACCAGCCAGCCAGCCACTCACCCAGCCAGCAGGTTGCTCCGAGAGGCCTCCAGCAGGGATCAGACCTCCACCCTGACATGGCGTAAGGGAGCCCAACGAACCAGCGTCAATTAAACCCGGCGCTCCTAGAGGGCGGCCGGTTGGTTCAGAGGGTGCCACTCAGCGCCCCGCTATTGTTTACCGAGTGCCACGAGGGAGGCAGCCTCATTGTTGGACGGACGTGGCCCTGTCGAGCCTCACAAGCACGCCCCTCCTCCCTCCTCTATCGCCCTCCCCCACCCCAAGGACGCCCCGGGCTAAACACCTCTAGTCTTCTCCCCGCGCCAGCAGCTTATATTTTTTCCCCCTCCGTAGCCCCAGGCAGGAGACGCCACTCACCCTGCTTTCCACTCAGGCCGGGCGACATATCCTGCAGGCAGGTCCTGAAGATGTCTCAAAAGTAGGGTAAGCAAGAGCACGCCTCACCCCCACCCTGCCGGAGGACATTCTGTCACCTAGCACTGGTGTGAGCCCTTCCCCCCAAACAAGCCCCGCTGCTGTAGGCGTCGTGTGTCCCTTGAAGTTATCTCGTCCTTGGACTCACTCACACCAAGACTGATGTGAATGATAACTTAATAGTTAAATATCCTGTCTTAGAAGAAGGAGGAAAAACAACCTCTTCATGTTTTCAGGATCCAACAAAGAACAAAAACTGGTATACGAGTAGTGCGCCAGCCTTATCAGCGGGGCAGCCCAGGCCTCGGGACGCATGCGGGCTTGACTCACAGCGCGACTCCCCCTTCACCTCATGTCTCGCAGTCGAGTAAGGTGAATTAAACTTCCTCTAA
>NC_059295.1:22282863-22290363 GCF_017591435.1 Portunus trituberculatus | reverse complement strand
CCATACTCTTCCCTTGCAAGCAGCTGAGGAATTATGCAACAAGTGCATTTGCAGAGCGCTTTGTCCACGTCAAGGGTGATTGCATAATGTACACAGGGACTGGCGGGTCAGTCAGCCGGCGTGCGGACAGGCCCACCCAGCTGACCCTCCACTATCAGGTTACTCCCAGACGCCCCTCAGCATCCACCTGCTGCTGCTTGCCTCCCTCCTCCCTCTCCCTCCTCCCGCCACACCACACGCCGCTGATGGTCTTCTGGCGGGGAGGAGGCGAGGGAGGTGGCTGAAGAATAGGGTAAATGACTGAAATGACACAACCTATTACTAAGGAGACTGAGGCGGCGGCCAGTGCCAAGATAGTGATGACCAGACGCCGCCGTTCCTCCTCTCACATAACAGCCTCCTTTCTCTCCTCCTCCTCCCCGGCCGTCCTGCCTCCCCACATTTCACCGGCGAGACAACTGGCCGCTACAATGTTGATGAGTGTCCACCATCGCGCCTGTCAGGTTGCTGCTCCTGCCTCGAATTCCTTTATCGATTACTTTATTCAGATTGCAAACTTCATCAGCGCCGGCCGGCCGCTGGTCGGCCCATACGTCGCACAAAATCACTCAGCGCTCTGGACGGCAATGAGGTAGACGGAAGAGACCACAGAGGGAGGAATCTGTGCTGATGTGCTGACGTGCTGACATGCACTCTTAAGCTACTTTCTACTCACCGCCTCTGCGTCACTTTCTCAGTTGATTGGTTCACTTACCTGTAAAGAGAAAGAAAATGTTGTTACAAAGGGCACAAGTTTACAGTCATAAAGCAGGATAGCTTAACAAAGACATGTACAACACTCCCGCCCCTGCATCCACCCATCCCTCCTCAGCTAAACACGTCAACACGGCGGTGCGAGTCACTCATCAATACTGGACGAGACATTTGATCCGGTCAGATGCCACAGCAGATCAGACCGGACACCACGGCTGTTTGGGCGGCAACTCGATGGGACGTGTCCGGCACACTCCCTTGAGGACACTCCTCCCACCTCCTGTCTCCAGATCCACAGGCTGAATCAGGGAACATGTTCAGTCCACGCTGGTCTCACTCACGTTGCCTTACGCCTCGCTACTCCTGCTGACTTGTGCAGCCCCGCACCACCACCTTGAAGCTCGTCCTCGCCCTGACGGCTCCCGGCACACAAAGGCGCCAGTGTTGATGCTTCGTGTCTCTGCTCGTAATTCATAACCTCCTCACATTGTTCCCGGAAGATTTTTGTTCCCGCGCGAATCATCGCAACTGTCACGACGAGAAATACGGCGCAGGATGGTCACTGCCGCCTCCAGGGAGGGACTGGGGAGGGGCGGAGACTGGCTGAAGACAGGAAGGATTGGATGTCTAGAAGGCGGATGTGATGAGTGTCTTTGTTAAAAAAAAAACTCCAATCGATAGAGAAACAAAAGAACATTTCAAGGGATGTGAGGGCGCCGGATCGATTGTTCACGGTAAAAGTGTGGCTCTGAGTCCCCTGTAGCATGCATGTAGTACGTAGCTGCAAAACAGAGGAAAGGAAAAGTCACCCTAACGCGGTCATTTACGGGAGCAAGGAAACATTACTGTCACTCTTCGCGACGTGTATCAACGCCACTTCCTCCCGAGCAAAGGACAATTGCTGGAGAGGGAACAGGAGCAATGAGGGACGGTAGGAAGCACGTGCAGGATATCTGAGGTGGAGCACACTAGTGGCAGGGTTCAGCGGGCGACGCCTCTCCACCACGCGAACACCTGCACTCAAATATCACGTGACGGGTACACACAGATCTATTGTCTATCACGCCTAGCCGAGACAGTGATGCCACCCCAGGCCACATTCTCTCTTGTCCACACGCGTGTGCATATATATAAAACCTCACATTTCCACCTCCGTGTTAGTTTCCCAGGCACCTGCACTGTCTGAGTATGGGCACCGGGATGTCCTCGGGTCAAAGCAGTATCCTGTGGGCATCCTGGAGACCCGAGGCAGGAGATACCCGCCCGTTCGGGTGTGTGTGATCGCCATTGAAGGTAGTTAGCAACTCATTACTTGATGCAATTAACAAGAATAACTTTTATCGTCGGCGGGCCTTGAGTTATGACCCACCGCGGACCTCATCACCATAAATCCTGTCATCAAAATTATGGTGATGAACACAAAGAAGACCGTGGGAGGTGCAGACGCTGCCCGCCTCCTTCACACTTCTTCCTCCTTCTCCTTCTTCACACTAAGCTTCTTTTACTCCTCCTACTTCTGCTTCTCATTCCTCCTTCCCGCTCCTTCCTCCTCCTCCTCCTCCTCCTCTTCCTTTCCCCTTCATATTACTTCTTTTATTCTTTATTTCCCTTCCTCTGCTTTACTTCTCGCTCGTGTCTTCCCCGCTTCTCCCAGAGCTGCAGTGTTTTGCTCATTTTATTCACCGCCACGTTCGCTTAAATGAAGGTAAATTCATTTCTCTCTCCATTGCACGCAACATGATGTGTAAGTTGTAATACTCTCATGAATAACATTTCATCACTGCATATCGATCCAATTAGCACATCCATTTACATTCAACTACATATTAATTCGCTGTACGTTACCCACCCACCAGTGTTTTTAGCTTATTTATGCACCCGTGTGTCCGTCTATGCCACTATCTGTCTGCCAGCCTGCCTGACTGCTCGTACGTAAGACCATGTATCTATTAATCTATCTGTCTAATCACCGAGCTATCCATACGTGTATCTATATATCTACCTGATGTTCTGTCTACCTGTCCCCGCCCACCTGGCCATACCCAGAACCGCGTCAGCCTGAAGAAGTGTGGGCAACCCTTCCCGGCCGACCATTACGCTGGTCGGCACCAAGCGTGGCTCCTCTGTAATTACACTTTATCTCAGTGTCCGAGGGGGGCCCACCCGTGACAAGGGCGGAGTGGACGGAGAAGCGTGAGAGGGATGAAAAGGACGAGGATTTGGAGAAGGAAGGGTACAGACAGACGAGAGAGAGAGAGAGAGAGAGAGAGAGAGAGAGAGAGAGAGAGAGAGAGAGAGAGAGAGAGAGAGAGAGAGAGAGAGAGAGAGAGAGAGAGAGAGAGAGAGAGAGAGAGAGAGAGAGAGAGAAAGGTATCAATTTTGCGATTCATGGGTTTCAAGGAACACCCTCCCATAGCGGTGAGTGTAGAGGGAACGTGGTGCTGCCTTCTGATGGGGGCGTGGTGGGGACTGACAGAGCAAGAGGGAGAGGAGGAGAGGAGAGACCGAATGACCCAATGAGATGTATGCCGCGTGATGCTGTGAAAGGCTGCGGGGAGGGAGGCAAGGGAGCAATAGGAGGGACGCAGCAGAAGGGTACAAAAAGTGCTGCTACCTTAGAGAGATGTGGCTGCGGACTCACTTAGGGGTTGAGTGGTGTTAAAAAAGCAGCAATGGTGGTGAGTAGTGAGACGAGCGGCGGCCACGAACACTCAAGACACACAGAGGTCATCCCTGAGTGAAGGTGAATGAGTTACTCCTTCCAGTGAATGTGAGTTGGTAAAAGTATGTTTCGCACAGGTGGAAGCACAGGTGAGGCTGGATGGAAAATACCTCTGGCCAAGAAATTAACCACTTCAGTACCATGACGCGTTTTCATATTCATTCTGCTTACTATTTGGTGATTTTACACAGCTTCAGAAACTTATGTGGAGGATCAAAATGGTGAAGACGCTGGCCATTAATCTTCTGACTTCTAAAGACTCTTCCTAATGTCAATAAAACCGTCTAAATCACACCAAAAATTCATGTTAAAAGTGCGTTCCAGTACTGAAGGGGTTAATGTGACTATCAAGCGTCTTACCACTGAGCCGACACCACCAACCCTCCCTGCCTCCCTTCCCCTGCCAACTGTCTCTTGTGAGTCACCAAGTCACCCCCTGACGTAACCTTGGGGGTCTGGGACAAAGATGGACCGACCCACCTACCAACCAACCTGACCGATGATGTAATATGTGCGTGTGCGTGTGTATGCGTGTGTATGTGTGTGTGTGTGTGTGTGTGTGTGTGTGTGTGTGTGTGTGTGTGTGTGTGTGTGTGTGTGTGAGTGTGTGTTTGGGGGAAGGTGTCAAGCTCTCCCGCAGCACAGTGATGTAGTAACTGGGCTCTTGTGATTACCTCCGTCTGATTACTGGTAATAAATTGATGTGGGCCATTTTACGTGTCAGAGCGGGCCAACAGGTGACCAAGGGAGGCTGGGGACGGCCGACGGGGGAGAGGGAAGGGAGGCATCGGGGTACGAGGGAGGGAGAGAAAAAGAAGGACATGGGAGAGAAAAAAGGAGAAAACGAGCAACATACGGAGAGTTGGGGAGGATGAAGCTGGAGGGGGAGAAGGGAAGGAGGAAGAGGAGGAGGAGGAGAGGAGGGAGACAAGACGTACACAAATAAGAAGACCAGAGGAAGGTCACCATGTTCGCATCTTCACCTCTGACCTCCATCCAAGAGCGTCCATTAATGCTGCGACCAAACACTCCTACACTGGAAGAGGAAGAGGAGGAGGAAGAGATGGAGGACGAAGGGGGAAAGAAGGAGTTAGAGGAGGAGGAGATGCCCTACGAAAAACTTCCTTTGGGGGTGTCTGAGCTACTTTAATGTGCCCTCGCGAAGTGTCTCGTAAGGTCAATTTAAGGCAATAAAGAAGCGTGTTTACAGGATTAGAAGCTGATAACTAGACTTGTGGAGGGATGATAAACGAATGAGGAGGACCAGGAGGGAGAGGACGAGGACGGGAGGATGAGAAAGAAGAGAAGGAAGAGGAAAAAGAGGAGGAAGAGGAGGAAGGATAAACTGCAGAGGAGGAAGAAGAGCACGAGGACCAGAAATAAAAAGGATGTGGAGGTGAGAAGGAAGAACAGAAGGAGAGTTAAGGAAAGGAGGTGGAAGGACTAAAGAGGAGTAAGAGAAGATGTGAGGAGGAGGTGGAGGTGGTGGTGGTGGTGGTGGTGGTGATGGTGGTTGTTGTGGTGGTGGTGGTGAGGAGGGTAGAGTGGAAGGGAGTAATTAGTAGAAGGAAGTGGGATGAAGTGCATGAAGGTGATTATGAGAGGAGTGACGGTGCCCTGAGAGAGTGATGAGGAGGATTAGGGCCCGAGGAGGAAAGAGGAAGAGTGAGGAGACAGCAAGACAAATAGGAGGAAGAGCAGGAGGCCGGAGAGGAAAGCCGACCGCCCGCCGCCGCTGTCAGCTTCTGCGGTATTTATGAGGTCCATCTTATTACCTCGACCATTACTGACGGGGTGTTCCTCACTCCTCCTACCTCCTCCTCCTCCTCCTCCTCCTCCTCCTCCTCCTCCTCCTCCTCCTCCTCCTCCTCCCACTACTACACCTCCTTTTCCACCTCCTCCACCAGTCTCCACCATTACCACTAAACCTTCAGCCATTCCCACAAGTCCTCCTCCTTCATTTCTTTCTCAACTGTAACTTCCATATACCTTCACCTGCTTCCTCCTCCTCCTTCTCCTCCTTCTCCTCCTCCTCCTCCTCCTCCTCCTCCACATTTCCACCTCCGCCACATTAGGTATGCGTACAAAAGAGATCAACATCCTCTCGCCATCAGCATCCAGAATCACAAAACTATCACGGCCATTACCAGCATAGTCTTCCACTCCTGCTGCTCCTCTTCCTCCTCCTCCTCCTCCTACTCCTCCTCCTTCACCTTCGCCTTCACCTCCTCCTGAGTATTTCCGGGCTGCTTCCAACTTATCATGCGGCGGTTGAGTTATAAAGAGCAGGGCGGGGGCTCACACCTAGCTCTCACCAATACTTTACTCGGCCTTCCTCAGGGATGTACTCATTTTGCCCCACTCGTCCGTTACCGGGGCTCCTTCACGCAGTCTTTTTTCCCTCCCTCTCTCTCTCTCTCTCTCTCTCTCTCTCTCTCTCTCTCTCTTTCCCTAAGCTTCCTGTTACATTATTTTCTATCTTTTTTTCGTTTTATTTATATTTTTCTTTCTGTTTTCTTGTTACTCTTCTTTTGCGATTCTGTGTGTTTGGTTTTAATGTTCTCCCTTGTTTTTTTTTCTCTTTTTTTTTTTTTTTATCTTATTTATCGTCTTCCGTATCGTTCTCGTTCTCGTTCTCCTTTTCCTCCTCCTCCTCCTCCTCCTCCTTCTCGTCGTCGTCCTCCTCCTCCTCCTTGCCGGCGACTCGGAAAACTTATCTTGATGGTCCCCTTGGCTCCACCGAGACTGCCTACCTCTTTCCCGTCCTCCTCCTCTTTTTCCTCTTCCTCTTCCTCCTCCTCCTCCTCCTCCTCCTCCTCCTCCTCCTCCTCCTCCTCCTCCTCCTCCTTCTTACTTACCCAAGTGATGTGTGACTTCCTAGCGACTCACTCATTACTCCCATCACACACACACACACACACACACACACACACACACACACACACACACACACACACACACACACACACACACAATTAAATACTTCAGCATCAGATTTACGATGCACGTGTACACTCTTCACATCACCAGCGCTCTTAACCTTTAGCTTTTCAATACTTCTTTTTTTTTTTTATTTAGCTGTCAACGTCACAGTTTTCCTCCTTTCCTTCTTTCTTCGCAGCATGTCATACACGCGACAACATCCTCCTCTTCCTCTTCTTCTTCTTCCCCCTTCTGCTCCTGCTCCTTCTCCTCCTACCGCTGCTGCTCCTCGTTGTCTTCCCCCCGTCGCCACGCCCTCACCGCGACAGCACGAGCTTCTCCAGGGACACCGGCTGAAGGGTTCTGTGCTGGACGACTGCCTCCTCCAGCCTGTCCCCTGTCTATCACTCCCTAATTGTGATTTAATCTAATCATGTGTTAATTAAGGATTTTGATGAGGGGCTGGACGGCCACAAGAAAAAGGGGCGGTAAACATGGAGCCGCTTAATGAAACAGGAACCGAAAATAAAAATCTTGATGAGAGATTCCCAAAAAAGCCACGATGAGGGACAGGAAGAAAATGAAGGAGTCACTATGGCACTGATGATGATGTTGATGGTGTTGATCTTGTTGTCCAAGGTGATGGTGACTGTCCTGGCGTGCGGGGAAGGGAAAGGGCAAGCGAGGTGTGGGTGGCGGGAGATGTTCGGGAGGGGGCGAAGTATGGGTGGTGGGGTATGTGGCAGGAAGAAGTATGGAGGATGAGGGGAGTCGTGTGTGTGTGTGTGTGTGTGTGTGTGTGTGTGTGTGTGTGTGTGTGTGTGTGTGTGTGTGTGTGTGTGTGTGTGTGTGTGTGTGTGTGTGTGTATGGGACGATGAGGGAAAATGAGGGATTGAAAGAGATTATTAACACATCCATCAGAACACTGGGAGAGAGAGAGACGCAACGTGACAACTGTGTGTGTGTGTGTGTGTGTGTGTGTGTGTGTGTGTGTGTGTGTGTGTGTGTGTGTGTGTGTGTGTGTGTGTGTGTGTACTGAGGACCTGTCACTACCCCAATCCCCCGTGCCGCCCTCCCTACTAGAGTACATCTGTCCGTCACC
>NC_059295.1:22250363-22280363 GCF_017591435.1 Portunus trituberculatus | reverse complement strand
ACTTTGAGATTTGTGTATGATTAGACCATTTTATTTACATTAGAAAAGGTCTATGGAGGTCAGAAGATTAATACCCCCAGTCTTCACTACTTTAATCCCCCACGCGAGTTTCTGAAGTTGTATAAAATCACCAAATAGTAACCAGAAAGAATATGGAAACGCGTCATGGTACTGAAGGGGTTAATATTGTGGTTACTTCTTTCTTATTGTTCAGGATGATGGTGATGATAGCTATGAATGTTGGTGGCAATGGTAGCGGTGGTGGTGGTGGCACTCTCGTCTGTAAAGGACATGATCAGAGTGACTGCATCTGAGGTGGCGTGACGTGGAGGCGTGTCAGAGGTGATCATGTCCTCGTGGCGCTTGGTGAGTGACGCCTTGTGTGGATAGAGCGTGGTGGATGTGCCCTGCTGGTGTGTCAAGTATGTCCCTGCGAGGATAGGGAGACTGGATAGGGTTGTAGGGGGTTGCAAGGGACTCAGAGGGGAAGTGGAGGGTGGTGACGGGGAGGAGTTTCCTGCGGCATGGTGGCACTGGGCTATATCAGAGAAATATCACCGGACTCTACGCCTCGCCCCTCCACACCTCCCGCACCTCCCTCCCGCCGCCACCCCACCACCGCCGCCGCCAGTGGAAGAAAGGAACTAACCGTCTTCGCACCTCCCTTTGACGCGGCGTATTTTGTATCTCCCAGGTGTCTGTCGGCCCGTCCTGCGCCACCTGTGCGTTACGGCCAAGGCTGAACTGTACATCTTGTCTCAGCGTTCATCTCAAAGTCGGATCTAACAACTTTTTATTCGCCGCTTGAAGGATGCAATGTTTTAGTCGATGGTTCTGGTTCTCTTCCCTCCACGCTATCCTTTTCTCACACACACACACACACACACACACACACACACACACACACACACACACACACACACACACACACACACACACACACCTGTCCCCATACGGTTGGTCGGGAGAAAAATGGCAAAGGGTCACATCACCTCCCTCATGACAAGCCGGTGTCAGATTCCAACGCCTCAGCACTGCCACATCACACTCCCTCACTCACCCTCTAATGCTCCCTCCTCCCTCTTGCCCTGCCCTCCCTCCCTTCCTCCTTCCCTCCCTCTTCCTTTGTCTTTCTTCTTTCTTCCTTTCACTTTAATCTTTCCCTCTCTTTACCAGTCTCTTTCTTTACAGAGTTTTTTTTTCAAATTCCTCACAAAGTCCTGCCACACTTCATATTTTTTCCTTCTCCTCGAGTCCCCTGCAGTCGTCCTCTCTCCCCCTCCTCGAAGTACTCCTTCATCATCCTCGCGTCCTCGGCGTCCTCTGGGGTCTACTGGCTTGGTGCAGCACGGGAGGGATGGGACGCTTCGTCTGTCACCCCAGCAGGGAGCTCCCGAGGCGAACAAACGAAGCGAGGCTGGCCTGGCCACTGTCACACTCTGGGTTTGCTCAGTGTCTAGTGCCAGTCATGATTCACAAAGTTCATTTTTATGACATTAGTTCCTAGACATGGGTTGAACTCTTTGCTTTTTTTCTGGCTTTTTTTCACTTTTCGATTTCTCTTTGCAAGTTTGAGGCAGCCGAACATGACCCGTACGCTCCCTGCACTTGTGGGTTAATGCAGGATGTGAAGCGATACAGGAAAACACATGGGTGAGGCACGCCGCCCTTCTGGCCAGATGCCGGGAGGACGGGAGTGGTGTGATAGATGGCAGGGAACGATAAGTCGTGTGGATGTCACCGTTCCGTCAGCATTAGCGTCCGTCAGACTCCCGCCCCTCATAAAACCACACCACTCTTGGATGAACCGTCAGACCTGGCCTCGGGTATTTTGGCACTTGATGGTTAATTATGCAAATCTCAGGTGCGAATGCCGTGGTGCTAACGACAGTCGACGACCCAGCGAGGCTCTGACACCAGACTCACCACCTCACTTCTCCCTAGCGGATCATCAGCTTCACAAAAGTTATCCTGTGTCTACAACACTCGCACCTGAGCGGACACTTGGTTACTCAGCGAGGAAGGAGCGGCGTGAAGGACGAGTAGAGAGTGACGCGGCGAGAGCACCTTCTCCTCCACGGGGTGAGCGCCGCGGTGACCACAATCAAAGGGACGGTCGGTGGTGGCAGCTTCCCATCAGTCCATATGGTGAACAGACCGCTGCTGTCGACTTAGCCTTATCATTATTAAACCCGAGCCCTCAGCGACGCGTCATCTAAAATCACCAGCACTTTTCATCTTCATAAGAAAAAAAGACTCTCGAATAATCTCTCATCTTGTTACCCGAAGTACTTAGTGGGAATGTTATTATCTTGCTCCGCCATTAAGTTCATGAAACCTGAGACAACAACACAGAGGGCGAGGCTGGGATGAGGATAACCCTAGGCGACTAACAAGCTCCGGTTCTCCTCTCTGTCTTATAACCACAAAAACAAAACTCCAATTACCACTCGAGACCAACGCTAAACAAGTGTCAACAGACCGCCTTCTTTTCTCGTCCTGGCTCTCCATCACCCTCAGGCCGTTTACAATTAGCGGCCAACATTAAAATAGATATAATTGGTGATAATTCCAGAGGGGAGATGTGCGGTCAGACAGTTCCATCGCCCCTCCCCTGACCACTTGGAGGCCGCCGTGGCAGCTCAGACTGACAGGTTGGCCGAGTTGTCAATAGGGTTCTGAGGGAGGGCAGGTGGAGGGAGAGACGCAAGGGAACGGGAACAAAGAGGTAAGGAGATTAAAGTATAATTGAGGGATGCTACGAGTCTATGGCACGGGAGGGATGTAATGCGAGATGGGAGCAGTACAGTGGAAAGGGTTAGTTGGCTCTCACTAGCGAGGAGTCTGCGTGAATAAAAGAAAAGATGAAATCACGAAGACAGGAATACGAATGATGAAAGTTACAACATATGAAGACGAGACAAGGCAATATTGTCACACCAGCACAAAGACGCCATTATTTAAACAAATAGGTCAGCATGTCTGTCAAGGCGCGGCACTCGTCGGCCATGCAGACGCGCGTCCACACGCCGTGAATGCCACTGACCACCTTAGAACCACATAATTAGTCACTGCTTTGAGGTAAACAAGTCAATTACAGGTAGCTGTCAGTTTCAGCGGCGACACAATGACGTCAACATGGCGTAGCGTCAGCCCCTCGGGACTGGCGCTGCAGGCGTGGTGGTGGCGCCTCACACACACACACACACACACACACACACACACACACACACACACACATACACACCTTCTCAAGTGGCTACAACATAACTTTCTATAAAAAAGTTAATAGAAAGCTTAGCTAACAAGGAGAGATTGTAGCCGGTGAGACCTGCAGGCCAGGCTCAGTGACAGCCCGGTACGCTCTAGATTGAAATGTGGCGGTGGGAGTGAGAAGGGCCAGTTTAATTGTGCAGGTGGTGGGTGGCACCGCGCCGAGAAGACTCGCCGCGCACACCTTCACAGGACACGATATGGATCCTGGTCGCACCGCCTCAGGGAAACACGGCCATAATTTCAATTTACATGTAGTTTTTTTCTTTTTATTTTTTTTATCATATCTCATAAAAGAAAAACGATAGTAAATATACATGTTGCTAAACTTTTGCACTAAGGCAATGGATTATTACTGAAGATGTTGTGACAATGCAACTACCTTTGAGACTCCATGACTCAGTGGAAGAGACAAACAAGGAAATGCAGGCGGAAGGAGCTACAAGCCGGTCCCCGAAGTCCGCCTTGCCTCGCCTCGCCTCGCCTTACCTCGCCCTGGACGCCTCAGAGAACATATCGTCTCCAGGAGTCGCCACTGTTGCCACATGCCGGCCGCGCCCCTCACGTCGCGAGTCCTACACGCCTTTACCATCACCACCACCACCACCACCACCACCACCCTGCCCGAGGTCGACAAACCACTTCAAGTCATCATTTCCAAAAAAATTGTAAATTCTCGCGATTATATCAAATGCCTTCCAAGAGCCGTGTTTATGAAGGCAAAGGTTCCCGTGAGTTTGGTATCAGTGTGAGCTCATTACGACCCGGCCATAAAGTAGCCGACCACACGCCCAGCACACCCGCCGCCTCAACACACTTTATGGAAGGCCGCTGGACCCGCTTACTTCTTCTTGCAGTTTCCAGACCAATTTAAGGTGCGCGGGTTTTCCTACGATCCTGGAAGCGATATGGTTCTAAATAATTCCTCACAGAAAATCCCTCGTTTTGGGTGGCAGTGGCGGCGGTGGTGGTGGTGGTGGTGGCGTTGCTGCAGAGGCAGGAACAGTGTCCCTTCCCCCTACCAGCAGCAGAACTAACACCAAGATGAGGAGGAGGAGGAGGAGGAGGCACGAAATAACACACCACCTTTACCGCTCATCAAAAGACTTACGTTGATCTTCCTTTCGCTTATCTTATCGATATTTAATACGATGTCTCCCACCGTCCTTTACATCGCGTTCTTTCCTTGTTCGCAGTTTGGATTAGCATATTTACACCAGGGAATAACAAGAACTCTTTCCAAATCAAGTTGGAGCAGCATTCCATTCCCCGGTGCTGCAGGGCCGCGCATCCAAGCACCCCTAAACCTCTTGCTCAGTTACATAAACTTTTTCACTCGGGGGGATGGGCGCTCGCCTCGCCTACTTCCTCTTCTTCCCAGCTCTTCAGGCCATTTATGGAAGTGTTTGCAGCGGATCCAGGGACTGATAAGATGCTAAATATTCTTCAACTCTCCGTCCAGCGTCTGGAATGTTCTCCGGTGCTCCAGATCTCCATTTCCAGGTGGCACAACTTAAACAACAGCCACGGCCTCCCAAACTGCTTACTGTATCATCGGGTTTCCATTTCTTTGCAGCGGATTTCCTGAAGGGTTAGCATCGCTATGGCTATCTTCTGTTCCATTACCGAGGCGCCGAGCGTCTCCGGATAGACAGAGGAACTTTTGAAATAAGTTCGACGCCTTTCATCTACACGTTCCGAGACACATAGCGGGCCTCCCGCAGTCGTGCTCCGTCCCTCGCTGCCTCCACGCGCACATCAACGATTCATCAATATCGACACGAGAAGATCGCATCGTTTCAGAGGACAATGAAATGAAAGTTTTGTTTTCCAGCACGTAGCGCCATTCCTTTCATCTGCTTATCACACACGCACCGCCTGAGTTTTCGTAATCAAACTAACTTCTTTAAGACACCTCGACCTTATTTTACTTTCAAATCATAACTATTTGTCTTGGTACAAATCATTTACCAATACAAGTCACTGCTCACAGTACACAAACAAGATATTACGTAGTCAACTTTGCCAAATAACAGACTGGGAGAAGAAAAGCTTGGATGTGTATCAATAACAGGAGAAACCTAAGAAAGTGTGTTCATGAATGCTCTAAGGGGTTTTCTTTGAGGGAGGGAAGGAGATAGAGAGGGAGGCAGGGAGATAGGGTGAGAGGGAGGGAAGTAGAGAGGGAGGCAGGGATGTAGGGAGGCAGGGAGGTATGGTGATAAAGGGGTAGGGATGAAGGGCACGTGATGGGGAGGTAAAAGAGATGAGGTGGAGTGGTGATGAAAACAGGGCAGGTAGTGAAGGGAGTGGATGCATTAACGAAAGATAACGGGAGGACTCCAAGATGCCGTGTGTGTGTGTGTGTGTGTGTGTGTGTGTGTGTGTGTGTGTGTGTGTGTGTGTGTGTGTGAAGATGGTGAGTGTGTGGTGTGGGGTTTATCTGTCTGTCTGCGAAACCATTTTGGTGAGCAAAATACTCGTATACTTTGATGTGAGATCTGACTAGACAGCAGAAGCAGTAGTAGAACCATTGGGAGGCAAGGAGGGAGAGGGAGGAGGAGGAGGAGGAGGAGGAGGAGGAGGAGGAGGAGGAGAAGGAGAAGGAGGAGGAGGAGGAGGAGGAGGAGGAGGAGGAGGAGGAGGAGGAGGAGGAGGAGGAGGAGGAGGAGGAGGAGGAGGAGACGTCAGCTCATAGAGACAAAGATACATACATCAGTACCTGTTCACATCACTCCGGACCACCGCGCGGCTCCCAGACATGCATAAGATTTGCATGTGATCACCAGAAGACGACAGACGGAAGCTGCTCCTCCTCCTCTACCAACACCACCACCACCACCACCACCACCACCACCACCACCATTACTACCACCACCACAACGTCTTCGTCCACCAGGCTACGCGAAGTGGACGACCAGCAGTGCTCCACCTTCCTCCACCCAGGGCTAGAGACTGTTAACATGCCTGCATTCGTCCTATCTCCAGTTTTATCGTTGGAACCTGCCACCGGATGAGCTGCTTTCACTTGTATTTAAAAGATTCCCGGCGGGGCTCAGCGTGGCGGGGGCTTATCAGGGGGTGTTATCGGTCATCATCAGAAGCAGCTAGCAGTGTGTGTGTGTGTGTGTGTGTGTGTGTGTGTGTGTGTGTGTGTGTGTGTGTGTGTGTGTGTGTGTGTGTGTGTGTGTGTTTGGACGAGTTGCTCAGCTCACTATTAGCAATCCAGTAATGTGTGTCAGTGGTAGCCATTATTCACCGTTTTGTTATCCTCTGATTCACCTGTTTCATTTTTTCCCTTCTATAACTGTACTGTCCTCCTCATCCTCTTCCTCCTCCTGCTCCTCCTCTTCCTCTTCCTCCTCTTCCTCCTCCTCCTCTTCCTACCTCCCTCCTGCTTCTCCTCCTCCTGCTTCTCTTCCTCCTGCTCTTCTTCCTTCACCTTTTTTTTTTCTTTCCTTTTTCGGTCGAGGGTCTACATTTAACCTCGGAAATGGGAGAATTCACTCATCATACAAAGGCTGATCTAAAGAGACCCGAACCATCAAGTTGATTTTAAGGTCCATCCAGGCAGACGTTTACACCGACTCATAACTAAGGTGGGGGAATTTTACGGGTTCTCGGAAAGGTTATAATTCCAGGTTTCTTCATTTTGTTTGTTTAATCTCTCCAGTTTTCCCCCTCGAGATTAATTTATATTCACGACAGACGGCGGGCATCCTGGTTTAGCTGTGGTGGTGGGCGGGGCGATTGATGGATGCACCCGCTGAGCAAGACTGGGCGGACGGGGGCTGCTGTGGCCTCAGAACATCCTCACCCACCGAGTTTCACCTTCAGACACTGCACTGTAAATTCGCATCTCAATACCCTACTTTTTTTTTTTTTTTTTTTTTTTTTTTTTTTTGGGTCTCCTTTAGTAACTAGATTGATCTTGCTCCGTTCGTCCTTTTTTTTCATATTATTTATCTTTCAAAGGTCAATCTTCTCAGGAATAATTATCTGTTTGTATCTGTCTGCTTCTATTCATCACTACCCAACCATGAGTGGAGTGGTGGTGGTGGTAGTGGGAGGGGGGGGGAAAGAGCAAGTTTCACACCATCCACTACCACCACCACCACCACCTCCACGGGACGCCTCAGTCTGATCACGCCGTCAGGAGCGGTCGCCGTCACACTCACTTGCATGACTGACGAATATGAAATAACAAACTTATTTTTTCCTCGCGTGGTCTGCTCTGTAATCAAAAGACCCTTATTCTCCTCATTTATTAGGATACATTTCTTATACTTATGCGGTGTCTTATTTATATCTTACTCATTTTTTTCCCCGTTTTGCTCTTCCTCTCGCCCTCCCGGCCCTCCCGTCCCTCTCCTCGTGGCCGGCAACACTGTCGCCTTGCACAAGAAGCGCCGGACTGTCGTGCTGCACTAAACGGCACAACACCCATGAACATCCACTCTGTCTGGAAGTGCTGGGGGCGAGGCAGGTGGGGCGAGGAAGACAGAGGGGGGAGGGTAAGGGGGAGCAGATGTGGTGGCGACAGAGCAGGTAAGAAAAATAATAAGTGTTGGAGATAAACGCGTAGTCTCCCAGATCCGTGATTTAGTAATAAGGCTTTAAGTGAGGATGAAGCAGAGTTACGCTGGATTTACCACCGAAAATATGCACGCTAACTGCCCCAAATCGACAAAGTAACTCGTACAATTTTGGTAATGGACTTATAAACAGGCGCGGGAATTATGCCCTCGCGCTCCCTTTATCACCGCCGCCCTCAATGGGATGCCTGGCCGGCCGCCGCCCGCACGCCCCGCCACCCTTGCCGGGGGAACATTCTGCTGCCGGGGACCGACTCTAGAAAAGAATACATAAAAGTGAATGGTCTCTCTCCTCGGTGCCTTTCATGTTGCTCTATCACGCATCAACTATAAACACTTTAGAACCACAAAAGGACTTACTCGGCCACTGCCAGATGTTCACAATTGAAATTTCCTGTCGCTCTGTTGTGGACATTTCTAAGCGCTTTACCATCAACGTCTTTCATCGCTCGCTGTCATAACACAGACAAGACCATCTCAGTCCCCGTGGCTGACAAATCGTTTAGCTACTGAATGTAACTTTGCAGGAATCTCTGATGGAACTGTCATCTCAGAGCGTCTCGTCACAGGCCCTCGACACACGGCGGCGAGCGACCCTAACGGTAATCATGTTCCTTTATGATATAACTCGTTAAACGGAGTAAGAGAGGTAATCTATTGACCGTTCTCTCCTTTCCCTCTTCTCATGTTCACATTCATTTACATAATCTAGAGTATATGTGTGCCTGGACGCATGCGCACGCACCCACGCACGCACGCACACACACACACACACACACACACACACACACACACACACACACACACACACACACACACACTGTGGCAATAAATGAGGCGTTGTTTTATTAACTCAAAACCGGCCATGCCTCAAGAAGGAAAACGTTACTCCCCCCCTCCGCCCCTCGCCCTCGCCCGGCGGTTGACATCATTCTTGGTTCAACAAAAAGCCACTCCTGCCGAGGCGGCTGAGCAGACAACGGCAGACGAGGCCTGAGGAGTCACAAGCATCATATGTCCCTCCCGCCCCCACCTGCTGCTCTCCGCCTGCCCCCCACACCCTCCCAGGCCGGCCATGAACATGATAATGATAACAGTCTGAAAAACACCGAGCTTGATGGAAAGGCATTTAATACACGGAGCAGCCACTGTTCTCTTAACAATCTCGCTATAGATATATTTTATGAATTTCTTCTCTCGTAACATCTCCCTGGTGCATACTTCACTGCTCGCCTAATCTACCAGGCGGTGTTATGCCCTTGTTCCAGAGGTTCTGCACGCCTCGGGGAGCCAAGCAGGGCACGCCACTAACTCTTGAACTCTTACTCTCTCTCAGCCTCATTCCTTCGAACCTTAAGTTGCGACTTTACGATCGTGTGCCACGACAGCACAACTGCGATGGTGAATTAATTTACGAGAGGCTAAACCGAGGGTGAAGGAGCCTTCGGGACGCGACACACAGGGAACGTCGCGTTTCTCAATCGCCACACCTGTCGCTGCCTCGGCCACTGCCTGCTACCGGATGCTTTACTGTTTATACGACGGATGGTTTGCAATTCAATGCGGCAGTACGCTGCAATGAATCCTTTACTACAGTGTAAAACTGTACATTGTAAAGTCGTTTGCTTTGCACGATATTCATCATCATTATTTTAACGTTCACCGATTCATTTCATTGCAATATTCCACGGAGCTCAGTGAAAAAGGCAATTGAAAAGGTGTGTGTCTGTGTGTGTGTGTGTGTGTGTGTGTGTGTGTGTGTGTGTGTGTGTGTGTGTGTGTGTGTGTGTGTGTGTCTTTATCGTAACTGGCGCGGGAAGGGCACTGTGATCCTGGCGGGGGGGCGTCACGTAAATGAGGTGGAGCAGCCACACTCCTATAAAGGTCATCTGTTCCCATGATTTACTGTCTCTGGCCGGCAAGCCGTTATTATACTGATTAACCGCACGCCCCCGGAGGTCCTGCCGGCTGGACAGCGGCTCCTGAGGCCACCCGGAGCCTGGCTGGAGCTGTCCCGGCAGGAAGGTCAGGCGTGACGGCTAGGGAATGCGGCCCCAACCCACTCGTCACTACCCGGGCGATGATGTGTCGGGTCAGTGGGCGGCCCGCAAACACAAGGGCCCCTTATGGTGTCTCTCAGCTATCAGACGGACACCGACAGACCAGTCACGTGGGGCCCCGCAAAGATGTCACCCTACACGCCCTACATGAGGAATACTTAACGGGGGAAGTGAACCCGAGTCACTGGGCGCGGCTGAGGCAGGTGAGTCTGGGTGGGTGCGAGGGCGGGTGGGCGCACGGCGTGACGGCCCAGTTGTCGCCCAGCGGGACTCACGGTCGAGCCACCTTTGTCTCGGCCACGCATCCATCAGGCCGCGACACATTTCATTTATAAGCGTCGTCGGGCAACATAGATATATTGCACGGCCGCTGCAGATACTGACGAGCGATAATAGTGCAGCTGCCTAACACAGACAGCTCTACTGCTGAGAAATGGCAGGACCAACACTACAATCTCTGCCATCTTTCTGCGAGCCATTCTTCATATGCCATTCCTGCCTGTCTCCCACCACCACCACTATCGCCACCTATCTCCTTGTCACTCCTGAAAACAACAGCTCACCAAAATATCACTCGATAATTACTGCAGGAATAATAGTCACTTAGTCTTTTACGAGGAGTCGTCAGTCCGCGTGTCAGAGGATGACGGGAGGGGGAGGGCGTCCCAACTTATCTTGCCAGATGAAGCCCACACTCCCTCCCTGCCTCAGTGTCATGCCCACTCCTCCCGCCGTCCAGCTGGATCCCGAAGGCGAAGGAGCCTTGAGGAGTTGCAATGTGAGGATGAAATATAGCGCCATTATGAGGTCTTGGGGAGATCTTTATCCGACCTGAGCCTTGTCTCGCTGCCTCGTCCTGATGCAACACCAGACGCTGACTTATTGGCCGCCCATCCTCCCTCACCCTTCCCTCCCTCTCCTTGCCTTCAAACTTCATAAACCGGAAAAAGGTCACCGCCAACACCCAAACAAATAAGACCACCGAGGAGAGCTGTAATTCCTCCGTGGACGTGTTATTGGCCACACTTGCTGACCGCTATGGCCCCCTTGTTCCAGCGGGCCTGATATACACGGCGAATATCTGCTCCACATCTGCTTCACTCCACCTGTCGCGACGCTGGCTGCTCCATAAGAGGCCAACGGAAAGAGGTGGACGGTGGGAGATGCGACGCTGCGAAGCCTTCCCACGCCTGCAGCGACGCCTGCGCTGCCAACGCCGCAGACGGAGGACGTGCACAGGATGACAAAGCCTCTTCATTCTCTTTATGAGAAGGTTCCCTTCATTTTCTCTATAATAAAAGGAAATATTTTGTTGATGTCCCAAGCAACTACGTGTCTAATTCTCACCTGTGAACGCATCCACCCACCACCACCACCACCACCACCATCTCCTCCTCCTCTGTAGCGCTTCTTCCACGAGGCCACAACCTGCAGCACTATTCCCAGAACACACCGACATACGCACGCACACTCCAACAAAGGCTTTATTGCATTCACACTCAACACGTCAAGGAAAAGAACAAGGTAGGGATGAAAAAAAGCAAATTCATATATGTTAATACAACGACAAATAATTCAAAGCGAAACCTGCACCTGATCTCATAAACCTTTACTCCCTTTCATCTTAGTCTTCCTTCACTACCCAGGCCTTTCAACACCCCATCCCCAATCCCTCATTCCTTCCTTCCCTTTCCCTCTCTCTCTCCATCTCTCTCTCTCTCTCTCTCTCTCTCTCTCTCTCTCTCTCTCTCTCTCTCTCTCTCTCTCTCTCCCTCTCCCCTTTTTGTTTTCTTTACGTAACAAAGTGCCCAAATATTTCTAGCAGCACCTCGACACTTGAAAACAATAACAAGATCCGTACAGAGATGCCCAAAAAGGATGTTAATTCTCGTTGTCTTCTGCTCAGGGTCCTTGGTGTGACTCCCCCTTCCCCCCACGCCAGCTGGAGGTTAGAGGTCAGTGCCGGAGGGGGGGAGGACAGCAGGGGGTGAAGGAGCTGGAGAAGGGTAAATGAGGTGGTGGTGAAAGATGAGTGTGAGGAGAGTGAATGATTGAGTGGAGGTGAGACGAGATGGTGAGAGACTTGGGGGAAGGCATGACGAGGGTGGTGGTGGTGGTGGTGGTGGTAGAGGAGGAGGAGGAGGAGGAGGAGGAGGAGGAGGAGGAGGAGGAGGAGGAGGAGGAGGAGGAGGAGGAGGAGGAGGAGGAGGAGGAGGAGGAAGAGGAAGAGGAAGAGGAAGAGGAAGAGGAAGAGGAAGAGGAAGAGGAGGAGGAGGAGGAGGAGGGGAAGAAGAAAAGATAAAGAAGAAGAAAACGAAGAAGAAAAAAGAAGAAGAAGAAGAAGAAGAAGAAGAAGAAGAAGAAGAAGAAGAAGAAGAAGAAGAAGAAGAAGAAGAAGAAGAAGAAAAAGAGGAAGAAGAAAAAGAAAAAAGAAGAAGAAGAAGACCAAAAAAAAGCAGCTTGGAGAGGGAAAGAAATGGTGTTTGGGTATCAGCGAGTGGCAAGGAAGTAGCGGGGCTGGAGCTGCTGAGGGATGACCTTCGATAGTGAGTGTTGCTGCTGTCTCAGTGATTCCCCAACAGACTTAAAAAACAAACCCCATCTTCTTTTCCTTTTCACTCCCTTTTCTGGACGAGGAGCAGGAGCAGGAGGTGGAGGTGGTAAAGGTGGTGGAAGAAAAAAGAAACAATGAAGAGGAAGAGATGGAGGGGAGGGAGGGGGTAGGCGAAGGGGTGCATCATGACTAAGGAACACAACGGTCTTATTGCGCTGCGATTCCTGGCTCTGAGATCAGATCCTGTTAATCTCACGCCGCACCTCGGGGCGTCGCGGAAAGATACCTCGTCAAGTGTTCGTGAGTCCGTCAGGCGAATAAGAATTAATAAAATTAAATCGCCCTGCAGGTGGTCGTGGGCGGCGCGGCGCGTCGCGGCGCGGGGCGGGGCGAGGCGGGGAAAAACTCTACTCCAAAGAACACAATGACTGTATTAAAGTTGGAAAAACACAAAGTTTTAAAACTCTAAAAGTGGAGAGCAATGTTTGCTTAAATATTTACAAACCCTGAAAGATGGCGCCGTGAAGGGCACGGCGGCCCATCAGTCAGGAGTGACGGGGGCGTGACGGGGCGGCACGAGGCGGCCATGAGGCGGCGGGGAGGTGAGCAGGTCCAACACTACCTCACACCGGCAGCCATCTTGGTCACAACTACAGGCAACTGACGCTCACTTTCCCGAGTCTCTGCTGCTCCAGACTCAGCAGGCGATTCAGCAGGCAACAGCACCGCCACCATGGATGACACATCGCCAAATAAACATATATAAATGATACTAAATCTCCTGACCCTGAACCAGCTGTCGCGCTCCCAGCAGGGGGGCCATCCCCAGGAACAGAGGCAGCAGGTGAGGGGTGAGCAGGGACGAGGGTGAGGGGCATGACGCATGGCTGGCGTGGCCGCCCCGACAAGATGGCATTAAGACAATACGCCACCCACCGGCCTGACGAGCGGTGCATCAGACGGAGTGACAGCTGCTCCCCCAGACCCGCGTTGCGCCACCCACCGCAACAAAGAGGATAGGAAGAACTGTATTCGATGAATTCTATAATGAGGCGATGCAATGCAAGGCCTCGGTGTACACGCACGTCAGTCACGCTGAGATATGAGGTGTTGTAGGTTTCCTGAACGACCACCACCATCACCATCACCGCTACGCCTCTCAGCCTACCCGCCCCTCCACGACCAGGACCTGGAGCACCACCGTCATCACGACTACGCCACGGGAGGCCCCTACCCGCCGCCCTGCCGCCTCCTCGCAACGTAAATGACCTCCGCCGACACTCCAGCTCAGGACGCTCATGTTAACTTCCTCATCAGGAATCGTAAACCCGCGCCGGCCGCATAACTCTGCTCCTAATCTTCCTCGCAACACACTCGTGGTTTGTAAAATTAGTCCTCCGCGAAGGTCCAAGTTATTACCGCGACAAAAAGAAAGCTTTTACATACAGAAAATTAATAAATTTCAGCAGTAATTGGTACCATTTCAGTTTTATTGCTTTATATTTTTCTTTGCTCAGTAAGACCCGCGGCGACCCCGGTAGCGAGCCGGCTGTTGTGCGGCGCCGTCTAAGCTCATCACCATCAGCAGGACTGCACGCCTCCCCCGGCAGTAATCAGCATCAGGGAGAAGCATACAAGGGCGTCGCGTCCATCACCTCCCGCCGGCCACGCTCCACCCTGCCGCACCGCCCTCCCTTCCTCCAGCGGCCGTCCCCGCCCCGCATCCTGCAGCCCCGTCGTGCCCGCCAGGCCTGAAAAGAACTTAATTTTCCTTGGTCCTTGTTGGTTCAAATCTACGACCCGGGTTGTTTTTGTACACTATTATATCTCCCCGACTAAATGGTCTCTAATCGTCTATCGAGAAAACGAGTCTTTTTTCCTAGCCGTATTTACCGAGGTAACAGACGAGGGCAAGCAAGGGCAGTTAAGGCAGGGAATCCCAGTCTAATTAGCCATTTAGAGAAGCCTGAGACTGATTGGGAGGACAGGATAAACATGACAAATCACTACACTTCTTATCCTGCTCATGCCGTCCCATGTATCACCCTGTGTCGAGGGGCCGGAGGGCCGGACGTCGCCGGTGCTCTCCCACCCTGATTAGGCCCTCTGCTCCTCCCAAGCGAGGCTCAGCGACAGCGGTATTCCCCTCTTACTCCGTCATGCTGCTGATTTATGCACACTCGCCTTGTTTTATCAGACGACTCCCTCACGCCCTTTCTTGACACACATACAAGGAACACGCCTCCTCTACGCCTACTCCCATCGACTTGAGTTTCGCAGTGAGTTAATAGGGCAGAAAGATAGCAACCATGGCGGTGTTGAGGGCCGCAGTGTGTGCCATGCAGCAGCTGCCACACTATGGACAGTAATGTACTGTGTTCAATGACGTGTATGAATTAGTACTTCTTAACGACGGTAAGATTATGCTCAGGGCAGAGTGGGGACGTCAGGCAACTCCCTTCAGTAAGCTGTAGGACGCTGTGCCCCGCGCACTGATAAGCTTGACCCCGGGCGGCCGGAGCACAAAAGCCTCAAGCTGCTTTACGAATGACTCAAACTGAAGACTGTTTTTGTACGATCAACTTGATGGCGGCGATGCATCACAGGTGCCTCGCCCTCCCGCGCCGTCACCCGAGACTGCCGGACAATACCTTCGTTGATCCCTCCGGCGGGCAGCACTGGCCGGTCCCACGCCTCGTTCGCGGCCCGTAATCCTCTTCTCGCCTCGCCTTCAACATCAGCTTAGGATGCACAGAGAAAGCAAAAGTGACTCTTTCCTCTGCAAAGCGACTGTCGGCATCTCTGGCTACACAGCTTACCCGCGACCACAGCTGATGGCAACACAGCCACTCCTCCAGGAGCACCACGCTGAACGACGCAAATAACTCACAGGCGACGAAACATTAAGAAAGACGTACGCAATTAGGGTTGATTTAGAAATTATCGATTCAAGGAGCGATAGACTAGCGGGCTCCTCGTCACTGTGAGATCCCTTATCATGATTTCTGGTTGAATGGTGTTGGGGATGACGGTGGCGGCGCTGGCGGTGGTGGAGGCTTGATGATGACGTTGGTGGTGAAGAGGTTATGCTGGAAGAGGCGAGGGTATGGTGGAGGTGGTGGTGGTGGTGGTGGTGAATGTTTAGTGGTGGCAGTGGTGGTGGCAGGTGTATGGTGGTGGGGCCGACGGTGAGGCGAGCGACATATAAACAATGACGTATAAATCAGAGGGTGGGAATGGGAACCTTAAATCATTGGACGACCGCGAGGGCCAGCGAGTGGTGGGGAGGGAGAGGGGCGAGGGTAGGGGGAAGGGGAAGGCCACAAGAGGGAGAAGAGTAGGAAGAGAAATAAATAAAAAATAAGAGTGTTCAGAAACCCTTCATGTTTGAATAATTTCTGTGAAAACCAATCAAATTCAAAAACCATTCGAGTGAGTTGTGTGGGTATCATAACTCTTAATCAAACGCTGCTGTGACAACACACACACACACACACACACACACACACACACACACACACACACACACACACACACACACACACACACACACACACACACACACACACACACACACACACACACACACACACACACACACACACACACACACACACACACACACACACACACACACACACACACACACACACACCACTACTAACAACCACATCCCCGCGTCACACTGAAATAAAACACGACCCTAACACACTCTCAGGTCCTGTCTGCACCAGCACCACCACCACCACCGCCATCACCATGGAGGGACCCAGACTCACCTTTGCCTAACCCAACATAATCCTGCATCATATCCGTCAGCCTTTGTCCTTTTTCGCGCCCATTCTATTGCGTGCGGGGCTGGAACAGGCTGATACTTTAGCCCCGCGTTAAGCCCCTTCCCCGACGCGGCCCCTTCGCAGGACCAGTCCGGTGGGTGAGCTCCGCCCTTCGCCACGACTCGCCTGGCTATATTACTGCCGAGTTTAATAATACGTCTCTGCGTGTCACTCTTCCCCGCCTCGAGCTTTCTGCCTTATCTGACATCGCAATTTGAGTCTCCAACTCTTCTATCTGGGTCCTGGTACGCTGTTCATCACGCAGATTTATTACTTTGATAAAACGAAGAAGTGAGGTGCGTGCGGGGTGTGAGGGGGGCAGCCTCTCACACACGGGCAATTAGAGGACGCTGCGACTACATAAAGTTATCCTGAAATACGCGCGTTGGCAGTGACAGGTGAAAAGTGGAAACTGGATGAGAGGAATTAGATACAACTCGGCCTTACACGCTGGGAGAAAAGATAAAACATATACATATTTAAGATTTGCGAGGTTGTACAGCATAGTCTCCCAGTTAAGAAAAAACAGGTCCCATAGTATTTCAGGGAAGATAAGCCCTCGTCGTCCCCGCGCCGGTGGGATCCAACACATGGCCGCCGCGGGGGAAGGAGGGACACCGGATGCACATTTAATACCTTTCCGCTCCATTTACGAATAAATTTGGAATACATGTAAAAATCAAGATAAGCTGGCATACCATTTTACAGCGGAACAATTCAAATTACAAATATAAGTGAAGATCAAGATGGCGTCATAATGGTCAACTTTACCCAAGCAACAACCTGCAACACTTTCTTTCCTGCCAATTATCAGCATCCCGTGGACAACACAAGGCATCACACTCACACCACACGCCAGCCACTCCGCCACAACCAGCCCTGACACGACCAGCAAGCATGATGTCTTACTTCAAGGACACGACAAGGATTTACACACTTCATTCATGACGTTAAGATTTCTTTCCCTCAAACACATCACCAAAAACCTCACACATTGCCTGCCCTCCAGACCTCGCCACATCAAGACCTTCACTCTTTTTTTTTTTTTTTTTTTTTTTGAGTTCCCTTCACTCCACACAGCCCAGTTGCGCTTTTCTCGCGACCTCTCCCTTCCCCATCAAGACGTTTCTCCCACCTCCCCATACCAAGGCACCCTGCTCCTGCTCCTCTATTCCCCAGCTCACCTCCTCCCCCAGTCGGCCCCCTGAGGTACCATTCGTTCCTCCAGCTGCCTGTTATCCTTTCACACGCTCCTCGTTCTTCCAAACCACAAGGTCTCTCCTACATCCATATGGTCTTTTCAGCTCCTTGTCCTTCTTCCCGGCTCCTGTCACTCTATCTTTACATTCTTTTTTTCTTCAGATCCGAGCTCCCTTTCAAGCCGCATCACTCGTGCATCTTCTTAAATCCGTCACAAGTCAACTTTTACAAAACTCTGATATTTAGCCAAATTCCCGGGCCAGTTTACGCTAAAACACAGTAATTCTTCCAAGCTCTGCAAATAAAACAAAATCTAGCAACAAATTTCAGTGCCAGACGCAAACCCCATCACTCCGCGCTGGGTAAACAAAAAAAATATGTAAAAACGAGCATAAAATATTAAAACACTGAGCAAACACTAAACGTCGGGGTCAAATTATTGAAACTCCAAGTCACACTGACCATTTGATGTCTCCGTGACCTGGCGTGGTGGGGGGAGGGAGGAGGCAGGGCGTCACCAGCACGGGGATGGCAAAGGTGAAGGCAGGCAGTGTGGCGGACGAAGGGAAGGCTACGTCACCCCGGAGTGAATGGCCTGCGCGTCTCCCAGGGGAGTAAGAGTTGGCCCCCTGTGGCGGCCATAAATGTCCCTGAACCACGACACTCACGCAGCCGGAGTGAGCTCGGGTTTCCTCGTCCGCAGCGACAACACAGGCCCGAGTGTGGCCGAGAGGAGGCCGAGAGGGAGCGAGCAAAGTGGGGTTGAAATATAGAGAAAAAGAGTTCACTGAAGGTAGTGGTAACGAGGGACACGGCCTGGGAGAGGGAGAGGCGGCGTGCGGGAGGTGAAGGCATGGTGATGAGGGGACGCGGAAAGAAACAGGTCAAGGGAGAAAAAGTGCGCCAGTAGGGGAGAAGAGGATTAGGAAAGGAATGTTGAAGAAAAAAAATCGGTAAGAAAAGAGGGGAAGCTCCGAGACTGGATGGAGAATTGGAAAAAGAAAAGCGAAAGAAGTCCAGAAAATAGGGAGAGTGAAGAGGGAGGGGCATCACAGACGGCCAGGTAGCAGTTTATTCTTGAGCTCCAGGAATTTAAGTCAATTACGTAGCGCTACCTGGGTAAACAGGAGTGACGGGGAGGCTTCAGCGGCGACTCCACTCCCACTCACTCTCCTAATTACCTTCTGTGACGTCAGGTTTTATTTGCCTGCGCCACACCCTCGCCGCCGGACCACTGGGGCAGGAACAACACCAGGGTGACGGCGCGACACTGACGGCAAAGGTGACTTTGAGGGCTGTGATCATTAGTGGTGGTGGTGGTGGTGGTGGTGGTGGTGGTAGTGGGGGTGGTGGTGATGGTGATGATGATGAAGCTCTGATAATGAAAACGTTTGCGACACAGACCACACGACACTCAAGTAAAAACACAACAAATACTAATACTTAACAGTGCAGTGAACCTGAACACACACACACACACACACACACACACACACACACACACACACACACACACACACACACACTCACACACACACACACGTAAAATACAGACATAAAAAAAGGAAAACAAAGAATATATCTATGAGAGGGAAATGCATGGGAGTAGGGGAGGTCACGTGACAGCTACACATCACCCTGCCACGGAAGGGGAGTGGTGGTGGGAGGGGATGGTGAGAGAGGGAAGGAGGGGAGGGACAAGGAGGGGGGAAGGGAGGAGAAGCAGGAAAAGACAATGCCACATTCAGCATCACACAAGCCGACGCGCAGCCATCAACTCCATCACCTCGACCAGGTCATTGTCCTCACACACACACACACACACACACACACACACACACACACACACACACACACACACACACACACACACACAATAAAAGAAGTGATTGCTATTGTCGATCTAGTAATTGTGGCAGTAATGTTAACAACAACAACAACTATAACAGAAGCAACAGGAGCATCAGCATCATCAGCAGCAGCAGCCACACACACACACACACACACACACACACACACACACACACACACACACACATACATTACCATGCCTCGCCTTACGTTGAGCTGCACGTCATGAAAAATACGAGTCTGACTTGATGTTCGTGCCGGTTTTTGCTTCGAATGCTGACGGTTTTCTCACCCGAGAGAGGAAAAGACACTTCCCGTAACGCAGCGTCACACACACACACACACACACACACACACACACACACACACACACCAGCAGCAGCAGACAAGGATGAGTGGATTTAGCAGAAACTGGCTAGACGGGACGCTCCTTCCTGTCTTAACTCCTAATGACGACATAACAAAGAATGAAACTTAAACTAATGATACAGGGAGAGAGAGAGAGAGAGAGAGAGAGAGAGAGAGAGAGAGAGAGAGAGAGAGAGAGAGAGTGGTTGTGTGTGTGTGTGTGTGTGTGTGTGTGTGTGTGTGTGTGTGTGTGTGTGTGTGTGTGTGTGTGTGTGTGTCGTTAATGCAAAAGACGTCAGGGCATCTGGGTACTGATGCGGCCGTCAGAAGCATTGGGCTGGACGTCACGGGTGAGGCACAGCAGACACAGCAGACGCCACCACAGACACCACTAACGCCGCGGTAGCTTCAGACTATCCACACCCCTCCCCCTCCCTTCCACTCACTATCCCTACGATCCACTCTCGAGATTCCTTCCTTTGCCCTCCCTCCCTCACAGCTCACTCCTGCTTCCCCTCCCCGCTACAGTACACCTCCTCCAGCCGGCGTCCTCGTCCGCCACAGTTGGAAACAATGTGTAATCAGAGTCATCAAGGGCTGCGGAGGTGCTGGCTTCCCAGACCATCACCAGATAACATCTTATACTAATAAAACCTTCAGCAAAGATTTATTTCGAGGTGTTTCCTGAATAACACACTCGTATCAGAACCTTTTTCCCCCACCCCTCCCTTCCTTGCTATGGTCCCCTACTCCTCCTCTGCGTGTGTGTGTTTCTTTCTAGTGTGGGAAGTGAAGGCGAGGCAGGGCGAGCGGGTGTCCATGGACGGAGGATGATGGATGCACGGCGTTAGATAAAGACAGAAGGAGAAGGGTGAGTAACGCGTCGTGTCTCTGGATTAAGAAGATGAGAGGATAAGAGTATTGTGCGCCGCTCGATTAATGGACGAAACTTGGGACACTGTACGTGATGGAGTTTTACGATGTAGTTTAACGACGTAGAGGAATATGTAGCACTGACGGGCGGGGAGTGTGCGGCTGTGGATGAGGGCAGGGCGCGGTGGTATCGTGATGGTAAGTGTGGTAGGACAAGGTGGCGGTGGCAGTGGTGGTAGTGACGGTGGTGGTAGTGAGGAGGGAGGGTTGTGGCGCGACACCCTTGACTGATAATGTATTGTGGCGGTCGCATGCTGGAAAGGTTTATTGCCGTCATACCTTAGTCGACCCCACACCTGCCCCCGCTGTTTATGGGGCCGAAGCGGGTGTGCAGCGTACCTTGGCGGGGGTACATGCTGCCATGATTAAAGTACGACCTATTATGAGTGACGGGCACACTGACGGCCTGCTATACCCAGCATGTTGGGGGAGGAATGACGCCGTGTGAGTTACCATGACGGGCGGGGGATGAATGCCTGGTGTGGGCGGCGAGACACCTGGCGGCACAGAGCAGAGGCTGGGCGTGCAAGTAGCGTTCACCTGCTGCATGTGAGCTTCGCATAAACTGAGAAATTCAGGTCTGTAGAAAACTCCTCTATCAATTAGGAATATTTAAAATCTCGTTGAGAGTTTTTTGTTGTCCGGACAGCAGTAAAGCAGCTCTGCCACATCCCCTCCCCCCTTCCCCCAACAGCATGCACTCCTACCATGAAAAAATGAGGAACAATATCCGAGAGTGACAGCCACATCAATACTTTCCAGAGGACTGAATGTCACTTTCCATCACGCTCCATACGGCTCAATTCCTAATTCACCAGCCGCCAATGACACCCCTACAGCCCGGCGCAGAGTAGCAGCATCTTACCCCCGCGAAAAAGAGAGTTATCACATGGCGGGATCCAATACAGACGTATAAGAAGTTATCACACGCTATCAATCCCACACAATCAGAGTCTATTCACCTCGGACATGCTAAGCCTCTGAGTCTTGCCTCTTCCACTCAGCTGCCTCAGACGCCCTTCTAAGACGCTACCACACCCCCCATCCACCCCCACACCACGTCCAATGTCCCACCACCATCACCACCACTACTCTTCCATGCACCACCCCAACCACCACCACGACACCCTCCCTTCTACTCCCACGCTGGCACACCACCTCAGTCATCACCACGCCTTCCCTTACTCACGCCATGCCCTCCTCGACGAGCAGACATAGGATGCGTTGTTTCCCGAGAGGCGGGTCTTCAAACACTACATATGAACGGGCTCATAAACACTAAACAAAGTACATTTTTTCCCTCACAGTGGTGTGCCCGAGGGGAAGTTGCGTGTAAGAGGGTGAATGAGGCACAGGATTCTTGAAAGCTTTGTTGGTGAGTCACGCTGATGTATCACTCCAGCAGGTGACGGTAAGACCAAGAAATGTTCAATACAAAACTACACTATTTTACATTCTTTTTTGGGGAGGAATGCCATTTTCTCTCAGTGACAGACACCGCACTGGAAGGATGGACGCAAATTGATGCTGATGAGGGAGTACAATTGGAAAATTTACAAGCGATTAGGGAGTTTACAAGTGGGAGTTAAACCGCTAATTGACACTCAGCAAGTCGCCACTAATGTTAGGAGACAACTCAAACCTGATTAGCAACTCCAAGTCTCGCAACCCTCGCACCTCCCAGAGCCTGCCCTCCCGCCCACACGCCCCCAGGAGTCACTTGCAGGAAGCTTCGTCACGGGTGTTTGTGAGAAGCCAACAACTTGAAGAACTACTGTGCTCACGACAAAAGACAGTGTGTGGGAGGCAGCGATGTGATGTTCCTCTGAAATCAAGGTAGCCGCTAAGTGTTGATGGCTCGAGTAGCTGTGAGTGTGGGAGTGTTGATGATTAAGTCACGTGATGGCCGAGATCTGAGAGTCCAGGAAACTGCGGGGAGTAAATGATGAACGGTAAATGATGAGCTGTAAGTGGTGAACGATTCGCGAGGTAGAAGGAGGGAGAGTCGTGGCCAGAACAGCTAATTGGGAAGACGTGAGTGACAAACAAGTTCCAGTGATGAGTGAGATCTATAAAGAGAACCATAGGGAATGGAGAGAAAAACAAACTTAATTACTACGCCACATTACCGTTACACCTGACACTCGTTGGTACTCCCTTACCTTACCATTATCACACCTGCTACCCCACACACCTGATGCCACACTTCCTCCCTGCCTCCTATACAGACTCCACCTTCTCTCCGTTTTGATCTCTCACTATCGCCAAGTCTCTCCCTTCTTTCCCTCACCCTCACATCCACCACCTTCATCTCCTCACCCGGCAGCTCCACGGAGGGTAATTTTCACACAAACCTAACCGATTACTTGTTCCACGCCCACGCCACCACTTCCTCCACGCCCGCGTTCCCAGCATCCCACGCGTCTTCTGTGCCTGCGCGATAATTGTACCTCCATAAAAGCCTCAGTGAACAACCACCTTTCAGGCAGATGACGTCATGAGGTTGATTGATAAATGCCTCGCTGCGCCGCCCGTTGAGGACAAGCTTCACTCGCTCCCAGAACACACGTATTAAATAATTAACGATCACTCAGCGCCTCCAAAACACGTAATAAGCGGCTAACAGCCAATCAACGGCCACGTAACATGTAGTAATTGAGCCGTGACCAATCAGCACACTCGACACACTTAATAAGCGAGTAATGGCCGCCGCGGACGTCCGGTTACGAGGCGTCCTTTTGGGAAATTCCTAACTGACTAACGACTCAGATTATAATGACACTCAAGCATTCATTTTGTCCAAGGCCTCTGACCCTCTCCCTTTCCCCTCTCCTCCCCGCACCCTCTCTCCGTCCCCCAAGCAGCACACGACTTACCCGGCGAAGACGTCACTTTGATTATTCCACCACTGCCGTGTCTCCCCCTCTGCCTACTCCTTCTCTCCCAGAATTCAGCCTCCCTTCCCCGTCCCCTACCGTCGTGGTAGAGGGGTGGTGCGGGGTCCGGGGTACCTTCTGCTGCTCCTCCAGGATGGTTGGCGGCCTGGCGGGGCTTTCATCCTCGGAAAGTTACAAGTAGCCGCTGAAAAAGTGAGGGAAAAAAGAATGGCGAACGCGACTTAGAGTGAGACTAGCCAACCATGGACTGCACGTCGATCGTCAATTGTTTTCTGTGACGGGGTCCGCGCTCCTCAAATATGGCTGCCGCCCCAACTGACAAGCCCATTCTATCCAACACAATTTTTACCGCTGGACTTCACCGTGAAAATAACAGGCATCGTGACAGCTCCAGTGTTTGACGTCTGCTCCTCTTCTGACAACCTAAATTGTTTCGCAGCTGTTTTCTTGCGGTCAGTAGCGTGTGTGGCTCCTCTGCGGCGACCGCCATGAACAGCTCCACACACACACACACACACACACACACACACACACACACACACACACACACACACACACACATACACAGACAGACACTTACGTATTCTTTCATTCTTAAAACCCTCCATGACACAAGCACACATGAGGAAAAACCACACTCAAGTAACCCTCCAAAAGTCCTTGCCACGCCACCGCCACTGCTGCATCACCTGCGTGTCCAAACTCAGGTAATGAGGGCGCCGGTAGTCTGGGGCCCGTTGTCCAATCTATGAAACCAAACGACAAACAGGTTGGTGCATTCCCTCCTCCTACAATGCTTAGGGGACGACGTGACATCTGGTTCGCGTTGGTCCCAGGAGACAGGTCACCCTTCTTCCCACCATTCACCTGCTTCCAGTCCCTCCCTCCCTACCCTGCTTCGCTCCCGTCCTTCTTGAGACCCCCCGCCACGGACCTGCCTCGTGATGGCTCCCCTTAACGACCCTCATTAAAGCCAGGCGGGTATGTCTGCCTCCTGAATAATATCACTAAACACATCACGCGCAGATCTCCTCAGATATCAAGTGCCGCGAGGTGTCTAAATCGGAGAGATTCGTGTCAGAAAAACTCGACATCAAAGTTGAGGAGGGTTGGCGGCGCTCCAGTCCTCAGGGAAGTCGGCGCCATAATCACCGTCCGGCACCCTCCTCAACAACGGCTACTTTTCCTTGTCATATCGCAGCAACTTGGCAAGAAAAATCCATTGGAGCGATTCACAACGCCCCGCCAGGAACAATGGGATACGGTCATTATTGTAAGAATATATTTTCCCATGGCAAACACCAAGTGACCATAAAGCTGTTCGGTGAAATTCATTGCAGATTTATATGCAAAACTGCTCCAAATTAGGATGCCCCCCGCAGGAACCTTCTTTTGGTCAATTCTCAACACATGTGGTCCCTGCAGGATCCAAATGACCAATCCCAGCGCTGCCACGTCAGAGCCCTCCACCAATGGCGAGACGGCGTCTTCTTTCACTCGTCCAATTAGAGCGTCAGGAGCACGTTCATGCTTCTTTAGATTTCAGCGGGGCGGCCAAGTGACCACCCCGCAGCAGCGCTAACCAAGCATCGCCGCGGCAGGAGAATCATCAGCTCGGATCCGCGGCGGCACCACACCATGACAGCGGCGAGTCCCTAGCAGGCACCCAGAGGAATGACAACTCCCACATTACCCAACACCACCGCTCACCTGGCCAAGGAGTAACATGTAACATCCCGCCGATGAAATTATACTTCAGCAGGTAAAGGAACGATGAGAAAGTGACCAAGACATGTATGACAATGATACTCGGCCTCACTCACCCCTCTCGGCCCCCATCACCGAAGCATCCAAGCACGGCGGTGAAGTTGGCGAAGGCGACAGTGACCCAGGGAGAAGACTAGCCACCAACGCTCCGTCCACCCAAGCCAGAGCCCACAATGCCCTGGCGACATTCTCCACTTTTTTTTATTTCGATTCTCTAAACCCACGATCTGTATGTACGATGGGCGACACAACACCTGACCGGAACTCGATAATAGTTTTTTTTTTCTCTCCATCCTCGTCCATTGATATTCCAGGATGGTGGGCGTCCCTACAATTACTCGTATACTGATTAGACGTGTGTGTGTGTGTGTGTGTGTGTGTGTGTGTGTGTGTGTGTGTGTCTCGGTGGCCAAAAATTAAGATTCGGGCAAGATTCCTCTGACCTAACACTAAGAAAATTAACAACTGAAAGACACGATAAAGAAGGAACCAAACATTCCTTCCATCATGTTATTTGACAGAGCTACTTTTTTGCTACGACACACACACACACACACACACACACACACACACACACACACACACACACACACACACACACACACAAATTCCTCCACTTTCTTCCTTCCTTCCTTCTCCTCCTCTTCCTCCTCCTCCACCTCCTCCTCCTGGCGCAGCTCCCTCACCCCCTCCTCCGTCATCTTGCCTTAAGTAGTATTCAATTAAGCTTGTGATTTAACACTTTTTTAACTGCAGAAGGCACAGTGTTAATTGAAAAGGAGATATGCGAGGGGAAGACTGCGCCATTGGTTCTCAGAAGGAGGACGACGAGGACGAGGAGGAGGAGGAGGAGGAGAGAGAAGAGAAATAGGAGAAATTGAAGAAAGAGGAGGAGAGGGAAATGGAAGAAAGAACAGAGAACGAGGGAGAGCGAGTGAAGAGGGGTGAGAGAGAAGGGAGAGTGAAAGAAAACAAGAAATACGAAATCACGAAAGGGACAACACAAGATTTCTTAACCCAAGGTGACGGCGAAGGAATGGCCAAGGGGAGAGAGAAGATAAAAATGAGAAGGAGAACAGGAGGAAGAGAAGGAAGGAGAAGAAGAAGAAAGTGAAAGAAAGAGGGGAAAGGAAGATAAAGGGAAGGAGATGGAAAAGGAGAAGAAGGGGAGAAGGATGGAGGAGAAGGGAGGAGAGTAGGAGACCAGAAAAAATGGATGAAAAAGAGAAGAGAAGGAAAAGAAGGATAGAGTGAAGATGGCGGAGAAAGAGGTGAAGGAGGAAGAGAATGAAGAGGAGGAAGAGGAGGAGGAGAAGGAGGGAGGAGGGAGGATGGGGTGCCTCGCTGGATCTTCAAGACATAGGAGGCGGCGGCAAGATGAGCAAGATGCAGGCAGTAATGAGAACAGTAGATTGTAATAACCCGCTAAATTACTTTCCAATCACCTTTAATGGCGTCTCCCACTACGTCCTCCTCCTCCTCCTCCTCCTCCTCCTTCTGCTCCTCCACCTCTTCCTTTGTCCTCATCTTCTTCCTCCTCCACCTCCTCCTCCTTCTTTCCACAGCTTTACCTCCAGCCCATTTTTCCTCCTCCTCCTCCTCCCTCCTTCCAACCGCTTTCTTTCATTCCTCCCATCGTCTTCCTCCGCACAAAAACCATGAAGATCGGAGTTTACCGCGTCAGTCCCTCGCCCTCGGTCTTCGCGCACGCCGCCGTCAGCCACTCGCCTCGTATTTAGACTAAACACCCACGTCAGAGCAGCGGCAGTGCGTGGGCGCGGGGGGAAAAAATCGAGGGGGGGAATTAAAACACGAGGAAAATGAAGGAGAAAGAAAGAGACGACGGGGATAAACTGAGGAATAAAAAAAAAGAGAATGAAGGAAAAAAAAAAGACAGGAATAAAGGACTGTGAGAGAAAGGAGAAAGAAAGGAGCAGTGATGGAGGTCACGGTGAGCGGCAGCCAATTAATTATTCATACCCAGAGTCACTGTTATCACTGCCTCACTTCCCCGCTGCTGGGTGACACTTGGGCCCCCACACTGCCCACGCCCACCACCTAGCCACCCACTTCTCCTACTCTTCATCCACCAGCCACAGTATACTCCCTCACCGCCCCTCACCTCCTCCCCACAGTGTTCATCATACACAGTCTCACTCTTTTCTTGCTTATTTATTGGTTCTTTTAGTTCAGTTATAATCGTTTCCCCGGCTTAGATATATACTGCGTCTCTCTCTCTCTCTCTCTCTCTCTCTCTCTCTCTCTCTCTCTCTCTCTCTCTCTCTCTCTCTGCGTGTGGTGGAAGTAAAATTAATTATTCACGAATCCAAGTTTACAAATCACAAAAGTCTGTAAAAAGTGGGATTAGCAATAACTTAACAGTCCTCCAGGCTGCCCCTCGCCACGCTCTTGACAGCCTTCCGAAAACATGCCAGCTTCCATTGTTGTTTTTCCCGTCCTTTGCGTGCGGTTTTCGCGCGCGGCTCTGGACACTGGGAGTCGCGGCTCGTGAGGCCATGAGTATTTACGCTGCCTTGCCCAAACATCTCCGCCATTTAACGCGTCCTGAGCTAACATTTTGACTGGTGGCCATCTCGTGTCCGTCACAAACTCCATACAAACTTCAAACCGTCAGCCCCCGCCGATGAGGAGGGCCGGGGGCTGGGCAAGAAGTCTGGGACTGTTGTGGCGAGCACTTGGCGCGGTCTGGCGAGCGGTCTATCAACACGCCCACTATTGACGCTACATCTTGGCCGCCGTCAAGCCCATCACTTTCCACCGTCTCGATAAAGCTCATCTTTACAGTCCGCAGCAGGGCAGCATCAGCCTTACGGGAGACACAATACATTTAGCCCGAGATATACCTCTGACAGGGAGGCTGAGTTTGCCTAACACCACCAGAGAGCAGACAAGAACTCTCATACGGGAGTTTTTTTCCTCAGATGACGTGGCTGCTGTTAATCGACAATTCGTGAACCATTTTGAGCTTTTTCTCCTGGAACCACACGTAGAGCGAGGAGTTTAGGCGGCGCTAGGTGGCCTTCCTCCCTCCCTTCCTCTCTATCTTCCCTCCCTAAGGCAACTCTGCAGCCCGTAAAACTATAATACGGCAGTTAGTCACGGAGCTAATTTGATAGAACCCACTAATTAATGAGTATAAAACTCGGTCGTAAAACTCCGGAAAGATGCCGCGTTTCACTTCTATTGTTTGCTTTCAACTCCATCACGCTTTACGGAGCTCATTAACTGTCTACTTATTCAATAATCTACGGCGATTTACTTGATTAGTCTGCCGCCGCCAAGATCCGCCGAGGCACTGTGGGGCAGCGAAGGAAGGGAGGAGGGAGGAGCGATAAGAAAAAAAAACAAGTGATTCACCAACTTCTTTAAGTTACCGGGGAGCACCATTGCCTCTCACTCCACTGTGTACTTGACGGAGATTCAAGTAAGACGACGCTGTGTGCTTTGTCTGACGAAGGACGTGACCTGCTGTTTTGTCTTACAGGAAACCAGAAGAAGGTGACGCAAGGAGGCCATGGAGGTAGGAATGAAAGGTACACACAATGACATACACACACACACACACACACACACACACACACACACACACACACTAAGCCCCTGATGTAAGAGCGCTCAACCACTTCTCGTCTCATTCTGGTCACTGCCACTCCACCACCTGCTTCTTTCAGCCACAACCACCACCACGACCACCACCACCACCACCAACAACAACAACAACAACAACAACAACAACAGCTACAGCAGCAACAATCATCGACTTAGCTATTCCAACTCCCTGAGCTTCCTTATTACCACTACTACCACCATCAATACAACGGCAATTACCAGCCCACTCCTATCACTATCTTCCTCGATCACTACCACCACTCACCACTTTCTCTCTCTCTCTCTCTCTCTCTCTCTCTCTCTCTCTCTCTCTCTCTCTCTCTCTCTCTCTCTCTCATTATTTCACAGCCCCTCCATCCCCGTCATCCCCGCCGCCGCCACAGCCGCCGCCACCCTTAGCGCACTGCAGGCGTCGGGGGTCGTGGCGGCACTGAGGCTCTGAGGAAAAGACAACATAGGGCCGTGATGACAACCCTGGACAGCCACATCTCGTGTATACAGGGAGTGAGTTTTACAGGCTGCTTACATTAGGAGGACGCAGTTTACACCCACGGCTGAGGGAGAGTGAGTAGTGATGGTGTGGTGGTGCTGTGGTGGTGAGGGGGTAGAGTTGGTGATGTGCTCTCTCTCTCTCTCTCTCTCTCTCTCTCTCTCTCTCTCTCTCTCTCTCTCTCTCTCTTACACATGGTCAGTCTTCTCTCAGCATCCAAACACGTCATAGTCTCTTCATTCTTCGGTGTGGGACGCATATCACACTAGACAGTCTGTTGAAGGTGCCGTCACCCTCCACAGTCTGTTCAGGCCTCACAACACCCTCTCCCTACCTCCCCGTCCTCTCAGCGCCCTGCCAGTCTCACTCCCACTCCCTGAAGATATGTCCCCTTCCTCCTCCTGCCGCTATCTTCACCCCACGCCCCAGATACGAGCCTTAATACGTAGTTAACCCATGCTAGCGTCTACTTAAAGGTGAGGTAAGTTTTATTGTTGCAGCTTTACAGTTTGTGCACTCATCCACTTAGGAATTACACATGTGTCACACACCTGTCTCGCCCTCGT
>NC_059295.1:22237863-22245363 GCF_017591435.1 Portunus trituberculatus | reverse complement strand
AGAGGAAACAGAAATACCTCACAGTCATGCTCGGCTCATCAGACTGGAACCTAGACGCGCGGGGCTCAGGTAGAGAGAAAGGAGAGTGAGAGAGAGAGAGGGATAGAGGGAAAAGAAGAAGAAGAAGAGAGAGAGAGAGAGAGAGAGAGAGAGAGAGAGAGAGAGAGAGAGAGAGAGAGAGAGAGAGAGAGACGATGACACCTGAATCTCCCGCCGTCTTCTAGGAACCGCATCAAGACACCAGAAATTACATGCGACAATCAGATGCACGTTGAGGAAAAAGAGGATAGACAAAAGAAAAAAAAAGAAAAAATGAAAAATCGAGAAAAAAAAAAGAAAAAAAGAAAAAGATGGAAAAGTAAAAATGCATACGAGAACGAATGCTCACAATAGAACCATTAATGCACTCATAATCCTTTCTGCCATCCCGCCCCGATCAATGCATTCAATAACTACCGCTCAATTCCCTCTTCGCTTCACTTCCAAGTAAACCAAGACCTGAGGACCCTGTACACGTAAGCTATACTTCCCAGAAAACCCGCTGGGGAGATTCCTCTCTTACTGAGAATTGAAAGCAGAAGGTGAAGAGATCTAAACAATGAGCTGCACCAGGACCACAAGGAGACCGGGGCGGGGGCTGAGGCTGGGGACAGGAAGGAGGAGAGGAAGGAGAGTAAGGGAGGGCAAGGGTGCAATGGGTAAAGAGCATGGTAAGAGTGCAGTAAGGGTCTGGCACACGGGAGAGGCAAGGGAGACCAGAGAGCGTAAGGGTGGTAGTCAGAACACGGGCATGGGCAGGAAACAGAAAGGGTGAGACTGCGGAAAAGGATTGTGGGCGGCGGCTGGTGAGGGACAGGTGTGGTATGCTGTGGTGGAAGCTAAACTATGGTGGTATGAAAGGAAGGGCACGAGGGCAGGACAGCACGGGAACACACGACTGGGCGAGCGATTAGGAGAGAAAAGGGAGACGAGAACACACTGCAGGAGGGACAGAAAAAGCCCGGGACGAGACTTCATGTGTGACGAAAGGTAAGGGAGAGTAGTGGGAGAGCAGAGTAGCGAGTTTTGGGAGGAGCGACCTGAGGGGATGCAAGGAGAAGAGTTTCGTATGTGTGTGTGTGTGTGTGTGTGTGTGTGTGTGTGTGTGTGTGTGTGTGTGTGTGTGAGAGAGAGGGTGGGAGAAGAGAGAGAGGTGGGGAGGGCATCCAGCTGATTTCAGGGGTGGGACACAGAAGAACAAAGGCCCCGCACAGAACGAAGAGAGAAAGACAACACACAGGAAGACCTTGAGACCAACAATATATCGACGTCAATCGCTAATCTGAGTTGAGTAAATATGTGTCGGGTCGTGGAAGGAAAGAAGGAAAAGAAGGAAAGAAACAAGGGAGAATGGATGGATGAAAGGAGAGAAGTAAGGAAAGAAGAGATAACAGTAAACAAAAATTAACTCTTGCAGTTCGTGAAAGGGCGAGAAAATTACTACATCTGATGAGGAAAAGGAAGCCAGAAAAATCACCTTCAAGATAGGAATAGGTCAGAGAGAGAGAGAGAGAGAGAGAGAGAGAGAGAGAGAGAGAGAGAGAGAGAGAGAGAGAGAGAGAGAGAGAGAGAGAGAGAGAGAGAGAGAGAGAGAGAGAGAGAGAGATTACTGAGAAGAAAAAAAAACAAAGAGAAGAAAGAAGAGTTAATATAATTGATGAGAGACTGAGGAAGAGGCGACGAAGCGAGTCCACTAAATGCGCTCATCATCAGCGTCTTTGTCATACCAAGGCGAGACCAACCCCGACCGCCACAATAGTCACTGTGGCGGCGGTGGCAGCGGCGGCGGCGTCCATCAGACCGGGCACAAGCCATCGGGGCACAGAGACCTTCCCCGCCTGCAGACAGCGATCATTTAGCTTCAGTAGCGCCTTATAAACCCAGAGAAAATAATGAGCGTCCTTTGAAATTGATTTTAAAACGCCGAGCCATCAGGGTGAGCGAGGGGCGGCGCGGGGATTGGATCATGGACGCCGCGACAGGGAGGAGGGAACCCGAAGTGTCCTTAATGGCTAGTGACTCGGCAGTTGGACACAATTAGAGGACCTCGGGTGTGTTTTGCATGGCAGCCACAGTTCAGCGCCGAGGGAGTGCTGCACGGCGCCGTCATTACTCCTGCTTTATGGGTCAAGATTAATAGTCACGCCGGACACGCCTCCCCCACTCTCCCGCACCCCCCCAACGACTGACTCCAAGGCCCGCTACGAGGCGTCAACGCTCGCTCCTGAAGCTATTTATCACTTCACGTCCTTGCGATGGTTTTGACTCCGCCCAGCCGTGGAGACTTGTTCATCCCACCCCCTGTGGGACGCCCTCCCGCCCCACTGCTGCGGCTTCTATCTAACTCTGCCTTCCCTACGTACCCCGCCCACTCCCGCCACCGAGCTCAGGTTGATAAGTCTCCCAGGGTTTCGTGAGGCAAGGCGACATGTCATCCCTTATCACCACCATCACGGACTTATGTCACTCCTATTTTCAGTTGCATTGCCCGACACGAGAAAAGTCTACTTCGATTCGTCTGAGAATTTACAAAGGAGTCTGCGAAGGTTCAGGAGTGGCCTCGCGACGCCCGGGGCGAGGACTGGGTGTCGAGACTGACCACACTGGCCAGACGTCCCTTTTGATGATGTCAGATCCATTTGAAATGTAATTGGTCATAATGTCTGGTGGCGAATGAAGAACGGGGCGGCCGCATGCCAGGACCGCGTCACGCCGCCTCCTCCTCCAGCCACAGCCACCGCTCAGACATTTCCCGCCGCCCCTCTACTCCATCCATTCTAGCCAACTCCCCTGGAAGGCAAACCTTCAGCCCCAAACTCTTCTACATGCACCCGGGGACCACCACAATGCACCATCTACAGACTACACTCCACCGTATCACTCCTCAGTTACATACTCGTAAATCTAGGAGTGCGCAGTTTTACGTGTAGAATATATTGAGTAGGTATGTGTAAGTAAGTGTATGTATAAAGCGTAATACTTAAAAAGCAAGATATATAAAATCTCAGCACATAATGAAAGTGTTTGGTACAAAGCCACCACCACATCACCGCTGCCACACATCCTCAGCTCCAGCAAATCAGCACAGGTATCCTCGCTGTTTGCTTGTTCATGACAGGAAAACGAGTCTCTTTAGAAACGCTCCCACTCAAGATTTACAGCCCACAGCCACCGCAGCAACAACATAAAGAACGCTGAGTGATCCCCGCGGCTCGCCAAGGAAGAGTCTCTATTAAAACATATCTAACAAACTGGGACTAACAGTTCGATTGGATTCTCCCGGTAATTACCCGATAAACTTGAATGAAATACTCCATAGTCCATCAACAGCCTTCACACGCAGCAAAAAACGCATCCCCCTCCCTCCTTCCCTCCCTCCTTCCCTCACTCCGCCGCCTCGACCTTTCCTTCCGGAGCGGCGGGCGTGCTGAGGACCCACCTGTACCTGTACCCGTGGGCGCCTCCACCACAACCAGACAGGTGTGTGTGTGTGTGTGTGTGTGTGTGTGTGTGTGTGTGTGTGTGTGTGTGTGTGTGTGTGTGTGTGTGTGTGTGTGTGTGTAAACCATTCCCTTGTAGTAGGTAAAGGAAGTACACGAGAGGAGATTAAACGGAAAGATTAAAAAAGTTGAATAACGAGAAGCGAAACAAAGACTGGACGGGGAGAGAGAGAGAGAGAGAGAGAGAGAGAGAGAGAGTCAGAATGTTCGTTATTAGTGAAGAACATCAGATGAAATTCCCCCCGTGCCGCCCAAATGTTCCTTCCTAATGTAAATCGTGCGCCTGTAATGATTTATATACAGCAATTTCAGTTAATACTTATGTAGTAGTACCTGGCCTTCCCTTCCCTTGCCCTCCTTCTCTCCCTCCATCCCTCCATCAACGCTCCCCTTCTGACAGAGAACAGGACTGTTTTCCGATAAAATTAGAGACGCGTCGACAAAGTTAAGGGGCTTTTCCAACACAATTGCTGGTTCTCGGTAGGAGCGATGACATACTGAGGCGGCACAGCGCTTTTTTTGTGTGCCGCGCCTCCACGACACACGCGGCAGGGATGTCACTCAGCCAGACGAGAGATTATTTACATTTACCGTAACGAGAAGGAACTGCGCTGGACTGTGTGTGTGTGTGTGTGTGTGTGTGTGTGTGTGTGTGTGTGTGTGTGTGTGTGTGTGTGTGTGTGTGTGTGTGTGTGTGTGTGTGTGTGTGTGTGTGTGTGTGAGCATTTTCTCCTCTTTGCTATTAACTTAATCCGCTTAACAAACGTGTTTTATCGCGACAAACATGATTAATATTGATCTGAGACAATGTTTGACTGAGACACGCAAGAGAGAGAGAGAGAGAGAGAGAGAGAGAGAGAGAGAGAGAGAGAGAGAGAGAGAGAGAGAGAGAGACAGAGAATGACGTCACGACCATACAACAAATCACAACTAAGCTCACTTCTCCTCCGCTACACAGAAAAACACTCACATTAAGAATGAACATCGAGAAGAGGCAACTTGCAGCAGCTTCCTCCACTCCCGCCCCTCCTTTACCCCGCCCTCCCCCGGACCCTCCATGGACCTTCCCTTGCACCACCTCCCCCCTTCTCTTCCTTCACCCTCCCTCACGCAACCCTCCCACCCGTCCACCCCCTCACCCACTCCATTATCCCCTGACCTCCCATTCACTCAGTCATCGTCACATTCCCTTCACACATCGCTTTCTTCTCTTCTTTACCTCTCTTTTTTTTTTCAACTTACTTTTAATGAGTTCACGTCTATTTCCTTCTCTCCATTCACTTCTGCCTTTATTTCCCTGCCTTTCTTCTTTCCTTCGCGGTCCAGTCCAAACCACCTCTCCAATTTTTTTTTTTCCCTATCACTTCCTATCTTTTTTTTTTTCTTATACTTCCCTTGTGACACCCCCTCCTCCTCTACCTCCTCCACCTCCTACCGTGTGATCGGCCGACTATCCTCATCACAGGCACAAACACCTCCATAAAACGCATCCATCGCCTCGCATAATGGCTTCACCTGAATAACAAAAAAATACATCCCGAGCGAGAAAAGGCACAATAAATAGCAATCTCGCCCACCACAGTAATGGTCTCGTGGGTAGGGCGGAAGCGTGGTGAGGCAGGGAGGGAGGGAAGGGAAGGGAAGGGACTGGCTGTGGAGGAGGAGTAGGGATGGAGGCAGGAGAGGCAGGAGTGACGAAGAGAGCGACGTGTGAAGAGGAGAACAAAGTAGGAAAAGTATTAACGGAGAAAGGGAATGGGAAATTGAAGGTAAAAGGAAGTGAGAAGAGAAGAAGGAGGAGGAGGAAGAATAAGATGAGTAATGAGGAAGGAGGAGGAGGAGGAGGAAGAAGAAGAAGAAGAAGAAGAAGAAGAGAAAAAAAAAGAGGAGGAGGAGGAGGAGGAGGAGGAGGAGGAAGGAGGAAGAAAAAGAAGAAAAAAATGAAGAATGAGAAAGAAGAAGAAGAAAGAGAGGAGGAGCCACCACCACTACCACTACCACCACCACCACCACGGAGCGATAGTTAGCCGAACAGTCTGATAAATCTGCGGCCCGCCTCCCGTCCGGTGTAAACGAGGTGGATTCAGGAGTCGGCCGTGTATCATTAGCGGCTCTTATCGCCCCGCCGCCGCCACTCGCCTCCTCCACGGCCACAACTCGAACTGCATTCTTCTGTATGAGTTATTGCCACCGAGCAACTGGGCGAGGGCGACTTTGAACTGCCGTCTGTTACCGGAGTGTGTGTCAGCCATTATGGAGATTAACACTAAACATTAAGCTGATGTATAGATATGAGAATTATAAAGTTATGGCACTAACACCCAACAACACCGCCTTGTGTAAAAATAAGTACGCGATTAACTGTGGTGGTGGTGGTGGTGGTGGTAGTGGTGGGAGTGTTGGTGTGTGTGGGGGGTAAGTTGTGGTGGTGGTGGTGGTGGTGAAGACGGCGACGTTAGAAGGGCAGAGGAAGGTTATAGGCAGAAGAGTGTGTCTCCAGCTGTGGCCTAATCAGCACTTATATTTGAGGTTCTGATGGCGCAGCACAAGACTAAGAGAAAGAAAACAGTGATCAGTTAGCCTTCGCGGCAGATCAGAACCACCGCTAACCACAACAACAACAACAAATAGAAAAGAAAAACGAGAGAGAAAAAACCAGGAAGAGGATTAACAACCATGAAGGGTAAAAGAAAGCAATTCACCAGGTAAAAATTGAATAAGTAGGCAGCAAGATCGTAAAGCCGAGGAGATATATAGAGGAGTGAACACTATTTGTACTGACGACTGACGAAGAAGCTCAGCAGACCCCACGCAGAGTTCAACAACCCTCCTATGGCTGCATCGGTCCGCTTGCCACGACGTTCCAGAAACTGCTCTAATTGTAGGCTGACGGGAAAGGAGACGAGTTAGGAGACGTGAGAAGAATGATAGGCGGTAGGGAAGGAGCGAGTAGGGGGTGGCCGGGGATGGAGGGATGAAGGAGGGACGAAGGAGGGAAAGAAGGTACAGGCGTGAGGGAGAGGAAGAGGAGAAAGGGAGAGAAAGAGGGAGAGGGAGAAAAGAGAGAATGAGATAGGGGATGAAATTTTGGGAGAGGTTGGCGAAGTGTGGTGGTGGGTGAGAGGAAATGAAGGTCAGGTTGGAAGATGTGAGTGGACAGGAGGGCAGACAGATGAAGGTCGAGGCGTCAGGAGTGGACGTGATGACGGTGATGACAGGCGAGGAGAGGAGGAGGAGGAGGAGGAGGAGGAGGAATAAGAGGAGGAAGAAGAGGAGAAAAGTAATGGAAGAGGTCACTCGTGCAGGCACTTCAAACCTCGACCAGTCATCACTTTCGTAAAATTGAGAATAACTTTGATCGATGAGTTTTATATCGAGACTCCAACACACACACACACACACACACACACACACACACACACACACACACACACACACACACACACACACACCTGGGAGGTCCAAAAAAAAAATCACTATTCTTGCAGACTTCCTATAATCAAGCCTCGCCACTCTGGACACGGTGCCGAGTCACAAGCCTGGAGGACATGCGTTAATACTTTAATGCATCACCACCCTCAATATTGCCATGAATTACTTGGACGAGCTGAAAAATGAGGCGTGCGATGATGAGTGTTTCCTGGTGGCTGACGTGGCTGTGGTGGTGAGGTTGGTGCGCTGTGCTAGTGTGCTTGTGCGTGCTGTAATTGCCAGTGAGTGTGTTTTATGACGAGGGCTGTACCGTGGTGCGCTGCGCTATACTGACACTGTAATGATAAGTTAGCCAGGCACATGCTCCGCTGGGGGTCCGGTGTGCTGTGATTTGCTTGCCTCACCTTCCCCCGATGCCTTACACACGACTCGGCTACAATGTTTTAAAGTGTCTCCTAATGAAGCGAGCGACCCGTGTAAGCAGGGGAGGTAATGGGCCGCCGCAAAAAGGTGCTATTTACTTGATGGT
>NC_059295.1:22192863-22232863 GCF_017591435.1 Portunus trituberculatus | reverse complement strand
TTCAGCCTCTTGCCACGCAGAATTATCTATCAGAGGAAAAAGCAGCCCCGACCATTCTCGAAATGAGGCTGCAGGAAGCCCTCCGCGGCGCTCCACCTTCCCGTGCAGGTAATAGGTCTTCGCACGTCGCACATTCTGAGTCTTGGCACAGAAAGCTGGCGCGGCTCGACAGGTCGACAGGTGACGAACATCTTGCTCACCTGTAATAATAGTGAGACTCCCCAGGACCGCGTGTCGGGACGTACAGGCAGAGCGGACGGGGCGGCACCGCGGTCGTCCCGCTGACAGCCTCGGTGTCATGAGTAATGGTGAGGCCGCCTCGCCGCTACGTCTTCAATGAAGGACGGAACGCTACGCCCAACCTCGGCTGTAGAAGGTGACGAAACAAGACTATTGGCCCTGTTCTTTGATTTATGTCGCTTGACATAGCACGCCCACAAGACAAGACTATCCCGCGGCCTATACGCACTTCTCATCGACCCTTACACTGAGGTGTCAACTGGTTGAATTTACTCTGGCCCGCGTATCGAATGTAGTCCGCGTGGCCGGCAAAGAGGGGTGCCTGGTGAATGCATTTGGTCATTAATTTTTCATCGCAGGACACATGATGCGGCCATCAAACAGTCAGAAGGGCCTGGGTCGCTCCCCAATGCGACATTTCGGCAGCTGCTGTCCCTCAGGAAGGAGGCTGAGGCAGCACGGCCTGTGGAGGCTGCTATTCTCTACGTCCCTACCGCAACATTTCTATCACCACATGTCGCGGCACTCATCTGCCAGTAATGCTCATGATAGCACGAACACACCTGCCAGTTCTTCCACTTGCCCCACACCGCCGCCAACTGAACACGCGCCACAACTATGTAGTACACAAGTGATACAAAATTATATCCATGAATTCAATCAAAGCACAAGAAAGTGAAGGTAAGACCCTAATGGGATGCAGCAGCTTTAGTGTTGCCTAGAGCACCCCACTGACACAGGGGAGGCTGGGGCGCGAGGCGTGGAGGAAAGTGGGCGGCAGGTTAGTGAGGCAGCAGGGTTCGGGAAGGTGACGACCCTGATGAGGCCCCTCCCTTCATTACTTCACCCCTGAGCCTCCAATTTGAAAGTCAAACATCGCGTCTTTCACCATTAAGACTTCAAACAAATGCATAGAAATTACTGATAAGCAGACAGGTCTGGTAACCCTACTCGGGGAATTAATGGTCAAGAGGTTAACCCGCCCTCCGCGCCGCCACACCTCGCCACCACATCTTGAAATCTCGGGTACAGCGCAGCGGCAGACATTCTTGATATCTGGTGATTAATGAAGAAGCGCTTCACACTGACCATTAATGAGCTCCTCGCCCGCGTCATAGCCATTACAGCGGCTTGCGAATACTTCCTAACGACAACTAGAGGCCAGGGAGGCAGGTGGGGGGGTGGAGGGGTAGGGGAAGCGGTGAGGGATGGATGGAGGGAGGAAAGGAGCGAGAGCAGCAGCTGACCAGACCCCCAGGCGCGGCGTTTGAAAGTGGCGTGCCCGGGAAGGCATCCATCACCGTGTCACCGTCTGCAAGCAACCCCCGCCAGGAAGCTCCGGCCGACACACATTTTGAGGATTTTCCCCTCCGCAGTTAATTATAGTTTTGGACATAAATGGCCGAAACGAAAACAGAGACCTTTGTTGGGCGGCGGGGATGTTGGCTGGGAGACGGAGGCCTCATTGTGCCGGGATCAGGGAGCAAACTTCTCCTGTTTGATCGCTCCTCATACATCAGTAAGGCGGACATTCACGGCGCCGCGTTCAATACAAAACCCGCACCATTGTAACTAAATGCAATACTGACTCGGTCTTCACACTTCACGAAATAAAAATCAACGACATGTAACATTACTACACAAGTATCAATGTTACTCTTCTTTAATGTCCCGCAGTTTTCGCCCCACAAGTTTACATTCGGTGATCTGCTAAAGCGTCCTCTGCATTAATTCGTAAACTCTTGACTCTCCTTGCACTTTACGCTTAGTATCTCACCGGCGGGGAGAGTATAACGCTTCCATTCTAAATGCCGGGAGTGTTCCTGGGCCGCTTACCGCCGCCCCTCGACGGGTCCCGGCCAGCAGGAACCACGTCCATGTCAAGTGATTTGTAGGCTCCAGGCTGAGGGACCTGCCCGAAAAGTTTTTATCTCGGGGCGCAGAGCAGTTTCGCCATTGCCATTGCCGTTCATAGAGGCGATCTTCTGGGTGCCGCGGGCCATTCCACGTCACTCACTCAGCTGTAATATATCGACCGACTCTCAGAATGGCCGACTGAAAACAGCACAAAAACTGCATCGAGAAACAAGGAAAAAAGAGGAGAGGTTCATGTACGGACACGAGGGGCGCGGGGTGGCGGTGGACGGGATGGAACACTTCATGAATGAGCTGCAGATACGGAGTGTAGCCGCCGAGGGATTCACTGATGCATTTATAGAATTCATGATCAACGTGTGAGGTCTTGATGGTCTCAGTGGGCTGCACGGCGATGCCTCAACGATTACTCAGCAAGTGATGCATCCATCAAACCAAATTCATTATGCATTCCGAATAAGGTAAATATTTTTGCACCGTTCACGAGAAGGATTGATGCCACACAAGAAGCAGCAGCAGCAGCAGTAGCAGTAATAGCAATCCCAACACGCTCCCCGCCCCCCACACACACATCTCCCCATTGCACCACCTCAGCAGGGCGCCGGGCGGGTGGATGTGGATGTGGATGTGGCTGGCTGGCGGCTCAAACTCAACTCTCAAACAGTCGCAGTCAACGGCCAGAATTTTCCGAAGCCGGGTTACTGACGACTCAACTTGGAGCCAACAACACGGCTTCTCCCTGATGTTGCGCCAGACGAGTTGGTCCAGACGACGCGAGTGACGACCAAAGTTCACCAAGTACACGTCCTCTCTACGGCCTAATAGATGGCTTTACAGTCTCAAACTACCATCAATCGAGGCACCACTACGACTCCACCACCACCACTACACCTCCTCCTCCCTTCCTTCCAGACTCCTACTCTCCCTCACCCCCAGGCACCCACCATCACCACCACTACGAGTACTGCCTCCCTTCTTCCCTCCATGCCTCCCTTTCACCCGACCACTACCTCCACCACCATCACCATCACCACTTCTCCCCTCTAGACTGCTGCATCACATCCCACCACTTCCCCCTGCCACTACAATCACTATTACTCCTATATTCAGCCGCCAACTTCACTCCACCGCTATGACACCTCCACGCATCACAATTCTCGTAACATCAGCATCCACTATAATCTACATCACTACAGCCACTTCCAGCTACAATCTTAACTGGAATGAGAAAGAACCAGTACAAGGGATGAATAGAAAAGGGAAAAATCTAAACATCAAATTCAGCATCGACATTTGGTGTGACAGTCAAGAGTCGAGGTAGATTTAACAACGACGACGGTGGGGACACCCTGCCATTGAAGCCACATTAGATTTACGGCTAACCTTTCCACCCGGGATATCTACTGTAGGGCCGGCGGCATGATGGTGCTAAATGCCGCAGGGTAACGTAAGGATCATTTTCACCCTTCCGTCAGTAAACGTCTGTGAGTGTCGCCCATGAAGTCTGGGTACTCAAGTCATGCGTTTAGGGATTGGGTCTCTCTCTCTCTCTCTCTCTCTCTCTCTCTCTCTCTCTCTCTCTCTCTCTCTCTCTCGCCACGTTTGTTCCCGCGTGGTGCCCCATCGGTCCTGACGCCTTCAGCCCGTCGAGTTGGACACTTTCATGACTCGGCGATGGATCACGTCTCTCTCACTTCACCAGACGTTTTGGAATGTAAGCCTAAGACGCCCCTTCCTCCCACTCCCTCAAAACACACACACACACACACACACACACACACACACACACACACACACACACACACACACACACACACACACACATACGTGGAGACAGACAGACAGGTTCGAGTGAGATGTCAAGATTCCTAGTTAAGGTCTGGAAGGAAAGGAAAGATGCCCGAGCAGTAAATCACTCCAAGACAGGTGGGATGTGTATGTGCGTGTGTGCGTGTGTGTGTGTGTGTGTGTGTGTGTGTGTGTGTGTGTGTGTGTTGCTAACCATACAGCAATTCTAATGAACAGCAACTAACCGCTGAATCATAACACATCCAGTCAGCCATACAGTCTTCCAGTTCCTTCCAGTTAAGTCCAGTTTCTCAATCACACAACTGCTCACTTACGTACACACACACACACACACACACACACACACACACACACACACACACACACACACACACACACACACAGCCGGCCAGTCATCCCTCGCTCCCCTCCCCAAGCCATCGAGTCTCTGCTCTGGTCTGTTTCGGAAGGGAAATTTATTGACGACATTACTGTTCCTTTTCTCCCTTATGACGAACGGGACCCGTGACGCTCCGTTGCCATAAATTCGTGAAAGGTCGACGTCACATCTGGGGCCATTACAGACGGGCCGCCGCCAGACAATTTATGTGCGTATGTCTATTCACTCAGGTAGCACAGAACCGGAGCCTTTATCCCCCGCAGCAAAGACCAGCAGTACCCTCGTAACCTCGTAAATATATCAAGCGTGGGTATAACAAAAAAAAATACTGATGGGGAAGGGGGAAGTATCAACTGACTCTAAGGGCGCCATTTCCTGTTTCCTGGCGGAGGTGGTCTTGGGGCGAGAGCTGCAAGGGAAGGGTAGCTGGATCCCGCCGCCTCGACCCAAATGCTCCTCCTCTGTTCGGACGAAGCTAAAGTAACCGGAACAAATGACCCATAAATCTGTTAGCAATGTTCTCTGCGATGTTTAAGCTTCAAACTACTATTTTTTTCTCTCACTGCGAGTCCTGGCAGAGCAAATCCTTGGTAATCAATGTGGTTTTATGTACTAATGGATCTTGTTTTTTTCTATTCTTCTACTGCTTTCAAGACGCACGCATAGCCGTCCTTCCCTCAGAGACCTTGACTGCAGGCATTTGAACCAGGCACAAGAAATCCTGTAAAGGCAGGAAACTCGGCCCTCTCGAATCTCTCGGAAACCACCATGTTCTTTGAAAGTCCTCTGGCCGTGACCTCAAACTCTCTCCCTCTGAGCCACGAACAAAAAGAAGGATTTCAAGAATATCACCAAGTGGAAAAAGTACAAAATAGCCACGAATACTACAGACAAACACAAAGAAGAATACAAAAGGCTCTCTGGCAGACCTAAAGAATATCACATAGAGGAAAAAATTAGTGTCCAACCATAAATAGTATTGATGGACTAAATGTAGCAGGGAAAAAAGTAACGTCCCTCGCGTCTGACTCCGTGAACGAGGCGAGGACATGAGAGGCCGAGATTCAGAGGCTCGGGTGGAGGGAAAATATCCATATTTAGTGTGGGTGTCCCAGGAGGCCCAGTGCCGTTGATGGGCCATTGTCCATGATGGGTAAATGTCCGCCCTGGCCCGTCCATCCATCAGCAGGGGGGGGTGCAGGGAGGGAGTCCTTGAGGTGCCCCATCACTCAACGTCATCCACTCCTGACCCGACCCTTTACTCACTCCCCCTCGCCCTTCTCTTCCCTTCCCTGCCCTTCTCTACTCTCCCCTTCCTCTCTCCTGTTCTCCCCTCCTCCTCCCCATCCTCCTCCTCCTCCTCCTCCTCTTCACCCCACCCTCTCCTTCCACTCATCACTCAGTCGTACACTCACTCTTTTTCTCTGACGTTCTCTCTCTCTCTCTCTCTCTCTCTCTCTCTCTCTCTCTCTCTCTCTCTCTCTCTCTCTCTCTCTCTCTCTCTCTCTCTCTCTCTCTCTCTTTTCACACATACAACCTTCATAACACTCTTGAAATTCTTAGGCACAACACTTCCCTGACTTACTTACTCTACCCCTCTCATTTCCCCTCTCTTTTGCTATCCACCTTTCTTCCCTTCCTCCTTCCCCACCGTTCCCCTCGCCATCCCTCAAGTGGGCGAGCCTTCCCCTTATCGGCGGCGTCTCGGGGGTGAGTGCTGGGTCACCTCCGGAGCTGATCACCCCCATACGTCAGGGTAATGCTTCGGCAGCCTCCCTAAGAGCGCCTCATACCAGATACACTTGTTACTCGACGACCTCACCACTCTCAGCATGCTAATGTGTGTTTTTTATTCATCCGTGTGGCTGTTGACGCGGTGATTTGTGGCGCGGTTTTGGGTTCCTGTTTGGCTTGGGTGTGTTGTTGTTGTTGATGTTGGTGGTGGTGGTGGTGGTGGTGGTGTTGTTTTCTTGGGTTGTTGTTGCTATTGTTGTTGTTTTCTTAGGTTGCTGTTGCTTATTTTTTTTTTTTCTTTTTGGTCTGTTGGTGTTCAGTATCTTACAAAAAGATGCTGCGTTTGGTTTTCAGTATTAAAAGAGAGAAGGCAAACGGCCGGACAGACTCACACACACACACACACACACACACACACACACACACACACACACACACACACACACACACACACACACACACACACACACAAACCCAAAAATATTTCCACCCACACGCACACATGACCGCCTCCCCCCGGCCCTCAGCTCTAGGGCGAGGGAGCGCGTCCCCGAGGACCGACAGCGTCACTGGCAGGGAAAGATACTCACCACCCTTCCCATCCACGCCCGCTCTCGCAGCCCTGGCTCCACTCACTCACTCGTTTGCTCGCTCACTCGCTCCCTGGTTCGCCGACCCACTACTCCCCTCACCAATTCACTCACCCAAACACTCCCTCACTAACTCACTCACCAACCCTCTCCCTCTTTCCCTAACTGACTCACTCATTCGTTCGCACATCTGACCTACACTTTGTCGTAAGTTTTAGCAAAGAGAGCGAAGGTAAGCCTCTGAGTGCAGGCTGATATACAAGGCGTGCCTTTAGAGGGGCCGCCTGGAGGAAGAGCCTGCACGACCTCCCGCCCACCGATCCGAGATGAGAACCCTGAAAGGAGGTCTTGGAAGCCGAGACATGGTCCCCGGGGTAATCTATTAGGCACGTAGGCCACAATGCAGTCATTACAAGAGCCACCGGTGCCCTGGCCCAGACACCACATTTGTCTCGCGTCACGCCGCTCCTCGCACCCCCTCTCCCCCCACACTGGTCGCCCGCCTGCTCGGGGGTGACAGATACTGGGACTGTGTTACGCCGCCCACCGCTGGACACTGAGTTGAGGGGCTTAATGCATTCCCAGACTAGCGTTAACTCCGACCATCTCCTGAATAGTTAGTTTAAATCAGAGGCGCCAGATTTCCATTACAGTCCTTGCATGCATTAATACTTCTAGAAACCCACAGTGTAAAGAGGCCCGCTGCTACAACGACCCTCGCCTCAGCTATCATCACCCTCGCCCTCTTCTTCACTCGACTCCATCAACACCTTCCCCTTCTTCCTACATATGCTCCTCCTTCTTCCTTCCTCGCTCACCTCAGTCAGAGGCTCCCCACACCCAAACGTCGCCCAGCTGACGGCCGGGACGGGTGATGTGTGTGGGGGAGGCGAGGGCGTCGTGGTCGTGGCGGGCAGGAATTTGTCACCCGCGACCCTCTCCAGGAACCCCGAAAGAAACCAAAAGGCGACCAAAAGGAGGCCAAAAGGATGACACTTTTAGCCCTAACCCGCCAGACCAGTGGCAGGGAGGAGAGGAGAAGAGGAGGAGGACGAGGAGGAGGAATGGGGTTGGTCTGCCGGGAAAAGTTACCATTGAATCAACAACAACAACAATAACGGTAACAACAACGACAAGAACAACACTTTCACGAGTAACTAAGTAGCTGTATGGGATATTACTGAACTCTGAACGTCATTTCCGATAAGAGAAATAAAAGGCTTGGCACGTCTGATGCATCCTCCGTCACTAACCCAGACACGAGAAGACGCGGTCATCAAAACTTTGCTGCTGCATCGGGCGTGGAGGGGCGCAGCTGACCTCACGGGAAGACCGATCAAGACGCCCCGGCAGAGGAGTCGAGGGAGGCGTAGGGAGAGGGAAGCCGTCATGATCAAGGGAACATTTTTCGAATATCAAGAAATCATGGTGTGTGTGTGTGTGTGTGTGTGTGTGTGTGTGTGTGTGTGTGTGTGTGTGTGTGTGTGTGTGTGTGTGTGTGTGTGTGTGACTAACTATGAGAGTAGTAGTAGTAGTAGTAGTAGTAGTAGTAGTAGTAGTACTAGTAGTAGTAGTAAGTAATAATATTAGCAGTAGTAGCAGCAATAGCAGTAGTAGTAGCAGTAACAACAGTAGTAGTAGTAGTAGTAGTAGTAGAAATAGTAATAGCAGTACCAGTAGTAATAGCACCAGTAGTAGTAATAACAATAGTAGTAGTAGTAGCAGTAACAGTAGTAGCATCAGTAGTAAAGTTGTCTGTGGTGAAGGTGTCAGCGGTGGAGGCAGTAGCGGCCGTTGCTTGAGGCGGCAGTGAAGCTGATGGCTACACTGCTCCTGACATCCACATACAAATCATTAACACGCTGCACCCGTCAGAAGGCCACCACACATCAGAGCTGCTCCTTCCACCTCCTTACCTCTTGTGGGGCGTCGCTGAGCGCCTGAGGGTCCCACACTCCTGAAGGGGACAAATTAGCGACATTTTCCCGTCTGCCCCCTCCTGCTGCCACATCATTAAAATGCGGTCACAAAACATCAGCCGCTGACCAGGGGACTTACTCTTCTACTTCCCTTCTCCCCCTCGCTCTCTCTTGCCCATTTTACTTCGTCAATGTCCGCCGGCGAGAAGAGAGGCGGCAGCCCGAGGGTCGCGAGGCGGAGGACCCGACCCGCAGGTAAACGTGGAAAGATGAAAAGGGGGTAAATGAAAGGGAAGGAAGGTATGGCCGTGGATGTAAAATGGAGAGCGACGTAAAAAGTAGATAAATCAGGAAGGAGAGGGAGATAGAGCAGGAGGTAAGAGAGAGAGAGAGAGAGAGAGAGAGAGAGAGAGAGAGAGAGAGAGAGAGAGAGAGAGAGAGAGAGAGAGAGAGAGAGAGAGAGAGAGAATCACAGAACGAAATAGAAAGAGATAAGAAGAGAGAGCAGAGAGAGAGAGAGAGAGAGAGAGAGAGAGAGAGAGAGAGAGAGAGAGAGAGAGAGAGAGAGAATATACAAACACCACGAAGACAAAGAAAAAAAACACAACTCTGATAAAATGTAAAAGCACAAGGATTAGGAGGAAAAACATCCCTGAGGTGGAGAAGAGAAGGAAAAAAACGAATTTCCATCCTTTAGCAAAGAAAAGGTGAAGAAAATAAGAAATACAGAGAAATACAAAAGAAATACAGCTAAATAAACAATGGCAACGATTCATGTGGTGAGTGAATGGAAGAAGATGAACATAATAAAGACAATAATAAAAGGGGGAACCAAATGGAACCCCAAAACGAGAGCTTGATGAAAGGAAAACAAAACAAGACGGGGAGGAGAGGCGAGGCGAGAGCTAAAACAAAGGAGACAAACAGAAGGAGGAGGCAAAACATACAGAGGGGGAAAAAATGACGCAATGGGTAAAAAGGAGGAGCGCTGATGGAGGGAGAACAAGAATGTTGGTGATTATCGTGATTATGGAAGATAAGATTGCTAATTGTTATGCACGGAAATGGCAAAAATAAAAAGTGGGATAATTTGAGAAAAAGACGACCAGACGCTAACGACGGCAGGACCGGATAAGGGGAAACAGTGCGGGCCTGAGGGCGGGAGGGAGTGAGGGAGTGAAGGAGTGAGGGAGTCAGGGAGGGAGGGAGGCTTGGAGGAGCGCAGAGGAGGGCTGAGGGCTGTTGTGAAGGAAGGAGAGTGGGCGAGGAATGCTGTGTTGAAGGGGAGAGGAGGGCCAGGGGCGGCGACGGCTGGAGGGAGCAGGATAGAAGAAACCAAAAGAGACCATTTCTGCTTAAGAGGAAATCTGGGCCATGACGCTGCTTTACCTGAGAAGCACTGCCATTAAACACATAATTCGGAGTCTCTATCAACAGCGGTGTGGCCTGCGGCCCTGCCAAGCTCCTCCTTCATTACCATAACTAGTGACGCAGGACTCATCTCTCATTCTCGCCTGGTGTACCATCGCTTCGCTCACTTCACGGCGCCCACACACCTGCACGGCCTCGCCAGGGACGCCCCTGCCGCCGCGCACCACTGCACCAACCACGCTGACAACACAGCTTCCGTCCCTACACTCTCCCCGCCGCGGCCAGCCCACGTGTGCTGCCGCTGCACGTCGCCCGCGTCCCGGGTCCACGTCGCCAGTGTCTCTCGTGCAGGCAACAAGTCCACTATTATGCTAAGCAAACAATAAGTGTGGGAGTGTATGGGCGTATCAGCCGACATGTCATAAAGGCGCGCGTCTCTACTCGTTCGGGCCTAAGGTTCAAAATGACTTGCGAGTCACTAAAGAAAGAGCTCTTCTGGTTATTTGTCGGGATCAAGTCGGTTTACTAACACGTTTACGCCTCACCTGAGTTATCTGGCACAAAGGGTAACTCAACCCCGCATACATTTGCATTCTAAATCAACCCCTACATTCCCGGCTCAAAAGGGCCATTTCCTTCCCCCTACAAGGCCGCGGCTAAGTCTGCTGCACCATGAGTAACCTTTTGTGTTAATCACGTGACCCTAGTAAGTACGGATATGAATTTTTCATGACCCGGCAGCCATGCAGCTCCACCACGCCAATCACAAGCCATCACCACGCTGTCGTCACCGACCAATCAAAAAAATAAACTTCAAAAGTTCCGAGGACTTTTTTCTTTACGTTTTTAAACATTCCTTTTACAATGAAGCATCGCGTTTCCTATTTTGAAGACGTGATTATCGATCATAATGACGAGGCTCGGCTGGCAAGCACACATCAATATAGTGGCTCCATGATGATGAGCCGCGAGCGATCAATACCGCTGACACGGCGCCCCAGCCTCCGGCCGGCCGCGGTAAAAGAAGCGGAAGAGGGGAGTGAGGCACCTGGCCAGTCCTCAAGTGCGGCCTCGCACTGCCGGTCAGACAGGTAGCTCGCCGCCACCTGCCACTGAGTGCTCTGGTGTTCCTGTCTGGGTGCATTATGGCAGTGTACCATTCGGGCGTGATCTAGCCTCTAATACCCTTGTATGTGGATGTTGCAACACATGTTAAGGGCAAGTTATCTAATGACAAAATAATTAACAATAACCATTAATGCTAATTGATAATAATGATATCAATTATACTAAAATTCTATTATCAATTCATATATTAATTTCATTGTTCTCATCATTATTGATACTGCTACTGTCGTCATTATCTCTCCACGGGCAGGGGAGGGGGCGCTAGGCACCACCGCGGGAGCCGTACTTACTGCCACCGGGGACATGGACGGGGGACGCCGGGAGCCGCAGGGAACCGCAGGTGAGGCGTCGCAACACCACGGCCACGAGAGTACTTACCTGAAAAGAAAAGAAATGCAATTAGTGAGTGAACGAAAGTTAAAGTCAACATTAATAACATGTGTTGTACCCAGCAGCGCCACTTTACAGATTCTTTTTTCTTTTTTCTTTCAACGTACGGAAGAGTTTCTCGACAGTTCTTGGACGAGATATCAGGGTAAAAAAAACATCGTTGATGTGTTCCCAGGTTGTCAGCGGCACGCAACACCTCTCCTTTTCCCTCCGCCTCAGTGTCATGGCCCTCCCCTTCTTCCCTTCTGCTCCTCTTCCTCCTCTTCTACTCTAAAAAACCAATGTACTTGTCCTTCCCGCCAGCAATAACACATGACAACAGCTTTGTTTACCCTGCAAGAGTTTGCTACAGTCACAAAAACAGGCCATGAAGGAGGAGGTGAGGCTCTCGCGGGTGCAGGTATCCCCGGAGCCTCCAGCACCCGCCCCCGGGACGCCCAACCTCCTGCCCTGGGTTGCTTAAGCAATGGCAACGAATTCCCTCGCCACCTCTATCCTGCAATAAATATCGGTAAACCTTACAATAAACTTCCCCCTCTCACCACCCCCAGCTCACACCTGCCGGCTACCTCCCACCCGCAGTTTATGGTCGTGGTCGGTCGGTGGTGCGGCGGGCGAGCGGTCTGTATTCGGCTGGGTATGTATGACCCAACCGTGCGTCATTGTGGCTCAGCCCACGTGCTAATTAGCACCCAGCACATGCCCACACACCACCACCTTCCTTTTTTTCTCTCATTAGCGAACAACAGGTGTGGCTCCGGGCCAGCGGTGACCAATGACGACACCTTGTCATTACTCACACAAAAAAGTCTTCTGGAATTCCTTCGTCTCGAGAGAATACATTAATGACTATCAGTATCCACTGAAATACACCACTTGAAATACCTTGACTAGCAGGAACTGTCTGATGGTCATTATAAGTGTAATCTTGAGTAGTACTCGTAGACCAATAGTAGTTTTGGTGAGTCACTCTTTTTTTTTTTCTTTTTAACAACTACGTAAAAAGTTTCAGTCAAGATTCTTAGCTTCCCTCCCGTCCTCCAATCCTTCCTGGTGGAGAGGGGCCGACAGCGTCTGGCCAGCAAGGTCGCACTCACTGGATTGAAATGTTTAACCCTGGTTGGGCAGGTACGGTTGATGGCCCAGGCAATACCTGTCATTCCAACTGCAAATGGAGAACTGCTGTTTTCGCAATATGATTAGGATCAACGTCATTCTTTCTGAGTTTCTCGGATGGCTCAAATTTCCATTATCTTTTTAAGGAACCTGTAACAGTGCCTTGGTTAAACTATGCTGCAGCTCAGCACGGGCTGGTTATGAAGGCCTGCCGGACTGTGACGGGTTTAGCGGGGATTGCTAAGGGTTTAGACGGAATGTGACAAGGGCGGGTCAGCTCGACGGGCCAGGTGACAGGTGGGGAGGGAGGAGCAGCGCCAGGTAATAGTAAACCGAGGAGCTTATGGAAGGATAAATGAGGTTTTGTAGAGACGCTTAGAGAAGCTGACCTCGAGTTAAATTTAATGGGACGAGTGATAGTAAAAGAACTCAATAATGAGGGAGGCGGGACGCAAGAGAGTTGAGTGTCAGGAGGAACCTGGTGTTTTGAGGCGACAGACAAAGGTAAACCAGGAGCCATAACAAAGGTAAATCTACTCTCAAACTGCACTTAATTTATAGTTCTTCGCGGAAATAATTTTGTTGCAAGGAATCCTGAAACGATCGCCAACGGCAGCGTGGCAAGGCAACAAGCGGCGCCCCGCCACCCTGCTTACCTGGCCAGGTGTGGTGCAACAACCGACAGGAAATCATATATTCAGTGTTACGACCATCTCCGACACCTCTGCCGCAGGAAGGGGAAATTTGTTAGCTATTATTATAATATAAGCTGCTAAAACATTTAATATTGACACCTTAATTGGATTTAATATTAAAACTTTTGAAGAACCGGTCACCGGCGGGAGAGTAAGTGATAACTCCACGGCTGAATCTGGACTTATTACCTATTAGCCGCAATGAACGGGGACAGGAAGGTGGCGTCAAGCCTAACCAGTCTGGTTGCTGCTGTTATTACCACTAAGGAGGAAACCTGCACATTAGGATGTCTTGCAATGTCACCTACCAAGCAAACAACACGTGCAGGAAGTCAACCAGGGAGTGTCTGTCACATGTGAACAGTGCAGAGAGCTGACAACTCTTTTCCTGAGCACACTGTATGCGTGGACGCTGCCCGTCAGAGGCCCTGGGGATGCAAGCAATACCTGGCTTCCTCCAGCGACCAGAACTCAAGTCTGATTGTAAGAGCCGTGGACTGAGACAGCTGGACTGCCGGACGTGTCACCCCCACGCCAGTGCCCTGCTCTACACCAGACAAAATTACTCTCAACAGGATTTCCTTGCTGCCACAAACACCTTCATTTCTCACTCACTCTCCTTAAGGGAGCAAAATGTCGAGATCAGATCAGAACACGACGTACCGTTAGCACCGCCGCCGCCGCGGACAGCGGGGGTAGCAGGGGTCTGAAGTGCTTCACTCCACTGAGAGCCTCCGCACATCTACAGACAATTAACCGACACGCTGCGTCCGTTAGTGCTAACACGACGAATGGTGAGCCCTTGCTTTATACGGCAGCGTCGCCTCGCCCTTATACGGCAGAGAGCAGGTTTTGTCCTCCAGTAGCTACTGCCGGAGTTTCTTCTGCCCTGATTTTGGTCCCCCCGTCATCTACATCCCCGACGCTGTCACGATGCTTTAGTTCTCCCTTCTTCCCTCCTTCCCTCCCTCCTTCCTTCCCTGTTTCACTCCTTTCCCTCTCTCGCATCTTATGAACCCTCTCTTCGCCCCACGGCCGGCCTGGGGCGACACTCCCACCCTCACACCGCCTTGCTCCATCGCTTCCCTCCTCTTCCTCTTTGTCTCTCGTTCCTTTCAAACCCGATCACTAATTAGCTTCACATATTTACTCTGATATCAAGTATGACATCGTGAGGCTGATAAACTATGAATTTGGCGGAGCTTGAGATGACTCTTATCACTCTTATCAAGATTTAATTAATGTATTCATCATTTACGCATTACGATCTGATAATCATCTATTCATGGCGATCAATATACATGACCCTCAATGGTGTAGTGATTGAGGACAAAATAATGCATCGGCAAATACACGCCACAACTTGCAATGGCTCGGAGCAACACACGAGAACAACACCAATGCAAGATGTAAGCACTCCTTGCACTGTACACATTGTAGCACGCACAGTCGACCCTTTCTGTCTTAATTAAGTAAACCAGAACGACCAAAGGCCCAGCGAGTCACAAAGAATGGGGCGCCCTCAGGCCAGCCACCACCACCACCGCCGCTGCCGTGTGAAGGAGTTATGATGACACACTTCAGCTTAGAGGCGACGGAACTCAGAGAAATGGGTCTGCGTCACCACCTTCCAGTCCTAAGCAGAGGCAGCCTTCCATACCCTCCCTCCCTCCTCTCCTTGCTTCCTTCCCTCCCTCCCTCCCTTACTCCTTCAATGCCTCCCTCCCTCCCTCACTCCTTATACCTACACACATTCACAATCACCAACTCTATACCCCACTGCACCTCTTCTACACACACACACACACACACATACACATACACACACACACACACACACACACACACACACACACACACACACACACACACAGACACACGCCAGGGAACGCCACAGCCAGTCAGTGAATTCAGAAGGAGCCGCACACGAGTGAAGATAAATATCGTATTTTTCTGCTTTAAAAGCCAGCAAATCAGCAATGTTTTAGTTGAAACATAAATAACGACATAAATATTTAGAGAGAGGCGCGTTGGATCGCAGAAATGCACTCCGAGGCGATCCACTCCCAGGCAGGCGGACGGAGTGGGGGGAGGGGGTTGCGGGGAGTGAGAAGGGATGACGGCACTGCGAGAGAGAGAGAGAGAGAGAGAGAGAGAGAGAGAGAGAGAGAGAGAGAGAGAGAGAGAGAGTACATGACAAAGGGATGGAGGTAAATGGAGTATATCACAACAGAGGGACGCAGAGGAGGAAGGAAGGGGTGGGCTATCAAGGAGGGACAAGCAGACTAAGGTGGAACACAAGGCTTGAGATGCTATGGGAGAATACAAAGGAGGAAATTAATAGAGGAGTTACAAAGAAAGAAGGAAGAGGTAAGAAAAATGACATTGAGGAGACAGGACGAAAAAGTAATCTTATATACATCACCACTAAGAATTATGAAGAGCACTACAATCACACAATCCCCCACAAGTAGTTTCCTTCTCCCAGGTTTCCCCACGCGTCCCTCCCGCCGGGCCCCGTGAGGCGACGGCAGCGGAAGGAAAGAAAACACAAAGCCAAGCAACGTAAGATTACTTGACAGCGCACGGAGCCGCAAGAACCCGCCGCCGCCGCTGCTGGGGAGGGAGTTTGATTGATGCAACAAAGAGAAGGTCAGCGAGAGGGGAGAAAAATATACTAATTATTCCTGGGAAGAGAAAGTCAATAACCACTTAATCACGGTGATAAACTTAAAAACAAAAGTTACAAGGAAGAAAAAAAGAGTGAGAATCAATTTGGAACATCCACTCCTGGTGAGGCGGGGGAACAGGCGGACGAGACTCGCATAAAAGTAAATCAAAGAGAAAAAAGTATCAAATAAAAAAATCTTCAGTGAGTTGGAAGCCGCCGCGCGAGCTGGGGTGCCACAGTATCAACAGGGGTGACGGGGGTACGGGAGGGTGCCAAGTGAAGGGGGCGCGTCAGGCAGCGCTCCACACGTGCGTGCCATCCCTTGCCGCGGCGCCGTCCACCTGTGCCACACGCTATTGAGACATTACTGCCCTACCCCAGCGGCACTGCACGGCACTCACTCGCTGTGCTCTTGCCCTACCTCCTTTCCTCCCCTCCTCTCCTCCACGCGAGAGGGAGGAGCCACACAGCGCGAGGAGAGGGAGAAAGAGAGAGAGAGAGGAGTGGAGCAACGCTGTGTCCTCATTACTGCCGAAGTCTGCTGGAGCGGATGTATATGATTGCTAAGGTAAGAAAAACACTAACAGAATGAATATCTGTTTTTCCTTCTCCTCACGTCATGATTAACCTGCGGCGCCTGCCCTTCCCCTCCACTCCTCCCCCTCCCCACCTTGAGAACCCACAAGAATGAGAGGGAAAGAGAGAAGGAGTGAGGGAGGCAAGGAGGGAAAGGTGCGACGCGGAGAACGTGATCTACCAACCAGAGTGTGGATTCAAGATAACAAAAAAGAAAAGAAAAGCTTGAAGGGAGCGATCCGTCAGCGGTAACCAGTGTCGGGGAGGCGAAGCTTCTTACCGAGACCTGAAAACGCGAGGGAGATCAAAGTCGAGCGTGAGATAAGTGGGTGGTGAGGGCGCAGGCCAGGGTGGTGAGGGGCGAGGGTGTCAGGCGCACTCGGTGTTGCGCCTCTCACACAACGCCAACCTCTGTTTATGCTATTCTAAGTCCGTCACTGCAACGCCGCCTCCGCCATGTGTACGCAGGCGACGACTCCTCATCTTTTACGTGAATGTGTCGCTGCCTTCACCTCGCGTTCCCCTTCTTGCCTCCCTCTCCTCTCCCTCGCAAGCTCCCTCTCAGCACCGCCGCCCCCTTCCCGGAGCTGCCTTCAGAGACGCACAAATCACCAAACGTATGGCCGTGTTAATGTGCCGTCACCGAGCTATAAATTTCCTCGGGTCATCTAATTTTTACGTGAAGTCTTTTGTGCCTGCGTCAAGGGGAGCGAGCGCTGGGGAGGAGGGCGACCTGCTGCAGCCCCGAGTGATGATGGCGACCCACACACACAATTACGTCCAAGAAAATCATTCTGGGATGCAGTGGTGACTGACCCCTTGAGCCCTGTGTGGCAACGGTGAGGGAGGGCACTGCCGCCACACACACACACACACACACACACACACACACACACACGTTATGTCCCTCTGTTTCTGTCTCTATGTCTTTGTCTTTCTCCATCTGTCCGTCTCTCTCTCTCTCTCTCTCTCTCTCTCTCTCTCTCTCTCTCTCTCTCTCTCTCTCTCTCTCTCTCTCTCTCTCTCTCTCTCTCTCTCTCTGTCTAGCTGACGTCACGCTCAGGGTCACACACACACACACACACACACACACACACACACACACACTCTCTCTCTCTCTCTCTCTCTCTCTCTCTCTCTCTCTCTCTCTCTCTCTCTCTCTCTCTCTCTCTCTCTCTCTCTCTCTCTCTCTCTCTCTCTCTCTCTCTCTCTCGTCTCACACACAACTTGCCCCTCACTCACAATTCACACTAGAATTCCTCACACAACTGCCTTGACTCACTCCCCTCACCCTCCCATTCTACACTATTCCCTCACGCGTCGTCCTCGCCTCCCTCTCCACTCCTCTACCATTTTCAACCCCTTGACAGTCACTACCTGAAGCTGCGTCTGGTGCAAGCCGTGTTTTATCCCCGTCGGTTGTCAGCCTCTGAGATGTCGGTGTCGGCCGTCTGTCAGTCAAGGGGTGACATCGTCTGACAGTTGTGTTGCCAGAACCCGCGATACACACCAGTTCTCCTAAATGTTCGCCCTCGGCTGTTTGCTGCGCCCCCTCGCCTCTCGCTGGTTAAAGGCGCGACGGCAATGAGGCGCCGAGTCATGCACTGACGCCCCTAGACATGCATCGAGCTGGCCGCGTGAAGGGCGTGGGGAAGGAGAAGCGAGAGTGATACATACTCACGAAAGCGAAAGGCAGCGCGACAAGCTGGCCCCTCAGAGCACAGTCTTGAGGCAACATGTCGCTCTAACATTTTCCGCCGCGCCGTCCTGCAACGTGATCGCTCCCCTCTCCAGCCGCCACCTTTTCTTCCACCTACTCATTCCACCCCTTCTTCTGCCACTCACTCTGTTCCTTCTGCTCTTCACTCCCTACACCCACTCTGACCTTTGATTCGGCCGGCGCTACAGGGCTCTCTCCTCGCCTCGCCTATTGCACCACGCACGCACCCTGTCATTCCCGAGCTTTCATCCTTGTTTTCACGCTATCTCGGGCACTCCTTGGGTGGTTACACGGGAGGAAAGTACAGGTGTAGGGCTAAGTCTAAATATTAACACAACAGAGTTTCAGCCGTACAGAAAGATAAGACTTGTTTGAACGGTTTACGATACCCTTGAGCGAAGCAACAAGAACTCTGAGGCTCTGAACGAAGAGGAAGAAGAGGAGGAGGAGGAGGAAGGCGAGTTGTCAGGTAAGTACAAACACTTCCTGTACTTTCAGATAAGGTATTCAATTATGTAAAAAAAAAAAAGTATTGAGAACTATACTTATCCCTGCCATTACTATTAATTATTATGTAAGAATTGATATTTGAGTTATATTACTTGGTTTTACTGAACAAATAAGTCACTACAGGAATTTTTTGGCATTTACACTGGCTGACAATCATTCTTGCTGTCATTGGTGTCTCTTGGTATTATATTCTAAGATTCTAATATTTTACTTGAGGAGAATGTAGAGTGAAGAGTCCGCCAGAGCAGAGGCATCTTACGTCGCCCGGCCAACACTCAAGGAACCACCCGAGGAACACTCACGAAACACAAGGCACACAATCTTCCATACAATTCCCTAATACCAATACTCATGAAGGCGTATACAAGGAGGTGCGGAAAACTGGAGTGCTAATACAACACCAACACCACCACCACCACCACCACCACCACCTCCTGTTCCTCTTCCTCCTCCTCCTCCTCCTCCACAGCACCTGACATCTCCTCCTCCTCCCCTCTGTCCCCCAAGCCACGGTACCAACAGAGTAAGTGAGTACGTTGTTTGGTCTACTTTCTCGCTGTTGTTAGATGAGGTAAGATTAAATCAATGTTCTGCCTTTCTTTATGGTGGTGGTGGTGGTGGTGGTGGTGGTGGTTTTCATCATCGTGGTTCTCTGGTCTGTATTCTGAAATGCTTTGCCCTCTCGCCATCATTACTTCCCACAGGCTCTAATTGAAGATACTTGTGTTTTTAAGGGTATTTTTATGGTTCTGGTGAAAGATTGGCAAGATTTCTGGTTTATTAAAAGAAGAAACTGTCTTGAAAATAAGGTTACTTGTCTCTGAGCCCTTGGAAAATTGTGGTAGTGAAAAAAGCTAAGTTTTTCCGAATAGGGGACTTCTCTCTCTCTCTCTCTCTCTCTCTCTCTCTCTCTCTCTCTCTCTCTCTCTCTCTCTCTCTCTCTTACACACATACAGTTTTTATATTAATTTTTATAATGAGATGAAAAAATCTTAAAATAATATGCAAATAGGCGTTTTACAAAGGATTCTGGCTGTCAGCATCTATTTCCTCCCACCACCACCACAACCCCACCACCACCACCACCACCACCACCACCACCACCACACTGAGGCAGCCGCCGGTCTGGTATATACGAATAATAAGGAAGAGTTTTACCATTAAGTGTGAAGTTAAAGACACTATGCGAAACGTCACATGAGATATACTGCACTGCTAGCGTGTCTAAGTTACGATCATATTAATCTGTAAGGAGGCGTTACAAATAAAGAACATGTCAGGGTTAGAGATGAACTACAGTCACCACATGGGTCACCAGGAGCCACATAGAGCACTTCGAGTATACATCACCAACAGAAACTTTTTTTAGTAACTTTTTCGTGGTGACCTCCTTCAATTCCTACACTCCCAGCTGTCTCTTACCTGCCTCCTCCCTCCCTCCCTCCCTCCCCCCTAGAGATGAAGTACAGCCACCACATGGATCACCAGGAGCCACATAGAGCACTTTGAGTATACATCACCAACAGAAACTTCACTTAGTAACTTTTTCGTGGTGACCTCCTTCAATTCCTACACTCCTTGCTGTCCCTCGCCTGTCTCTTCCCTTCCCTCCCTCCCACGTACCCTCCCACACCCCGCTGCCAGACATATATCACGCGATCATTAACATTTATCAGGCAGACTTTAGCATTCACTCCAATCACTCAGTGGCCCAATCATGGCAAATGGAAAAGAATGGTCATCGTTACCCCCGAAGCACCACGACGCTCTGGTTTCGTCTCTGTATTTGTCTTCCTCAATTCCACCTCTGATGTCCGTCTTTTTTACTCCCCTTCCCCCACTTACTTCTTCCTTCATTTCGTCTTCCTTCCTTCCTCCAGGTATCTCTCCCTCTCCTCTCTCTCTCTCTCTCTCTCTCTCTCTCTCTCTCTCTCTCATTCTCCCTCCTTTCCTTTTACCGGAGTTCGAGAGTCGGTGAATGAGCCTTAATTTCTGGGCAGGTGTGTGTCAACCTCGCTCGTCTTGCACGCCACACAGGGCTTCGCTTCCTGCACGACACTGCGACGTGATGCGTGTGTGTGTGTGTGTGTGTGTGTGTGTGTGTGTGTGTGTGTGTGTGTGTGTGTGTGTGTGTGTGTGTGTGTGTGTGTGTGTGTGTGAGTGTGTGTGCGTTTTGTATGTCTAATGTGTTTCCATTTTTGGAGGGCCATCTTTTTTTTTTTTTTTCCACACTCACAATGAAGTAGCGCAAATTAACAGGACATGAAAAGAGAGCAGACAAAACTATGCAAACGTTTGTCGATGCTTTGAAGTGCTTGATGAGCCTCGGAGCGTGACAATTTCGAGTCTACAGTACCACAACACAAGCGAGAAGAATTGCACGAGTCTCTTATAGGTTGAGCTCGAATAAACCTCAGCTGAATCTTACCTCTTATCACTCATTGCGCAGCTGTGACCGTGAACACATAACCATATAGGGAAGCACAGCCCTCGTCTTGTATAGTATAACCCGAAGGCGCAGACGGGCGACGCTGCAGGAAAATGTAAGCCTCGCTCTACAGCGCCGTGTATTTCACTCAATGGCTCCGTAACAAGGAAGAAAACGAAGACGGGCTAAGACGAAACACCGCGCCTCCGTCCCCTCCTGCCGCAGCCACCAACATATCACCGCCATCACCTCCACAGACATATCACTCCCACCCACCATCCTTACCGCCGCCACCACCACCAGCTCCACCACCGCCGCCGTCCGCAGCACCGAGCCCTAAACTTCCACCGCCCGCAGTGTTTTACGGGCACAGCGACACATGCCGACGCTTCAGCTTCACGTAAACGGGGAGGCGGCCGAGCTGTGGGCCCGTCGAGGCAGAGTTGTGTCCCGGCTCCCGCAGTAAACACCGTCCCCGCCTCTCCTCCCCCTGACGGCACCCGGCTGCCGAGGCGACGCCCTGCGGGAGGGAGCTCGGCCAGATAAGATCGTAAGCATGCACACTGAGTAACCGGATCCGCACGTCTCTTCGGTTCTCTTAAAAAGAAAACATAAATAAACAAATATCTAAAGTGCTAATAATAATAGTAACTTGCCCCTGATACATTTCCCGTCACCGTACATGTCCCAAAGGCTCGCCCTCACTCCTCCACGCCCACATGTTGTCACGCCGCTCACCCACGCCGCCCGTCTATCACAAAAGATCAAAGCATCGACGCCCACGACTGCGGCCAACAGGTGCGGCGCGGATAGGTGGTAGTTTATCACTGTTTGTGGGGTTCGTGTTTAATATCTCACGCTCCCTATTTTTACCTTCCGCCCTGTCGAAGCGCCGCTCAAGGGGAGTCAGTTTCCGCGTCTGCGCTCGAGAGGCGACGCGTCTCCAGCCCCTGCCGTCGATGTTCGTCCGATGTTTCCTTCTTTCTTTTCCCCTCCCCGGTGTCGCTCCTTCGTCAGTCTTCCACAGTTCAATTTCCTGCGCCATATATTCCCCCGGCAGAGACACCTCCTGTCCGCCTGTCCCCCCCAGCCTCTCTTCCCCACTGGAATGACAACACCAACACACGTGAAGTCAAATAAACTTATTTCTTACTGTGCTGAGTCCCTTCCTCATGATGGCGGTCTCACGATTCCTCTAACGTCAAAATAGCTGCTTTCAACCCTTGCGAGACTGACAAAGTGGCTTCTCGTTCTTCTTTCATGTGGGAAATAATCATCATCTCTTATTATTATGAATGTTATAAGAAGAAGCAAGCGAATTAAAATGCAATTCACGTCCCAAGATTTATGTTTATTACATATTCATTGTAATTATCATGCATAATCGAGGTGTTTACCGGCTGCCCCGGGACAGGTGTGGCCCGAGGAGCGGCGCGGCGTCCCCCGTGGCGCCTCACCGAGATCATTGTGTGTAAAAGCTGCGCTGACTAATGTGAAGACGAAGTAAGTGTAAGACGAAGAATAATGCGAGAGACCACCTGGCTGAGGCAAGAATAGGAGCTGCTATAATGAATCGTTCAATTTCGCCATTAGCAGACACACCAAAAGACGCAGGTCAACCCAGAGTGGCGGTTATTTATCTTTATGCCACAACGACAGCATAGTAATAGCGGCTGCCAGCTGTCACATGTGATATTGCCAGTGTTGTCGGCAACGCTATCTTACGGCTGATTATAATAAAACAAAAAGAGCTGTTAAGTGTAGCTGCCTGTGGCGATGCGAGGGACTTCACCAGGGCGTGCAGTGCTGGTGGTGGTGGTGGAGAGCCTGCTCGGAGCTCCTTGTCAGCAGCTTAGAGTGCACATGAGCAGGCGGATGTGCTCGATGAAGCCCTCTAAGTGGCGAGCCTCATACCGCGCGGATATGTTCTCCTTTGTTATTGTAAGACGCCTACTTGTACAGGGCCTAGAGGAGGGCGAACACTGGTCAGGAATGTAAGCAAAAAATATATATATAGGTAGTCAGTGCAACGTTAACAATAGCACCTCCCAGCGGGGCGAGGGGCGAGCAGAGGGAGGCTGGGGTGTCGTCGAAGGCATCACAACCCTCTCAGGTATTCGGCTTAACGGAAGAAAAATGCAACAGATTCTTTCACTTTACACTTTTGAAGGGCGAGGAAAGATCTACAAAGAAGGCTTGAGTGTGTGTGTGTGTGTGTGTGTGTGTGTGTGTGTGTGTGTGTGTGTGTGTGTGTGTGTGTGTGTGTGTGTGTGTGTGTGTGTGTAAGATATTATTTTGGTTAGCATGTTAATAAAGGAAAAAACAGAAGTGGGTGAGGCGAAGAAATATTGGCCATAAAGCTTTCACGCCTTCTTACTGGGCCAGAAAATGTCACGGCACCTCCCGGGCAGGTGCGTGGCCTCCCCCGCCCCTCACCTCCACCTGTAATGGTAGGCCTACCGCACCGCACCCCGCCACTCCTGCACGAGAGGCTGTGTGGCGCACCGCTCAATACTCCTCGGCTCTCCATATCCCAAGAAAGCACAAATCATTCCACTGGTAAAGGCTTCCCAATACACAATAATTATTGTTTTGTAAGGAGAGACGATGTGGTCTCGCGCCCACTTCCTGCCGGGTCGTGCAGCTCAGTGGGTGCTCGTAAGTCGCTCCCTCCCCACCACTAACTTGGCACGCCCACACGCCCACCGCAGGGCATCTGGCACGGAAAGCGACTGAAGAAATGTTTGCTGGCATGAGCGAATGAGTGGCGTAGTGATGGTCAGAAGCTTTCGGAGGAAGCGCCCCATTCACCAAGGCGTTGACTTGAGGTGGCCAGGAAGAATTGGGGACCTGCGGTGTCGGAGCGAGAGTGACCCGGGCATGGTGAACAGCAACAGTACAAACGTGTGTTGGCAATGTATTGAAGTAAAAAGTCTGCATGATATAAAAGCCTCGCTATGCAACACAAGAACAAACGACGCTGACGAGACATAGAGGTAAACAGGTTGTCACACAGTTCCTGTATCTCACGACAGAACGGGGAAAAATGCACATTCTTGTTTCCCTGCAAGTTTGGCGTCCAAGATAGCGCTAATGTAGTCCGTCCCACTTAGTGTCATATTAACTCACGAGATAATTCCTCTTGGTGCAGCTGTAAGTGGCCAGAATCCAACTGTAGTTTTCCGTTCGTAAAGTGTTTTCTGAAATCCTCAATTAAGAGCAGAATATCCATTCGCCAGAACCTGACGCATTGCCACTCCTCGCGTCAGTATTTCACTCCGCCTCCCGATCTTAACTCTGGTGCAGTCTTGCCAGTGGGCGACGGGGCCTTGATATCTAACTTCCCTGTAAACAGCTGCACCCAAATTATGCCAAAAAACACCATTCGTCACTTGACAATGGCGGGAGTAGAGAGCTGCGAGGCCAGTGCCAGGGAGGATATTTAGGCACTTTACGAATTAGGAGTTGGCAGTGTCTGGGGTGACGGGCTGACGGCCTGACGGACCCCACCTGCTACCTCTGTTCCTCTTCCTCCTATCTCCCTTCTCCTCCTCCTCCTCCTCTTCTCCTTCATCCCTCATCCCTCCCTACCCTCCCTTCCCCCCCTCCCTCTCTCCCTCCCTCCTCTTTTGGCGCTGGTACTAGAGAAGTTCCTACTTGTGTGTCTAATCGCAGTCGTCTCGTCTTGTAATGCTTCTTGCTTATTATAATTTGCAGATCTAAAACTTCGACTGCCGCTGTTTTATGCAACACTTGGGCTCACTTTGCATACCGGGAGTGGGTCGTCAGTGGTCCCTGTGGAGCCGCTTTAGGAAGAATGAGTCTCGTACCCTCCATGTGACCCCTTCGAGATCAGCCTTATATCAGTGCGGGCGTGGGCACCCTCTACCCCGTCCCCCTGGCCCCATCCTCCCCCTGGCACCCGCAGCTGGGCTCAGAGCGAGGGGAAGGCGAGTGACGAACACCTCAGACGGGCACAACAACTGGCTTTTATTGCACATTTCCACTTGTAGGAATTTTTTTTACGAGCCGGAGAAGTATTTTGAGGAGGTAACGTTTATTTTTTTGGCCTTTATACGTGCTCTCCGCCCCAAGAGTTGAGGTCAGTTTGAGAGGTATACGAGTCCGGCTGTCGAGGTGTTTACGGCATGAAATATTGTCACTGACGGAAAAGACGAGAGTAAACACAGTAGTTTCCTGTTTCTACGACCTGGCACTGACTCCCCTCACCTGCGCCTTCTGTCAGTCAGGAAAAACTATACCTACGGGACGCCGAGGAACAGGATGATGGAACGCAAGCCTCGTCTATTTCTGCAGCACGGGAAGCGAGAGGGAGGTGATGCGAGTTATTGTGAGAAGAACAGAGACAGAGACAGAGAGAGAGAGAGAGAGAGAGAGAGAGAGAGAATGGTAGCAAGGAAAAAAAAAAAAAAAATGCAGCGGGAAGAACGACACATCTCTCGCAGTCACAACTCCTCAAGGTAAATATAGCAGGTGGTGTCACATTTTTAGCCTCCCTTGACAAAAATCACTAAGAGGACACGCTGCCTCTGACCTCGACGAAGCTCGTAAGTTACGGGAAAGTTACTCGCCATCACTGCCCTTTCCCCCAACAAAGCCAACACCGACCTCCACGCAGATGGACGAGCTAAGAGGACGCCCCACCCCACGCCACGAGACGCTTCATACATTCATCTGCAACTACGCATCAAAGACCTGAAGTCACCCCACGTGCTCCTGCGATATGAAGTCACGGCTGCAAGTCTATTCACCCACTGCACTTGTTTGTGTCCCAGCGTGTTTCGTGGTTTATCTTAATCTTATCGTTTCGCTGTTTTTTGAGACTTTTTTTAACCCCTTCAGTACCATGACGTGTTTCCATATTCACTATGCTTAGTATATGGTGATTTTATACAGCTTCAGAAACTTTTGCATGTGGGGTGATTGAAATAGTGAAGACTGTGGCCATTAATCTTCTGACCTCCTTACAGCCTAATGTCAATGAAATGGTCTAATCGTATACAAATCTGAAGGCAAAAATGTGTCCCAGTATTGAAAGGGGTTAATCATAAGCTAGATTGAAATTTTTCGTAGCGTTATATTCGTTGGATATTAAGAAAAACTATCCATTTCATCATTTTCTCTTTCTTTTGTGTCCCTGTAAAGATTGAGTGCAATGCTTTTAGTGGTAAAAGGAGCCGAATCCACTGATCCACAGGCTGACTTGGAAAAAATGACAACTTACAGAACTAAAGACTGATGGAAACCTAAGCACAGCGGAGGGCGGTGCAGCACGTTGACTGACTGCTGACCGTCACTGTGCCTTTCATTACTCTAGTCAAAAACTGCCTCTTAAAACCCCTCAATGCGTCCTTACCCTTCCTTCGCCACCTCTCCCTGGTCAGAAATAACCTCGCGTCCTTCTACTTTCATCTGCCTTAGCGTGCCCATAGATTAAATTCCCATCATTTCTAAACTTTCTGATTCCTCGCTGGCTGTCCCGCTACTGTAGAAAACTTGCCCAGGTCACCGCCACTACTCTCCACGCGCTTGGAATTTCTCTCTTCCCTCCTGACGTCTTCCGTAAGTCAAGAACACAGTGAAGCAAAAAAGAAGCCTCCACCTCCCATTAGGAACCTCAGACAACGAACAGCTTTCCAGGCGGCACGCGCAGTGGGCGGGAACATCTGCAGTCATTAAAAAGTCGTTCCTTATCCTTTATAACGCATTAAAGGTTTTAATTCTATCGCGGCGTCTTGCTCTCGATTGGAATTTAAATACAGGCAATTCACACCTGGATAACGGTGACGAGGAAAACGTAATCAGGAGTAAGTGAGCGCGTTCTCCTGTTGGCTGAATATTGGTCCATTACACGCCGCCGGCCACGTCCCCGCGCACGCACCTCCTCGCCCAGGGACCATGAATATTGCAGGGGGAAAAATTCACATATAAAATCACACGCTGCTAACGACACCAGCACTCTAGCTTCCTATAAATGTGAGAAAAAATATGCTAAACTGTGAGTGTGAGTGTGACCATCCCATGCACTACTCATAACACCACGCGTCTGGTCTTGCCCCTCGCTGGCCAACCCCTGGTGCAGGTGACACCGCGACGCGCCGCACCACCGCGCTAGTACCAGACCCCTGAGATAACAGTAACCTGTGGCCCCGCCTGACGTGATGTAAGTTTCAAGAAAGAATGAAAAATGGTACGGTCTGTCATGTCCCGAGCCATCCACGTCTTCATAAGAAAAGGACGACGACCAAGCAACATTCCCTCCCCAAAGTGCAAGCAGACCAGGGGCAGGTGTGACGGCCGCCTCTCACCCGGCGATGCAACAGCCCGCTGATGAGAACACGGGCCACCCGCAGGAGCCGACCTCACACCCATCAGTGTTCCATGAATCACGCAGCTATCAAGGCGCACCATCTCTCTCAAAGTACTACTGCTTCTCTGTTCTTCCTAACGCCGTCAATCATCCAGATATCAAATCGGCAGCTCCATCAACGATCGGAGTCTGATTATTCAGGACTGCCGCGTGCTGCTCGCCGACCGGTGCGGAGGGTGGGTGGGGGGCACGAGGCGCGGAGGCCCACGCTTAGTGACGCCCTGGCGACGTTCACAGACAGAGACGGCATGCTGAGCCGCTGGTCTGACACGCCTTCCTCAAGCGTTACTTGTCTCGGGTAAATCACCTGAATGAATACTTTAAAATAAATACTTTTTGTGTGTGCGTGCGCGCACGAGTCTCGCCTTCGTACTCGTATATTCAGCGATGGGTGAGATAGTCTGATGCAAACGGCGCGTGAGGCGCTGCCTTCCTGTGTCAAGGGAGTGGCCAATCCGAGGGGCGGCGGGCGGCCTCTCTAGAACAATACAGGAACCAGATCACAAACTACTGGTGTCAGTCTTCTGCACTTGTAATCAGCGCAAGGATCTCGCGGGGCGCACGCCCACACGCCCACACTCCGCCTCACTCAGGTCAACGAATCACTTAGTGCTGTTTAAACCATAATTTGTGCGATATATTTGACATTATCAAATAAAATAGAATTATGTCTCAGCAAACCAGTTCTTGCCAAATTCAATGACTGTACCAGAAAACTATAAAAGTAATAAGTTTATGATTATTATTTAAAGACTCATAAGTCTGTCATCTCATTACAGAGACGAATGGACGTCTGTCACACTCGGTGGGAACACACCGCCAAGAACAAGGCACCACCACCATCACCACCATCACCACCACCACCACCACCACAGCACACACCGGCGACATCCACCAGAGCAGCAATATATGTTCTTGGTTTCAATTTGCGTGCGTCAGTCAGCACTTGGGCCGCGCAGCAGAGGGGCGCACCGGGAGGGGGTGATCAAGCTGAGTTATCCGACACTTAACTCACGCACGCCTGTACTCAAACCCATTCATAACTCTTAATTACTGGCCTGGAGCATCTAATTACCTTCACAATTGGCTCTACCGGCACGGCCACCTCCATCACAGGCCTCTCTCTTTTTTCTTTCTTTTTTGTCCCCAACATCCCTTAACCTAAGCACTCCACCTACCATCCTACTCTCCCCCTCCTTGCCCGCCTCCCTGCTGATCCACCTGCACACGTATCATACAGCACACAACCGCTCCTCTTTGCGCTCAGGATACAACGAGTTCGCCAGCACACGGCTCAACACGGCACCAGGCAGCAGGACCATTGACACCACATCAGAGGAGACGTGTGAGGGAGGTCATACAAACGCTGGTGACGAGGGCGGCGCTACCCACTACGTATAGGTGGTGGTGGTGGTGGTGGTGGTGGTGGTGGTGGTGGTGGTAGCCTGCAACACACCTGCCGCCTCCCCGCTACCTTCACCTGCCGCGTGCACTTCTCTCACTAGTGTGCGTGATTTATGACTACAGGCTGCCACGCACACAACACTCCCCACCTCACAAAAAATGGCATACCGCACACTACTTGTACACACACACACACACACACACACACACACACACACACACACACACACACACACACACACACACACACACACGCATATGCTCACATATTCACACACGCAAATAAACAAAGCTCGAGAGAGAGAGAGAGAGAGAGAGAGAGAGAGAGAGAGAGAGAGAGAGAGAGAGAGAGAGAGAGAGAGAGAGAAACACGCTATAGCTACTTCTCCACATCCGTCACGCCACACTGGAACACACACACACACACACACACACACACACACATACACACACACACCAGCCTATACCTGACGCGAGGTCTCGGCAAAAAAAGGGGAAGGCTTGTCATTACGATCACTAATTCATCCGGGAGTCGAGAAGGAGACGGCGGCGCTGCACTACACACACACTCCAGTTGTGGCGAGGCGGGCGAGGCGTAAAGGAGGGGGAACCTGTAGTACAACCTCAAGAGTTAAAGTATTAGCAACACCACCACCACCTCGAGGCAAAATAGTTACAATAAGACACACTAAAGACCGAAGCATCCCTCACGTTCCAGCCCCACAAGCTTACTTACACCAGCCCTTCTGCTCTTCCCTTGCTAGCCAATTTCCCCTTCCCTTCCCTCACCTCCTGAAGGCGCACGGGTAGGGGCAGACACGCACGCCGCCACTCAGCCACGCAGCGGAACAGACAAGCCAGCCACTCACATCCGCCACGTACGCAAACATGTACGTACATCAGCGAGGCGTCCATGTCATTGGCAGTCAGGGCAGGAGATATGACCTGAGGGCGCGAGTCTCGGCTCCACTGACTTACTGGACTGGCGGTGCTTCTCCTTCCCTCCCTCTCCCTCTCCCTCTCCCCTTCTCCCTCGGTGATGCCTCCTCATTAACGTCACAGCCCTGCACGTCATTCCAGGTGAGAAACGTTCAACACGCCGAACTCTCAAGGCAGAAGACCCATATTGTTTTTTGTGAAATATCTTTCCCCTGAAGGTGAATACTGACGCTTCTTTCCTTTCAGCTCTGACACCATATCCAGTAGGAGGCAATTTCCCTTCTTCCAATAAAAGGCCATCAGTGCCCCTTCCCTCACACTCGTCAGAAGCCTCGCTCCTCTCCCTCAGCTCTCCCCTCAAGCCACCAGACTCTTCCATTTCCCCGCGGCTCACCTATCCCCCTCGTCTATCCTCTCAATAAACCACCTGCACCTCTCCCCCGACACGGTGTCTCTCTTCCATCCCTCAATAAACCAAGAGCTGGACCCCTCTTGCTAGCCCTTCCTACACATCTCCCTTTCCTTCCTTCCTTCCTTACTTCCCTCCTTCCTTCCTTCCTTCCCTACTTCCCTCCTTCCTTTCTTCCTTCCCTCCTTCCTCCTCTTCCTCTTCCTCTTCCCCACGCCCCAAACACTGACCGACCTCCTGAATGATGGGCGTGTTTACCCGCGACCCGATAAAGGATTGACGCCCCGATACGCGGTCCGAGCACGTCGTTACTGGCAGTTCCTCCCCGCCCGGGCCGGCTTAATCACGAGTTTCATGGCTCATTCAGGTGGAGGTGATCACCAAGACACTGTAATCGCACTTTTGGGTCGACGGCCGCGATAGCTATAATCGGCGCCCAGTGGAGGGAACAGCGAGGCAACGACAAGGAAAGGAAGGGAATGGAAGGGAAGGCAAGAAAAAAAAATGTATAATAGGGCAGGTAGGGCAAGGAAAAAATGGAAAAGTAAGACACTGGCCTAAGCAACATGAATGGCAAGGCGTCTGGTGCATCATATGTGAAGAGTATGCAGGCTGAAGGGATGTCGTTCATGTGTCTTGGGTTTTTATCTATCTAGTTATTATTCTTTTACAATTATAGACGCCATTAATGCTTGTTTAGTACTTCTTAATCATTTCTCCCTACATCTTCCTCCTCCTCCTCCTTCCTCCCGTACAGTAACATGTAGTGAGCCACAGTTGCACGTCACATGAAGTTTGAGTGAGGGTGATTTTTAATGCCTCGAGTTGCCTCACCAGTGACCTCCGCCGCCTCAGTATCTCCTCCATCTATCCACCCTTCTCTCCCTTGTCTGTGTGAGTGTCTGCATGTCTGTCTCTCTTCTCTCTCCCTCTCCCTCTCCCTCTCTCTCTCTCGTTACCCTTCCATCAGTAATCTCCTTATACGCCCGGGTCAATATTTCGTGATGCCACTCTGCTCCATCATAATATTCTTATCCACTCGCTTTTACGTTCGCTCCTATAGATAAAACAAGGCTCTAATGTGGTTTCTTCCTCTATGCCTGTGTCTCACATATTTATCTCTCCTCTCTTATCTCTCCCTCAACTTTGATAAATACTCGCTCTCTCCGCCTCGCCCAGAAAGGTGCCATGGAAGGGGGAAAAAATCCGTCTAATTAGCATACCCGATAAAGGATAAACAAGAGCCGTCTGAGGAACCATCAAAACGGCGCTAAGATATCACACTCACGTCGCGCATCCACACTACGCTTCTCTTATTAGGCGAGGCAGAGAGTCACACAGCCACTTACGACCCTTCTTTTCCTCCTCTTCGTTCCTCCCCCAGTCTCCACCAGCACTACTACTACCACCACCACCACCACAGCATCTTTCTCTCTCTCTCTCTCTCATTCTCTCTTTCTCTCCTAACCACCTGACCAAAATAAATAATAATAAAAACCTGCCCCGGACACTGACAAACCAACGTGTGATATGGAGCTGTCACGTGGCGGGTCATAACTCAGGAGGTTTCTAGTTTTGTTATCTAATGGCGAATGATGGGCAAGTGATAAATATTCTGGGTGGAGGCGCCGGGGCTGGTCGACGCCGGAGCCTTTAGGGGAGTCCGCAAGGGGTAGTTCCCGCCGCCTCTAAATCAAACTCCCCTGATTGGTTAAGGTAGCCCGGGTCTCTTCTTTGTGTCTCTCGTGCTCAAGGTGCGAGGGAAGAGCAAGGACTCGCTGCAAGGGGGAGGCTGCTTAATGAGTGAATGAGTGTCTATATCGCTCGCTCTCTCTCTCTCTCTCTCTCTCTCTCTCTCTCTCTCTCTCTCTCTCTCTCTCTCTCTCTCTCACTGTCTCACTTGCTCACTCTCTTCAGGCGTTCAAGACAGTAGGAGGTAAGTCTAGTTGTGGTTAAAATTTTCCCTTTCTCCTTTTCTTCTTCTATTTTCTTGTTATCTTGGCTGCGTAATGAGTGAATGAGTGTCTATATCGCTTGCTCTCTCTCTCTCTCTCTCTCTCTCTCTCTCTCTCTCTCTCTCTCTCTCTCTCTCTCTCTCTCTCTCTCCAAGACTGTGGCAGGTGAGTCTTTTTATGGCTAAAATCTTCTCCTTTTCCTATTCTTCTTCTCTTTTCTCGTTAGTTTCTGCATTTATCTCATTTCTTATCTTCACATTTATCTTATTCCTTTTCTTATTAATTATCCTCTTCATTGCATTGTTGCTACTACTACAACTACTACAACATAACTATTAGTCTTGTAACTGCTACTGCTGTTTCTGGCGCAAATTTTCATTACTCCTCCTTTTTGCCTCTTTTTCATCTTATTATATCTTATCATGCCTCCTGGATAAGAGTAAATGATGAAATAAGATAAAAGGAAAGGATGAGATACAAAAAAGAAAGATTGAAGGTAAGAAGCATGAGTGTCACCGGAGGCAAACATACGAGGAGAGGCGAGGCAGAGGAGAGGCGAGGCAAGGCGAGGCGGGCAGACAGGAACGTGGGCGGACATTACTGCAGGAGGAAAGTGATGAAAAAAAAAGAGGACAGCATCATAGACAACCTGCACCTCCACCAATCACCAGCATTCACCGCCACCAACACACACACACACACACACACACACACACACACACACACACACACACACACACACACACACACACACACACACACACACACACACACACACACTTGCACGACCACTGTTCCTACTCCCTAAGCTCTTTTTAGTCGTGTAACTTACGATTCGCTGATTATACCTCAATGAGTCAATAATGCGTGGAAATCCTAACTATGCGATTAAAACTGGTCGTTACGCCACGTCGACGGCGCGCCAAACACCGCCCAGCGCTAACTGCCGCCAAATGGCACGCAAATCACACCTGCCCGCGAAATTCGGCTGGCCAAGAATGGGTTATGCATTATGACGAACATTGATTCTTCGTACTGATGGCCGGAAGCGTGTCATTAGGAGGCGACCGGCGCGCATATTTTCCAGCACATGCTGTTTATTCTCTCTCCTGGAGGCTCCAAATTAGCAGTGGCAGTGGCAGTGCAGGCTAACTCACCGCCATTGGACTGGTTTAGTTTTGAACAGTGTCTTTTATGCGCCATCTGCTCTACTGGTCTGTCTGTGTGTATGTGTGTGTGTGTGTGTGTGTGTGTGTGTGTGTGTGTGTGTGTGTGTGTGTGTGTGTGTGTGTATGTTTATACAGGCTAGCGTTGTGATAAAAAGAACAACAGAGTATGGAAGTTGACTCCCCATACAGATCCTACCCGCCTCCATTCCACCCACCCCACCTCACCCCGCCCCGCCCCCGCCCCGCCCCGTAGGACACACCCTGCACGATGACTCATTAGGCCCAGAAACATGAAACTGTCGATTTTAATAACTCTGTCAACAAAGACTTTTTCCCCCTGTCAGCTGCAGCCGCCACTCGACGGTGACAGCCACAACAAGCACATCATGGGAGGTTTTTAAAATTGTTAAAACTTGACAGGAAAAATATCAGCATTTAGTTAGCTTCATCGGAACCTGTGACGGCGGCTGGAGGGGGCCTGGATGCGAGTGACGGTGACGACCTTCACACACACACACACACACACACACACACACACACACACACACACACAATAGTAGTCTCTGTTTTAATGGGAGGAAAGGGACTGGAAGACAAGGGAATGGGGTTGGGAAGGATAAGGACACCACCCACACATCGACTCCTTCGGTAAGTTGGTAATGGGTTCCTGCCAGGCCACCAACCTTCTACAGCAAGCGAGTGGGGAGGAGTGAGAAGAGGAAGAAGAAGGAAGGGGAAGGACAGAAGGAGGCGGAGCTGGGGAAGTATAGGAAGAGAGAGAAAGAGAGAGGAAGCTCCACCACACAGGGTTACTGAAGCACAGCAGTGTATTTTAAGCTAACTGAAGAAAACGCTCGCCTCTTCCTGACACAGCTACACACATGCCCACAATTTCCTCCTGATAAACATGCAAGCAATAAGTGGCTCGGGCTCAGGGATGCGGGGAAGACAAACACCCACAATGTGTAGTACATTTATATCTACACACGGGGAAGTGATTCTGGCCATAAACATAAGACAAGCGCGCAACCCACCAACATATATTGCTATTTACCCATTTACATGTCGCGCGGATTTGAGTAAACACGCCTCGACACCCCAACACCGGCCGGAGAATGATATCCCAACGAGAGCACTGATGTAAGGCCCGGGGAAACAAGTCTGCCAAGTCGCTGCCTATTTTTGTCCGCCGTTGAAAATTAATTAAATGCCGAACGAAAGGAGGCAGAATACTTTGCTGCTACTCGCACAAAGGGAGGGATACAGGTGACGGGATGGATCAGGTGCAAAAATAGATACGTGGAAGTAGTGTAGCAGTGTGTTGGATGGGTGGGTGGGTGGGTGGGTAGGTTGTTGGGAGTGGAGGGGATGGGTAAGTGATCCACGCCTCCTGTTCATCCACACTGCCAGCCCGTCCACCACGCTTATCTTTCCCTTCCTGTAGCTTATAGTTCTTAACCATCTCTCTCTCTCTCTCTCTCTCTCTCTCTCTCTCTCTCTCTCTCTCTCTCTCTCTCTGCTCCCCTCCCCTTCCATCCCCTTCCATTCTTTACCCCTCCCTATAAAATCATTCCCTACCGTCTCTTCCACGCTCACCCTCCACAGCAGCTCTTCCTCCCCTCCCTCCCCTTCCTCCTCCCCGGCTCGCCCCTCCCGCTGCATCACCAGATCTTGAAACCTATTTACTCTGGGCCAAAGTTAATTCCGTATTAAATTAATCAGCAACAAGGTTTGGCGAATATCAGACACAGGGTGGTGCTGGGGGCACAACTTGCCGACTTGGTAATGAATTGCGCGCCAAGTTGCGGACGTTTGTGTGTGTGTGTGTGTGTGTGTGTGTGTGTGTGTGTGTGTGTGTGTGTGTGTGTGTGTGTGTGTGTGTGTGTGTGTGTGTGTGTGTTTCCTTCATACTTCATTGCGTATGTGTTTGTTTGCTTGTTCACGTTTGTGCATTTGTTTGTGTTTGTCTCTTTTGTTTGTTTCGTTGTTTGTTTGTTTGTTCGCGTGCATGCTTGTTCGATTATTTTATTTTGGTGTGCATGTTTATTTGTTTGCTTCATGCTTCATTTCTTGTGTGTCTGCTTCACTTTGTTTTCTTGCTTATCTATATGTTATGGATTTTTGCACTGCTCATATATATATATATATATATATATATATATATATATATATATATATATATATATATATATATATATATATATATATATATATATGGTTACATGTACAAGCATAATGCAGACGTGCATGGAAATAGAGTGTATCTGAATACAGTGCATGTGTGTATGTGTCACCTTTGTTGAGGAGTCTGTTTTGAGGGGACGCGCGTGCCCGTGTCAATGGTGACACACACACTGGATGGGCCGCACCTCACTCATCATGTTAATGACGCCCCAAGACACCCAGACACACCACTATGGTTGATGTGTTCCAAATGAATCTAGCCAGTAGCAGCAGCAGGGCTCTCCTCCAGAGCGCCTTTTCATCCCCAAGTCTTACACGTGTAGCAACGCACAACTGTGGACACCCACGGCTTGCCCTTCCGCAGTGACCTCTGGATTACAAATGGCAACACAGTATTAAAGCGACTACCAACTCCTGACTTGAATGTCGCCGTAGCACACCACTAACTCACCACCATCTGACTCGTCCCGCCTCTGTTGTGCATCCCGTCAAGGGCTGACTGCTCGCCTCCCTCGCCTGCTTGCCCGGGATGTATAATCTATATTTTTCTTTGATCTTCCTTTCCTTAGTGTCAAAGCACCACCAGGGACTTCTTTTACTACATTGTCTCATCCTTCTTCTTCTTCTTCTTCTTCTTCATCTTCTTTTTCACCATCTTTGTCTTCTCCCTATTTCTCTTCTTACTCCTTCTCCCACCCTCGTTCTCCTCCTCCTCCTCCTCCTCCTCCTCCTCCTCCTCTTCTTTCTCCTCCTTCCGCTTCCTCCCTGCCTGCCTCCCACCGCCTGCCTCCAGACCACCATTGACAGTGAGACCTTCAAAGATGCAAGCGGTGAATGGTATAAAAGACACGTGCCAATTTCCAGTCAGGTTGGCGGCCGAGGGAGAAAAAAGCCTGCGTCACTCCCGGATCCCAGCGCCGATGAAACGGTAATTAGCAGGCGACGTCCCGACACGCGGCCGACAAGCTGGCTGTGGCGGGGACCAGGGGGCCTTACCTCCTCCACTACCCCCGCCATGTCACAGCCCCAACATCACTACAGCCGCCACTGCCACCGACAAACAATCACGTCTCGAAGAAGAAGTCAAACACACCTATGCAAAAGCTGAGACTGACAACTAGACGCAGCAGGTTAACACAGGTACATTTGAGGCTACTTCCGCGACGCCGCTGGAATAAAACACCAGTGGAGGAGCAGGCGCCAGGCAGGGAGCAGCCGTATACCTCAACCCATGTGCTGCTTGTCCTTCTCCTGCTGCTGCTGCTGCTGCTGCTGCACTGACAGGTCGACACGAAACCACTATTTTTTTTATTTGTGATCGCGACACGTGTCTTATGTTTAAGTTAAAATTTCAAGACAGTAATGAATAGTAATATACAAATGTTATTTTTTACTCAGGTGTTCTCTCTCTCTCTCTCTCTCTCTCTCTCTCTCTCTCTCTCTCTCTCTCTCTCTCTCTCTCTCTCTCTCTCTCTCTCTCTCTCTCTCCGCCTTTCCTCCTCCCTGCCCGGACCCGCCACTTCTCGCCTCCCAGACAGACAGTCGGCGATAGAGAAGTCACTCCTGGGTTTTTTCCCCTACAGGCTGTCTATTTTCTCCCGACACTGCTTCTGACGGACGCTACCTTCAGTACGAACATTTATCCCTCAATGTTCCTTCATGTGCGCTGCTTCTAATAATACAAAACCTTCACAAAGGTTAAGAAAAAGAGCTTCAAGCAAGCCATCCTCCTCTGGACGCCCTCCCTTCCAATCTTCTGCTCGTCGTTCTCTCGCCTTCCCCATCCGAAGCCAATGTTCTTGAATAATTTATTCGGGAGAACCCCGCGGCGACGCCTCTTGCAAGACCACACACTGAACACTGGGAACGAGACCGTAATATAAAAGCAAAACCTGTCTCTCGGAAAAGATGAAAACACAAAACAAAACGCGTCAAACCATGCGTAGAGAAATAATACAGCGAATGACGAGGGAATGAATACCTAACCAGAACATCACCGACAAAACGCGTTCGTCCCAGCAACTGACATCTTCCTCAAAGATAATTACAGGTTGTAGACGTGTCAGTCATTTTCCTGCCGGCAGGACACCGCTGCAGTGCTGCTTAGCGAGGCACTGCGCGATCCGCCAGGCAGTGGATTGCGCGGCGTGTGTGTGGCAGACAGTAGTGATACTGCCTGTGTGTGTGTGTGTGTGTGTGTGTGTGTGTGTGTGTGTGTGTGTGTGTGTGTGTGTGTGTGTGTGTGTATATATATATATATATATATATATATATATATATATATATATATATATATATATATATATATATATATATATATATATATATATATATACACACACACACACATTAGCCACAAAATGGCAAGGGTGAGGCAGGGGTGGGGTGGGGAGTCAAGGGTCCTTGCGGGGCAGGGGCTCTGCAATAAAACAACAGCAGGAGGCGTCGCCGGGTGACAGAGGGGCGGCGGTGCTCACGCCACCGCCGGGATTCAGTTTCAATTGCGTCTATGCGAGGGCGGGTCGGCCGGCGCCAGACAGCCTAGATTTCTATACCAAATGTTCTGACACCTCAATTAACTGGTGCGTAGATGAACAAATTCACTGACCCTCTGCTATCGTGCCAGCCAGTCCGCTGACCAATCAAATTCCTGATCCATTTAATTCCAACTCGTGACTGGCCACTGACCTGCTAATCCAGAGTATTCGCACCAGCCAAAATATATATACATATATGTACAGAAACAAAAAACAGAATGCCTCTCGCTGACGAAGGTAGTAAAAAGATTTGTTAAATGTTGAAATGCTCAGCCTAATATCTGGCTGTGAAGGAAACAAACACGCAGTAAATGTTTCAACAAAAAAATACAGTAACCACCGACCCCCACCCTCGTGTGTGTGTGTGTGTGTGTGTGTGTGTGTGTGTGTGTGTGTGTGTGTGTGTGTGTGTGTGTGTGTGTGTGTGTGATATGTGCTGCGTAAATGCGTGCACATAGTGTCTTTAAATGTGAAGCTGCTAATCACTTTTAAGTTCAACGTAAAAGGGTAATTATTGCAACGACGATGGTGATGAACAACAGCAACAACAACAACAAAAACAGATAGAGATAAAATACTCGAACAAAAAGAACATTAAGTAAAAGTGACAAATATATGAAAAAAAAGAGGAAGAGGAGGAGGAGGAGGAGGAGAGGTAGCGTTGATGAAAGAGAAAGGTATGCCACAAGAGTGCATGCGTGCCCACACCCCTGCAACACCCTCTCCTGCTCCTTCACCCCCTGTCCCTGCCGCTCCCCTGCCCCCCGTGCACATCCCCCGCTTCCGCTGTCGCTTCAAAAACTCAAGAGCAAAATTTGGTCCAAAGACTGCATAAAAAAAGGGGGTCTCGTTTCATCACGCCAAAAATGTATAACTATCTCAAAAAGTTGCAGCTTATGGTAATTTTTTCCCCGTAGTCAAAGCCACTCGATGTGTACGCCACCAGAGAGAGAGAGAGAGAGAGAGAGAGAGAGAGAGAGATATGAAGAAAAGGCAACACTCAAAGACAAATATTGCATCAAAAAGTGTCCCTCCCTGCAGTGATACGTCAGCAGCACAAACACATTAATTACAGGCAGCCTCCATGCACTCCTCCGCTGCACGTGTGTCACAATAAAGTTTGCCTTGCCTCACTAGATTTATTTATGATCCTCGCTTCCTTCGTCCGCTCCTTCCTGCCTTCCTGCCTTCCTGCCTTCCTGCACCACCACTCCCACGCTCGTCATCACACCACGCGCTCACCTTCGTTATGCCTTGGTTAGTGATGAAGTGAACTGATTAGAGTGTAATATAAAACAACAACAATAAAGTTAGATGTTCAGGAAGGAAAGAAATATAAGCAAGAAGAACAAGATGAAAATAATATCTATGACAATGATGATGATGATGATAATAATAATAATAATAATAATAATAATAATAATAATAATAATAATAATAATAATAATAATTGTAGTAATCAGGTATATCACAGTTTCATGGTGAGGACATCGGTATATTGATTCCAGCTGGCATTATTCATGATTCATTATGTAATATTTATCAAGCAAAATTTTCCGTTCAGTGCATGACGCGCAACACTTTCATCGGCGGCCTCCCTGAAGCCAAACAGCAGCAGCAGCAGCAGCAGCAGCAGGTGAACCACGCAACCCACACCTTCCTCACACCTTCCTCAACACAGCACCCGCCACTCTTCCCCCCATCATGTCTACATACGGTCACCCTTTCTCTTATTCCCGTTCCCTGCTAAACCCGGCCAGCTCCTGCACTCCCGACGCTCCATCACAACCGTCTCGATAGCCACAAAAAATGCTCCCCACCCCCAGCGCAAACACTCGGCCTCACACCCCCTCCCTCCCCC
>NC_059295.1:22182863-22187863 GCF_017591435.1 Portunus trituberculatus | reverse complement strand
AGAGAGGTGGTAACGGCTTGCTGCTGCGGGGGTCTGGAGGTCGCCTCTCTCCTGGTCATGGATATAACACAGCAAAGGTTGTGCAGGATTTAAGAAGGGGCTCGAATGATGCCCGGAATGCTCCAGTTTTCCAGAATCCTGAGTCTTCACGTATGTGCCATAACCTCCTTTATTGCCCCATTGCCAGGCCTTTATGACTAAACTTTGTGGGGAACGGCCGGCTACAAGGATGGCTGGCGTTAGATGGCCGCTGAGGAAACAATTTACGCGAAATACAATGCCAAGAAATCGACTCTACAAGGCAGGAATGAAGAGGCCTGGACTCTGACATCTGGATGGCTGTTATCACGCACAATGGCCACCTCCACATGATGGGAAACACAAAATGCTGCAAAATACCACGGAGACGAGAACGCTTCCCAGACGCTCGTACCTTTAAAAGTGTACCCTCGGGGAATTATGTCTTACTTCACGCGAGATTTAGGCTCCACATGAGTTCACGCAAACGGCGGGCATCTCTGAACGGAGCCGGTGTATATGAAGGAGTCAAGCGCGTCTTCACTGTAAACTACGATGAGCCAGACGTCGCGCGGGAGGCTGAGGGCGAGGGAAGGTTATGTGGGGAGCGCTGGAGGGGGCGACGGTGGGGGGCGCGAGGCGAGACAAGGGGATCACACAGGGGACGAGGGTGATAACTATCCTCCGCGGGGAAAACTACAAGTTGACCCTCGTAACCAGTAAACAAGGTCGCCCTCATGATCCTCCCCAGCTCGTCCTCATGATCCCCCCTTCCTTTATCCCTCCTTTGCCTCGTAAGCCCTTCTCCCTTCCCCCCTTCCCTCCCCTCATCACAACACAGCCTCGGGTCACCACCAGAAACAAAAATGAAACAACCCTCACCCAAACACACACACACACACACACACACACACACACACACACACACACACACACACACACACACACACACACATACACACACATACACGCATAAACACATACACATACACACACACACACACACACACACACGCACATACACAGAAAGTAAAAAAAAAAATATTAAAAATACACAAAAGACACAAGAAAAAAAACGAGGAGGCGGAAGTTTTTGAGCCCCGCGTCAGGCTTCATCAGTGTACATGGCAAGTTTTCCAGGGAGAGCACTCACTGTCTACCCTGGAAATTTAGCTCGCCCCATAAAGCTGCGAATAACTCCTGGAAACTAACTGGAACCTGCCGCCGTTGTCCCTGTGTATGTGCGGTGCTTGGCTGGATGGGGATCAGGAGAGGGAATACGGCCAGCTGTTTAAAGATAAGGAGAAGGAGGAAGAGGAGGGAGAGGGAGAAGAGGAGGAGGAGGAGGAGGAGACAGAGGGACATAAGGGGGTGAGTGGAATGGGGTGAAAGGGAAGAAGCAGCTGTCAGAGGAAAGAGAGGGAAGGAGAGATGGAAAGGAGTGGGAGCAGAGGCAACTTTGGGAGGGAAGGAGAAAGATTCGAGAGGAAGGGAGGGACGAACGGCGCACCAACACCACCACCACCACCACCAGCGGGAGGAAGAGGAGGAGGAGGAAGGCGAAGAATAAAAGCAGTAGAAGGAGGCAGTCGGTGGTAAAGAGGAGAGGCGTGTAAGTGGAGGAAGAGGAAGAAGAGGAAGAAGAGGTAGGGCAAGAGGAAGTGGAGGGAAAGGATGGTTATGGAGTTCTGGCAGTAGGATACAAGGACAGCTGTTTGTGGATCTCCCGACCAGGAAACTGCACCCTCGTGCCGACTGTACTCCAAAGAGGTGGGAGGCAGCGGAGGAAGTACTGATCAGCTGATTACGGATAACGAGGAGAGGGTAAGGAACGATGGCTGGAGAGTTTCGAGAGGAGATGAGCGGCGGAGAGGCGGCGGCGGGATCATGTCAAGCAGTCTCTCAGCGGGAGATCACTATCACTGAGCCACGTGTAACTTACTTGTGTTTATCCAGCGCCCGCCTCGCTTTACCTAAGGGATGTCAGTGATACAGACGGCTACACTAGCGCGCTTCCTCTGCCCTCAGGCTCGGCAGCAGCAGCAGCAGCAGCTTCGTGCCGACCCGTCACTTTCCCTGAGCAAATATTTACCGAGCGTGGTTGTTGATGGAAAAACACATTTATATATTTCTGTCACACTATGAACTAATGAAAGGAGGCTTGTAAACTGGTCTCACTCCTCCTCCTTCTCATCCTATTCCTCCTCCTCCTCCTCCTCCTCCTCCTCCTCCTCCTCCTCCTCCTCCTCCTCCTGCTCCTCCTGGAATACCAGCTGCGATAGGACAAGAATGCAGGCTCGCGTCGGCCCAAGCACTCGTGACCCTCGTGTGTCGCCTCTCGGCCCGGCGCGGGAAGGACACCTGGAGGTCTGAGGTTAATCTCGCCGCTAATATGGGATTATTATTTCTCTTCTTGGTTGCAGAAAGTGAATTAAGAATCCTGACAAGAAGAGAGAGAGAGAGAGAGAGAGAGAGAGAGAGAGAGAGAGAGAGAGAGAGAGAGAGAGAGAGAGAGAGAGAGAGAGAGAGAGAGAGAGAGAGAGAGAGAGAGAGAGACAGAGGGAGAGCGAGAGAGAAGAAAATTGTTACGGTAACTCTCATAAACAAATCACAATTATATCCACACAAAAGAAAACGCTCATATACGGATTTGAAAACTAGCAGTCCGCGTGAGCCGGTGCCCGGGCGGCGCGGCCAAAGGGGCGGACCTGCCTCGCCCCGACACCCCAACCCGCCTCTTCAAAGCCCCAGTGCAAGGTCGAGTCGGACTGTGGTTAAGGGGGTTACTTATGTAGGCTTTGTTTTGAATTCAATCGGTCTGCTTTCTGAACGTCTGCAGTTCCATTATCATTCGCGGAGGGGAGGATAATTAATCAAGATGAACACTGAAATTTATCCTTCGATCCTCCGTGTTTATCCCATAATGACCGCTTATCAAGTGACTCGCCCCGTAAATATTCAAGACGGATTGCCAGAAACACGCCAAAGACACTCATCAGGAGGTCCGTAACTCACAGGCTATGGCCCTCAAACACTGGTCACCAAAGCTAGTTACATTACACTTACACCCGGAATCATTGTCATTATTCAGCCCCAAATAAGCATGTATGAGAATTTTTGCGCGAGAGCTGGAGGGGCCGCGGAGTCGAGCACGTCACTGTTGTCGGGTCGTGAGGCGTCGGCTCCACCCGCTGCCGGGGCCCCGAGTCCTTCCACACCCCCGCTCGTCAGGCACACCCATCGTGACGGTATCAAGAGCACCATCCCCCCACAGCATCTCTCCTCCTCCACCACCTTCGCCACCCACGCCACCCTGAAGGCTCATTTCTCCTCCCCAGCTGACTCCTCCCCGCCCACCCGACGCAGCTAAAGACTTGTTGCAAGGTGGCGAGGAAGAGTAAGAGAGCGAAGGCGAAAGAAAGAAGAGAGTATACGAGGAGACGGAAGGCGCATTATTGCCTGGCCATAACAAGGTAATATAATTGGTAGTTCAGCCCCGCGTTGTCCCTCGGGGTTTGGGTCTATTATCCCTCCGATTTGGTTCGAGATGAGTGATTCATGACGGCCGCCCAGACCACCTCACGCCGCCCTCGCCCTCACGACAACTATATTTACCCAATTTTTATTTCTCTTCAACAACTGTAACTTTATGTCGCTATTATCCTGCACTTCCTCCTCCTTTTCCTCGCCCTCCACTCCCCTTATCACACCACCTCCACCACTACTACTACCACCACCTCCTCCTCCTCCTCCTCATCCTCATCCACTTCTTCCTCTTCCACCACCACCACCACCTCCATCTCCATCTCCATCCTCCTCCTCCTCCTCCTCCTCCTCCTCTTCTTCTTCCTCCCCGGATTCTGGTTGAAGTTGTCGGAGCCCGTGTTAAATTTCGTATTCTTTAATTCATATGTTTTTTGTTTTTTTTCTTTCTTATTCTTGAGGGCTAGTGGAGTTGGCAGTGCTCCCCGCGTCCTGGCCGTTCCTCCTGCACCCTAAAGACCACTTGCCCACGAGTTATGGCTGTCGTTCGGGTTTGGACCAACACGCCACCACCACCACCACCACCACCACCACCACCACCTCCTGCTCCTCCTCCTCCCACCACCACCACCAACACCACCACCACTACCACTGCCACCAATTCTACCGCCGCCGCCTCCGCCTCCTCCTACTCCTACTCCTACTCCTCCTTCTCTTCCTCCTCCTCCTCCTCGTCCTCCTCCTCCTCCTCCTTTTCCTTCTCCTCCTACTGTTACTACTGCTATTACTAATAGTCCTCTTTTTTTTTTCTTTTTTTTTGCCATCTCTATATTTGTCTTGCTTTGTTTATTTATCTTTGTTTCTTTTCTTCTTTCTTTTCCTCTTTATTTTGTTTTGTATTCATCTTTCCACCCACGTCCTCCTCCTCCTCCTCCTCCTCCTCCTCCTCCTCCTCCTCCTCCTCCTCCTGTAGCTACTTCTGTTTTTTTCCCCTTTTGTAATCATCACCAAGATCACCAGTCACTTCCTGCTCCTCCTCCTCCTCCTCCTCCTCCTCCTCCTCCTCCTCCTCCTCCTCCTCCTCCAATTATCACTGTTGTCACTAACATATTTTTTTCTACTTCTTCTCTCCCTCGTCAAGGTTATTCCTATCTCTATTTGGACATCACCATTACTACCAATCATCATCATCATCATTATTACCATTATCATCATCATCATCATCATCATTATCATTACCATCATTAATATCATCACAGGCTCTCTTCATTCTTTCTTCTCTGTTCTTCCCTCCTCCAGCTCTTCCTTCTCCTCCTCTTCCTCCTCCTCCTCCTCCTCCTCCTCCTCCTCCTCCTCCTCCTCCTCCTCCTCCTCCTCCTCCTCCTCCTCCTCCTCTTCCTCCTCCTATCACCACGAACTACGTTTTTCTTTTCAGTTCCTTCACTATTTCTCTCATGTCTCAATTTTTTTTCTCACAATTTTTACATCCTTTCCTCTCT
>NC_059295.1:22175363-22177863 GCF_017591435.1 Portunus trituberculatus | reverse complement strand
ACAATTATGGGAGGAAGGTCTCAATGAGGATAGTTATTTCTGTCGCTTTTTTGCCACATAAATCAGGTGCTGCGGGCTCCTGAGGTCTTCATCCGTCGAGACAGTATTAGCCACACCCAAAGCACCTATTAGACTGCCTACACGGGCGTCTTTCCCAACGACACACCGCCACGTCGCTGCCGCTGCCACCGCCGCAACCCTGTCCCCTCCCATCCCTACCTTTCTACTTTATTTACGAGTGGCCACGCCTTTATTGCCTTATTTTCATTACCATGTCCTTCGAGACACACACATTCCTTACCTCGACTTGGACCTTACCCAGCCAATCCTCGCTTTTCCAACAAATCCACGTCCTCATAAAGCAATCCAGCGTCCCTCCAGCCACGCCCCGCAGCCGCCCCGCCGTCGGGATAAATATCGTCCCTCCAAAAACGAGATTAACCCGCTCAAGGACCCGCCAACTGGATGTTACGGCCGAGTCAAACTATTTCCTGAATGACACTCATCAATCACCTATTATGAGGCAACCCAGCGCGTCCTTGGGAAGCCCCCGGAGACACGGAGGGGCGGAGGGAGGCGAGGGAACGGCGAAGAATGAGAGTGGAAGGGAGAGGGTTACTGAAAGCCACCGCCAGAGGCCCCGCTGAGCCCCTCCAAGGTCCACCGATGCCTTGAGGACTTCAATACATTCTAGGAAGCATTACAAACAGTCTTGTGTTCCAGCCCGGCGCGCAGCTGTCACGTGAGTCTCCTCGCCGAAGTCAGATGCGTTGCGAGGCCGCTCGTCACACGATATCTCGCAGGATTATAATTAAGAGAGAATAAATCTTCACTTATATTCAGCGCGGCTTGAGGTCATCCCGCGTTATGGCGCCTCGCCCGTCACGGCCATCACAGCCACGGGAGGAGGAGCGGAGTGTTGCGTGCAGCTGCCCTGGAGTTATCTGTAAGAGCCGCCGCTGGCAGAGGTGGGGATGGAGGGAAGGGGGAGGTGCTGCCGAGCTCTGTGTCTTTTGTGTATTTTCTCCACGAAGGAATATTCACTAAATCTTTCTTTTATTGACCACGCGTGTTAAGAATAGAGAAGGAAAGTAAAGGTGTGAAGGAATAGAAGAACAATAATTACACATTTAAAAAGATTAATACACAACTTATTCTGTTTCACACACACACACACACACACACACACACACACACACACACACACACACACACACACACTCACACAATAAAAAAAAAAAAGAGCGTAGGAAGAAATAGAGACAAGAAGAAGTAACAGTTAGAGGAGCAGCAAGAGAACCAGAAGAAACAAATGAACAAAAAGAACGAGAGGAAAAAATAGAGGCGAAGACGAAAAAAAAGCAAAAAAAAACACAGTGAAGGAGAACCAGGACAAAGAGGAGGAAAAAGAAGAAGAAGAAAAAGAAGAAGAAGAAGAAGAAGAAGAAGAAGAAGAAGAAGAAGAAGAAAAAAAAAAAAAAAAAGAGGAGGGGAAGGAGGAGGAGGAGGAAGGAGTAGGAGTAGGAGTGCGACACAGCCGGACTGACAACAGCATTTCCAGAGGTGCCGCGGAGACGCCCTGATGACGCGAACCTACACCCCTAAGTTTTAATCGAGGGAGCAGAGTTTCGGGATAAATTTCGAGACAGGATGAAGCGGCAGAGACACGAGGAGAAGCAGAGGATGAGGCAAGTCTTGAGGGAGATGGAAGGAAAAGAAAAAAAAACATAAGGAAGGAAGGAAAGAAGGAAGGATGAAAAGAGAGAGAGAGAGAGAGAGAGAGAGAGAGAGAGAGAGAGAGAGAGAGAGAGACCACACTAATTACTTTCATTTATAGATGTATATAAACGGAAATATGGAGGAAGAGGAGGAGGAGGAGGAGGAGGAGGAGGAGGAGGAGGAGGAGGAGGAGGAGGAGGAGGAGGAGGAGACAGTGGTAATTTGGGTAATTAAGTAACGAGTCGAGTCAGAGAACACACACGAGGGGTAAGAGAGAGAGAGAGAGAGAGAGAGAGAGAGAGAGAGAGAGAGAGAGAGAGAGAGAGAGAGAGAGAGAGAGAGAGAGAGAGAGAGAAAGAATGTGTGTGTGTGTGTGTGTGTGTGTGTGTGTGTGTGTGTGTGTGTGTGTGTGTGTGTGTGTGTGTGTGTGTGTGTGGTGTATGGTAAAGAAAACGCAGAGATTAAACTGAAAAAGAAAAAAAAAAGAAAAACAAGAAAAAAACAGAAGGAAGAAGGAAGGAGGAATAGGAAGATGAAGAAATAGGTGGAGAAACAGTCGAGGGGGGAGGTGGAGTAAGAGAAGGAGGAGATAGTAGAGGGCAATGTGGAGGATATCGTGATAGGATTAGGGAAGGAAGGAGATGGAGGGTAGACTAGCAGGAGGAGGAGGAGGAGGAGGAGGATAGGAAAGAGAGTAGAGGAGGGCAGGGAGGGCGGCATTTGGGGGACAGCAGCTGCAAGTAAGTGAATCGCTGATGCTTACATAGACGATATATCAAGG
>NC_059295.1:22162863-22170363 GCF_017591435.1 Portunus trituberculatus | reverse complement strand
CAAATGGTTCCTAGCGGAGGCATCGAAGGGGACACGAAGGCCAGGTGACATTAACACCCTGGTAATGAGAGGGGGAAGGCAGGTGTGATGGTGGTGGTGGTGGTGTAGTGCGCCAAGGCGGCAGGGAACGCCATGTGCCGCCAAGACGGGAATCAAGGGCAGGAAGAATGACTTGGTCCAGTAAAGGTTTTTGAAGAGAGATCAATCTGGCGAGACCGTCTTGTTGTGTCCTTAAAGGTGTGGCGTTCATCCCAGAATTCAGGTGTAGGTGTGCAGCGGCATCAAAACAGCCGTGCAAGCCTTGTCGTGCCGTGCCGTGCCGTGTCGTCCTGCTTCTGCTGCTGCTGCTGTGCCTGGCAGAAGAACGCGGTCACAAATCTGTCATTCATCCGTCAATAAAACTCAGGGAAGGTTTTAATTCAATAAAGACGACCAACATCCGCCTCTCACATTTGCGCGGCGCGGGTGTACATGAGCCGGATCCCGTGTTAACTTGCGATGAAATTAGTTTGAAACACGGTAACCCGAGTGCCGGAAAATGTCTCATAATAACATTTTAACCATTAGCGAATTAGCAACCCAGGACAAAATCTAGACTAATCTGACACGTTGATTGAATTGTAGCGTGGGAGGAGGGAGTGGCGGCGACGTGACGCGGGGGACTCCGCACGTCACCCATGGCCCTGATTGGCGCTCACGCCCGCGGCCACGATGACGTCCAAACATTATTTTTTCAAGGGATCATAATTCTAAGGCGGCCGCGACGACTGGCGAGTGAAGCCTTTAATCTGGGAGAGGAAATCATTAGCCAGCGAGCAGCCTGGTGTCAGCGAGGAGCGGACGTCACGCTGCTGCTGATGCATTATTGGTTAGCAAGCTTCGCCCTTGTTACGGCTGCCTCGCCGCTGGACGCCTCCAATCACGGCCCGCCAACCACCCCGTCCATTTTCCCACTTCCACTCTGACTTTTTACTGACGGCTCTGATTAACTGGGTCAGGCGTCTGTCTGCTGATGACAGAGAGAGATACTTGTGGGAAATAGTCTGACGTCGGGAGTGAAATATCTGTCCCTCACAACAAAGAAAAAGTGGTGACGCATTTGTATCATAAATAAAACAATAATGGTTATGAAGGCGCCGATGAGAGGGGAGGCAAGAGAGCCTGCCGGACGCCGCTCGTCGTGAGGGGAGCGTCAGGTTGGGGTGTGTTGGTTTGCGGGGAGAGAGGAGTGGGGTGATGGAGGTATGGGCGTGGGCGTGTGGGGCAGGGGTTTATGGGTGGCAGGTGGGCGTCGAGTAAACACCAGTGTATCTTTATGGGCGGGTGTGGCGCGGCTGAAGGCCCGGGGCTTGTCTGGAGTCATTAGGCCTAAGGCAAGTTGTATGAACCATCCACAGATCACGGCGACCCGGCCCATTTACCCGGCTTGCATTTATTGCCACTATCGGGCCCCACTGGACTCCCGCACGGCAATTGTCGCCTCTGGGTCTTCCTGAGGAAGGGCTCATAATTGCCCGACTGGCCGGGTGCTAGACACCAAGTAGGATCCTGCCGTAGTTGACACTGCCAGACCCATTTTGGCTCTTATGTCTCCCGGCCGGAAGAACTGAAGGCAATAACGGTGGGGATACGCCCTCTGGGACAGAGTTTCTCTTCAAAAACAGACGCAAGCTCTAGATTATGACGTAATAAATCAGGTCGCTCAAGTCTCCCCTGACAGACAAACAGACGAACACTTCTTGTCAATACTGCGCGCTGCGAGACACTGAGTAGTTCAAGGGCTCGCCGCTTGGAGGCGCCGCGGTGCCACTCAGGCCTGGGTGGCCGCCGCCGCCTCGGCTGCTTCAGGGGACACTCGGCCACACGCCCCCCGCCGCCTCTCCCGCCGCTACTCTCCCCCTCACTACTCTCGCCGCGCCTCACTCACTCCACAACTCTCTTGGCCTCAGTACTCCTCTCTCTCTTTGCTGCTCTCGCTCGCTCACTCACTACTCTCACCCTCTCGCTCTCTTTCTCCCCGCTGCTCACACTCCCTCTAAAACCTGCCCCCTTCCTACTCGCTCTCTCCGCCGCTCTCATTCACTTCACCATTCTCTCCCTCTTTACTTTCCTCTTTCAAGAATTTACTTTAGTCACCCACTCACTACTCTCCTCAAAATGTTCCCCTCACACCATCCACCCCCTCTCCCAACCCCCACCCATACCCCCACAGTGCCACTCGCCGCCACCCCTCGTCCCTTTTCAGCCCCCCGTCACCCTCACCTGCTTAATTTGCTAGTGTTGCCTCACCCATGCACCTCACCCCCTCAAAGTCCCCTCCACCCAGGATCTCACACCCTCAGCGGGGAACTCCTTTTGATGCCGTGTGTGTGTGTGTGTGTGTGTGTGTGTGTGTGTGTGTGTGTGTTATTAGATCGATGAACACGTGCGTCTATATATACATACATACATAAATACATACACACATACATGATGCATATAAACATACTGCTTGTGAATGTGTGTGTGTGTGTGTGTGTGTGTGTGTGTGTGTGTGTGTGTGTGTGTGTGTGTGTGTGTGTGTGTGTGTGTGTGTGTGTGTGTGTGTTTTCAAATTCATCATATTCAAGAGACTGAAAATGTGACTTAATGCTAAACACACACACACACACACACACACACACACACACACACACACACACACACACCAGAGCTAACCATCGACCATCTTTATGTGTTGCCTTGTTTAATTATCACTCGCAAAAGGAAATGTGTGTGTGTGTGTGTGTGTGTGTGTGTGTGTGTGTGTGTGTGTGTGTGTGTGTGTGTGTGTGTGTGTGTGTGTGTGTGTGCGTGTGCGAGTGGATGGACGCGAGGGAGGGCGAAGACGAAGAAAAAGACCAGAGGAAGAGAAGTGGGGAGAAGGAAGAGGAAGGGACAGAAGGGAGCGAGATGGAGGGAAGGAGGGAAGGAGGGAGGGAGGCGAGGATGGAAGGAAAGAGCGTGCGAAGGAGGGAGTTGCGACAGAGGGAGTGGAAAGTGAGAAAAGTGGGGCATGGAGAGGGGAGGGTGAGAATGAACGAAAAATTAGAGGGAAGACGAACTGACTACGTGAACAGAGAGAGAGAGAGAGAGAGAGAGAGAGAGAGAGAGAGAGAGAGAGAGAGAGAGAGAGAGAGAGAGTAATGCGATTCATAAAGAACCCTGGAACTAAAAATGTATATAAAAGGAAGCTGGAAAGAAGGAAAGAAGGAAAGAATGAAGAGAGGAGTGAGCGGCAAGTGAGGACTGGCCGAGGCTGGGGAGGATGTGAAGGAGGCAAGAACAGGCGTCTAGACAAACACTTGACTGGAATTGAGAAGCGACTCTTACTCTGCTCTACAGCACACTTCCTCGCTCACCCTTTTCATCTACTGCCGGGCCCGGGACGGAAAAAGTGCAAAGAGGAAAAATCAAAGTGAAAAAATAAAAGAGTACACTCAGTCTCAATCCAGACGGGGTGGCGAGGGGACGACGGCACGAGGACCACACGTGACGAAGACGACGATGGATGAGCCTCCCCTTCACTCTGACGATACACGGACCTCCCAGTCAAGGCGAGAGTGCCAGTCTACCGTGTGCTGTGCGTCGCCTCCTACTCAAGTCACTCAAACACTTCTCAGCCTCGAATTTTCACTTTTAGATGCAATCTTTCAACGTGGCATTGTATTAAGAGTTACTGATATGTTTCTTTTTATTTTTGAGGCCTCATTATTGACTATTGACTGTGAGCCATTAGACAGCTGAGAATCTGAAGTTCATTCCACATACACTGGTTTTTCGCAGTCTTGTGTAAAGAGTCACAAAAACATTGCAAGAACCTACAATGTCAATCAATGAAGGTCTTTTCCACCATGACCTTTTACATTCACACAAACAATTTCTAAGGCTTTCATCTTCATTTAGGTTCCATTTTCTTCTTTTTTTTTTTAGTGACTGTTTTAACCCTTTCAGTACCATGACGAGTTTTCATATTCATTCTGGTTTACTATTTTGTGATTTCATACAGCTTCAGAAATTTATGTGGGGGGTTAAAATAGTGAAGATTCTGGCTATTAATCTCCTCACCTCCATAAAACCTTCCTAATGTAAATAAACCTGCCTAATCATGCCCAAACTCGTAGTAAAAATGCGTCCCAGTACTGGATGAGTCAAGAGTTACAGAAGCACTTTTCAGTCACTTGAGGTACTTAATCCCTCCTCAGCCTGTCCTCAAGCACATGAAAAGAAACACACATGAATATAAAGAAAGATGCAAGAGGCCATCATGTCTACTCGTGACGGTTCCTACATAAAACATACATGCCTTTACCATCTACCATCTCTATCATAAATTTACCTATTCTTCTAAAGCTGTAAATTGAATCTGCACTAACAACATGATCATTAAACCTGTTACACTCTATTTGAGAACTATTTTTTTTTTTCTTTCTCTGTTTCAAATTTAACTTTTAACTCACGCAAAAAAGAAATGGTTTAAGATGATTAGCCTGCTTTTCACGAGTGCTTCTCCGTTTATCTGTCATTAAAAACATCAAAATTCATCCTTGAAAGAGTCGTCACTTCAACTATATAGAGTCTTTTAAGATGTGTTTCAGAGAGCTGGCCCGGCGCTACAAACACGTCATGAACAACACACAACACAGCGGCAGCGGCACAGTGCAGGGCGTCATCACAGTGGCTGGAGCCTCACGGATGTGTTCATTCATTTACAGGTAAAGAAATGCTTGGCCGGGACCATAAAGCCAATAGTAAAAGCCGCCCTCTCCTCAAAAGCCATCCCGGTGAATAATAAAAAAAATAAAAAAACTGAGACTGTCATAGGAAATCGGTTACAATTTTTTTTCTAAACCGGAACTATAACGGAACACAAAACCCCTTCACGTGGAGAGAAAAAACTACTTCAAAAAATCTCTCTGGCGCTCCCCACTTCAAGACTCTCTCTCTCTCTCTCTCTCTCTCTCTCTCTCTCTCTCTCTCTCTCTCTCTCCACGAACCACATAAAATAAAAGAGAGCATCTACCTGCAGCAGTAAAGAGTTATTCTGAGTCGATCTAGAGTCACCTGCCTGGGATGCCGTCGAACAGAGGTAAATGATCGCTCATCACGGGCCAATCACAGACCAGCGACACAATACACTCCCGCCCTATGCGCTTAATCGCTCGCTAAGTCGTAAGTGTGGCAGAAAGTGTCGGTCTGAGAAAGTGCAAATGGCCTGCCTCGCTCCACTCACCCTGATGCTGAGATCGAAGCTTTTAGACCAACTGTGTGTTCATCGGAGAGAGAGAGAGAGAGAGAGAGAGAGAGAGAGAGAGAGAGAGAGAGAGAGAGAGAGAGAGAGAGAGAGAGAGAGAGATGTGTGGATGGGTGTGGTAATGTGGTATGGGGAAGGGACTAGATAGTATGGATGTGTTACGATGGTGGTGAAGAAAGGTAACGTTGAAATAATAATGGTAATGATCCAGGTGTTAATGATGTGTGTGTGTGTGTGTGTGTGTGTGTGTGTGTGTGTGTGTGTGTGTGTCACACACACATACACACACACACACACACACACACACACACACACACACACACACACACACACACACACACACACACACACACACACACACACACACACACGAATATGCATACATACATACATAGAGAGGTGTCAGTGAGTCTGAATGCTCCTCAAAATTTCACGGAGTTGTGTTCACGTGAGCGGCGCCCACTCCCCTGCCGCCCACTCCCCTGCCGCCCATTTCCCTGCCGACGAGTGTGGCGAACGCATCTTGACTGGTTCCTGCTGGTGGCGTGTCTCACGATCACAATCAAACACACTTCTGCCATTCCCGTAAAGCTTAATTGAGACAGATTCCCCGAGCCTAGAGCAATATACTAAGTAACTCGGTAGGTAAAGAAAAAGTGAGGATTTAACCTTTGCAACGGAGCTGGCCGCGAGTTGCACCATCATTAGCATAATGAGCACTGTGGACGCTCTCTCATAAAGCTTCGTTCTCATACCGTGCGTTTTCATGTCGTGCTTTCCTATGCCGCATCATATATGGCGGTCACTGTTTGGCAATGTCGTGCACACCTTGACTAATGGACAGGGAGCAAACACCTGCTGGGCCAGTGGCGTCTCCCTGGTCGGGCCTCGCCAGGAGATGTAGTCCTGCGTCAGGAGGCGTGCAGTACGCGCCAAACTTGTCGAAAAATGGCAGTGGACTGTGCAAGAGGAAGAGGCAGAGTTGACGCGCCAATGAAAACTTAAAATAACACCTCCTCTATTCCTGTGTGTATAAATACAACACCTCAACTTACACACACACACACACACACACACACACACACACACACACACACACACACACACACACACACACACACACACACACACACACACACACACACACTTTGTACACTCCGCTGCACACCAAGGCTCACCTGTGTTCACCTCCAGCTTTCAAGTTTTACGGAAAAGTTGCGTTCGTATGAAGTACTACGAGGACACATTTGTTGAGACGCGTACTTCACTACCATTCATATGTGTGTGTGTGTGTGTGTGTGTGTGTGTGTGTGTGTACACACACACACACACACACACACACACACACACACACACACACACACACACACACACACACACACACACACACACACACACACACACATACATACATTCACACATACACACACAACTGTGTTTTCCTCTTTTATTCAGGGAAATGAGTGACGCCTTACATAAGGGGCACAAAATACACTCGGTGCGGCCCTAAGCCAGGCCAGCACAGAACGAGGAACAGCTGTGAGGTGTTTCATCAACTCACGTTTCCGTCAGTGTCCCCCAGCCGTCATCGCCCCCTGTCGGCGGGCGGTGCCTGGTAGAGGAGGGAGCAGTCACCCCGCTGACTGATGGATGGCCATCCACCACCACCACTACCACCACCACCACCGTTGCCGCCTCTGCCATCCTCCACCGCGCCTCCCCTCGCTGCCAACATTCACACCTCGCCTTACTTACCTGAAAAAAGAGAAGAGAGCAAAGGGAATGTTAGACGCTTGTATAAAGTTTATTTTCTGAGGGTCGTAACCTTTCTATATCCTGTGTTAAAAATGAAAAAGGAAAACATAATAAACTGCACCAGCACACATGTGACGCGACATTGTACTACTTCAAAAGGAACCAAATTACATGTGTGATAACGACAGACGGACCCGCCCTTCCCCACCGACAACTTTGGTTATATTTAATCAATGAAGCTGATCCCTTAATGTCACGGCGGGGAGATGTGGCGGGGAAGACCACAGAGGCACGGAGGGAGTCAAGATGGGAGCAGGAGGGAGGAGGTGAGCTAGTATGGGAGATGTGGTGGGTGGGTGGGTGGAGAGGAGGAGGGGCAGAAAAAGGAGGTGTGGCACAGAGAGGAGACTTGCCGCAAGAATGAACCTGCCATTGGTCGGGTTGAGCTAAGAGGATGTTAAACTCACAGCATA
>NC_059295.1:22150363-22160363 GCF_017591435.1 Portunus trituberculatus | reverse complement strand
TTGCGAGGATGTGAGGGCGGCGGGTGGGGAGATTGAGATGAGGGAATAAGGGACACGAAAAGTGAGTGGGAATTAGGGGAGGGGCGTGCAGGGAACACAAGGGAGGCCTGGGGTGAGGGGTGGAGAGGGGGCGGGCCTCTCCAGGGCCCTGCAAGGAGCAGTGTATGAAGGCGAGCCACTCACCTCCCTTCCATTATTGGGGGCCTATTAAACGCCCATTCGGCTGCTCACTCACCGGCATAATGGTCGCCCTCAAACAAGCACAATGGGTAGTACAAACACCCTCAGAGGGACTCCTGGACGAGGCTATTATCTCATCGTGGGGGGAGCGCCGCTCACTAGCCACTCTCCTCCCGCCTCTCCCACCTCCTCTTCCTCATACATTCTTTGTCCTTTGTTCCCCTACACCTCTGTCCTCCACTCGATCAGCGGCCCCGCCCCACACGCTTCACCCGCCTGCCAGCCCCACAGCCCCGCAGCCCCACAGCCACGTGCATGTGGTGCCAGAGTCCCGCAGCCGTCACTAAGCTACACCTAGAATATCTGAGCTCTTCAAGCTGCAATAATTGCTACATTAATGACATGTTCTTTGGATTTTTCTTTTGTAAAAAACTTATAATAATGATAACAAAAGTGGTAAATGTACAAGAAAATATCTTGATCTATTTATTGAGAATATCGTCTATCATAAAAAATAATAACTACACCAGAGAATTATTCAAAATATTAAGAAAAGTAAACGTCATATTATGCCAGAAATTGTACATTTGAAATATATTGATAAAGACGATAATGATTATAATCATCATGATAATCTTCTTCAACATATTTATATGACTGTCTGAATGAGTAATGAGAAGGTAATCACGCGTACAGACGTAGGTAGCGGACACCTGTGAGTCTCGGCGCTGAGAACTCTCTGGCTGCGAGAGCCACTCCTGGCGCCCACCTGGCCCGCATATCCGCCATTCCTGCAGCTTCTGCGTGTATTGTTTGCGGCAGAAACAAAAGCCTGGGCCAGTAGAGCTGCCCGCACAAGTGGCTGCGATGGAAGGTGAAAATCTCGGGTGAGTGCTCGCCTTCCCAGAGTGGAGCCCCGCCGGGCCTCTCAGGTGGGCGAGCCACACAAAGGCGCCGGACCGCTGCAGTCCTCAAGGTGCCCCAACAAACAGGGGAGGGGTCTTTATAGTCCCATCAACAAGAAATTATCCCACAGCACTAGAGTCAACCCTTGTGTTCTGAGAGGCGGCACTTACTACGAGCTTTTAGTATTTTACTTCAGCGTGGGAGGGCGAGGGGCCACCACGCTGGGAAAACTAACAGAAGACGAAGAGCATACTCATGAGGCCAGTTCTTGGAGGACACTCGAGCAGCGGCGGTGAAATGCGTCCTATGACGGGCCCTTGAGGAATCCCTGAGCGCCATTTACCGGACGGTGGTGAGATGAGCATGCAGGAAGGGTTCCCAAGCAGCGCTGGGAACACTGGGCACCGCGACCTGCCCGTCTCACACGAGGCTCTCTACATATTATTCCCATCAGCTTCCCTGCGCTGAACCGCCATGAGAACTTTCTCTGGCCAAAGAAATAACAAGGAAGAAAGACGCCCACACCTGGCCCAGCCTGTGCCGCGACAGGAGCCAGCGGTGAACCAATATTGCTGCATTTGCAAACACTCGCTTCTATCTAATAAAAGAAAAGCCATAATGTTTCAAACTGTCGCTTCATCAATGCCAATTTTTTTCTTGATACTCTAAGTTACTCAATAAAATAAATAAATAAACAAAAATATTCTTTATAAATCTGAATATAGGTGTTCCCCGCCGTGACCTTGAGGCACCTTCAGGGTGATCATGTTTGTTCACCTCAGGTGTTTCACGGCCACCTACACACACACCCCAAATCTCCCGCTCCTCCTTCCCCTCTTCCTTTGGCACTGCTATCCATAATACACACACACACACACACACACACACACACACACACACAGAAACAAGAAAGGGGGAGGGGCGTAAGTTGTCAACACCACAGTCCAGAAGCCATGCACGCCACAATCCTCCCGCTGGCCAGAGGGTGGCAGGCTGTCACAGATGTCCATAACAACACTAATCATTCACTTCTTCCTTCTCGTCAACAGCATCACAGACATCCACGCCCCGCAAGCAATCGCCCAATATCCGCCGCTACCTTTGCGCCTTCCCGCGTTCCGTCGCAGGTGAGCTCTGGCCCGCCGCGCGCTGCCGTCGTAACGTGTCAGCGGTGTCGGTGGTCGAAGCAGGCGGACGGATGGTTGTTTGTGGCGTGTCGGTAGTTAATAACACGTCACGAGACCGCCGATCATTTATCAGATGGACGACCATTTATCACCGAGCGGCCATTACCGATGCCATCGTCTTCAGCGAGGCGTCTGAAGGCTGCTGTCATGCCGCGACTTGGCCTCTGCCACAGCCCTCCCAGCGCCTGCCCACCGCTACTGCCCAAGTCCACCACGACTGCCGCCGCCTTCCCTCACCCACGCCTACCACTTCCTCCCACACCCTGCCCACTGCTGCCACACCTGTAGTTTAATATGTCTAGCAAACATGCAACCCTCAGTGACAATGAAACAAAATGTCAATGTCAAAGATAGACAAACTATACACATAAGAAATAAAATTTTCCCTTTTTCTGTAGTCAAAGTCAATTATTTCCCACCCACTTTAATCCTGAACACACTACAAACGCGCACGCAACCCACGCACACATGCACGCAACCTGGCCGAACGTTCTGGCCAAGCTACAATTAGCCAACAATCCAGTGCCATGATAATAGTGCAGTACATCACCACACTTCCATGGCGCACTTTTCAATTACCCACCGTCTAAATAGCCTCGGTCAAAATCAAACTACAATTCTCAGCCCACCACCACCACCACCACTACTACCACCACCAACCAGCCAGCCAGCCAGCCAGTCAGCCCTGCCCACCAAGTCTGCACACTCTCCGATTATCGAGTCCGGCGATCCGTAGAGAGACAACGAGAAGGTGGTAATTTCCGTAAAATACTTAGGGCGTCCAGAGACGACCACACCCGCCAGCAGGCCACGCGGTGGGAGCCTCTCCGCCGCCGACCGCCCCCCGCGGAGAGGCGATAGGACGGCTGCCTCGGTACATTGTAAGTGATTGTCGACCTGAGCATGGACCTGGAAATGAAACAACACCGTGTGTCTACTGCACTATCGACAGTCTGCACTTGTGCTTCATTAAATGTGTGCTCATTGTGTCAATCCTTCCAGCCAGCCAGCCAGCCAGCCAGCCATCACACAAACAGTCCATCCGTCTATCTAGCCATTCTCAGGCTTTCACTAATATATATATATATATATATATATATATATATATATATATATATATATATATATATATATATATAATCAAAATTAACAGCCTGCAACATAACTAGGTTACTCAGACAGAAATACGTCAGATAACATTTTATGTTACATTTTTTACCAGGACCTTAATATTACTCGTCCCACGCACACACACACACACACACACACACACACACACACACACACACACACACACACACACACACACACACACACACGCTCGACTCACAATCGAGAGGACCGGGTTCGAATCCCGGCGCGGCAAGGCAAATGAGCAAGCCTCTTAATGTGTGGCCCCTGTTCACCTATCAGTAAATAGGTACGGGATGTAACTCGAGGGGTTGTGGCCTCGCTTTCCCGGTGCGTGTTGTGTGTGATGTGGTCTCAGTCCTACCCGAAGATCGGTCTATGAGCTCTGAGCTCGCTCCGTAAACGGGAAGACTGGCTGAGTGACCAGCAGACGACCGAGGTGAATTACACCATACAATATACAGAACACCCTCGTGGCTTCCTGTCTTGCACCGTCATTGTGAGTAACTTCCCTTCCAGATCCTTCCTCACCCTCAGAATGTATTCCTCTCCTCCCACTCCTACTCACCATCCCTATTGTTCATTACTCTCTCTATGCAGTCCCTCACCACGGCGAGGCATCATTACCCCTGCTGCCCCGACACTCCCGCAACACTCCTCAGGCCAACATTCTCTTGGAAGTCACTACAAACAGATCATTCCAAACTGAAGCGTCTCCACCCCACAGTACCGCCACAGATTTCTCTTCAGACGGAAAAACAAAGAAGAGGAAAACGAGGAAGAAGGAGACGAGGAAGGGATGACGACGAAGAGAACGAGGAGGAGGAAGAGGAGGAGCGTGGTAGGGAGAGAGGGCGACTGAAGACTGGCCGCGGATATTGGACGAGGCCGTGACACCTGTCGCATCATTCATCATCCATCCTGCCATTAATCAATCCATCTATCGTGCCATTTATTCTGAACCACCCCATTCAGCCTCCCACACCCGCGCTCACCCCCTTCCCTACCCCCAATCACTTCCTGCGAGGCGAGGACACACAGTAGCGCCACCAAGAGTACGCTAGCGTCCCCGGCTGCTGTGCCTTCTGGTGGTGGTGGTGGTGATGGTGGTGGTGGTGGTGGTGCCAGGGATCAGAACGCGTACACAGCAATGAGTTAGCGCCAGACAGTTTATGGCGTCAACATCTTCGCTCTTGACTCTAGCCAGTATTCTGAAACGCTTTGCTCTCTCACCATCACTACTTTCCAAAGGCTCCAGTTAAAGATACTCGTGTTTTTTATGAGTGTTTTTATGGTTCTGGTGATGGATAGGCAAGATTTCCAGATTATTATAAGGAGAAACTGTCTTGAAAACCCTGGCAGTTGTCTCTGTGGCCTTGGAAAACTGTCGTGGTGAGAGAGCAAGGCGTTTCTGAATACTGGGGTTCTGACTGACACCAAACAGGAATTCTTGGATTTGACGGAATTTTTCTTGTTTTGGACGATGGCGGTGATGTTGGTGTTCAGGGTGGTGGTGGTGGTGGTGGTGGTGGTGGTGGTGGTGGCGGTGATTATGAATGTTGGTCGTGATGATTGTAGTGGTGAATAAGGTATACAGGATAGTAATGACGCTGGTGGTGGAAATGGTAATGGTGATGGTGATGGTGATGGTGATGGTGATGGTGATGGTGGTGGTAGTAGTGGTAGTGGTGGTGGTGGTATTGTCTGGCTGAGGACATAGGGAGAAATATAAGTCACCTGTCAAGCCATCCATTACCTCCCTTGTCCTGTGGGAGATGACGGGAGGGAGGGAGGGAGGGAGGGAGGGAGTAGAACAGGTAAGCCCTCCCTCACCTGGACGCTCATTCATCATTAACGGAGACAACAACACCTCAGCCCTTCCCTTTCCTCCAGACCCTCCGCCCTAAATCCCTCCCTCCTCATGTAATAAGTTTCTCCATCATTCTTTTTCCCCAGACTTTTCTACGTGTGTGTGTGTGTGTGTGTGTGTGTGTGTGTGTGTGTGTGTAGTTTTACAGGGCCTGGGCATTACGCTCGTGTGGTTCCGTCTCCATATCTACATTTGTCCAACTTTTCTTTAAAGCTATGCACACTCACACTCTTCACTCAGGCTATTCCATGTCGCTATGTGTGTGTGTGTGTGTGTGTGTGTGTGTGTGTGTGTGTGTGTGTGTGTGTGTGTGTGTGTGTGTCAATTATTTACTCCATAAGCATAATTCAAGTACACGTTCATGGATTTGTTTGTTTTTCACACCTGGGTTTGCTTGTTTGTCTTTTGCTCTCCCTGCGCTGATTCCTCACAGCCTCCAGCCCGCTGCTCCTCATCCACGCCTGACGTAATTAGCAAAAAAAAAGTGGTGCGAGCTGCGTCATTATGTGCAGCGGGTAACGCAAAGAGCGAAAATACAGTCATAATGGCATTAGTCGCCGGTAATTGGGGCACGAACACGTCATTAATGTAAATTATTGAGACAAAAACCCGCCGCCCCTTTAACAGGTATCTCTGTTCCGCAACACTTCCACAAATCATTTAGTTATGGAGAATCGCAATAAATCAATGACCTTATCACCGTAAATCAGGCATTAAACACACACTCCGCCCGATATGAGGTATTACATGCAGGATATCCGACGCGCGTTTATCAATACTGACTCTAACCACTGCTCACCGCCACCAGCGTCACCACCACCACCACCACCACCACCACCAGTGCCACAGCCACAGTCGCTATATCGCCAACGTCTCGGCCTTCTCCGTCCCCTCTTTCTTTAAATATTTATCGCCAGTTCCATTTCTTATGCATTGCTATTCAGCCTCGTACTCCCCCACCCCCCATCAGCTTGTAATATTTCAGTCCCTCTCTATATTAATCCTAAAGTTCAAGGTGGCTCGCAGAGGCGAAAAAGAAGTCGATCGGGTTCTTTTTATCGCCAGAAGCGTCTGGCGAGCAGCGCACACCACAGGCTGTCCATGACACGCGCCTCTTTACTCCACCACTGTGTGCACCGCGTCGTGCCGGACGCTATGAAGCAACTTGTGACGCTTGAATGGCCTTCCGTATCCGGCCCAGGCAACACCCATCCCCAGGCAGGCACCGCTGACCCGCCCCTGCCCGGCTGACTCCTGGCGGGCATAACAACAGCTGTAGTAACCAAAGGAATTTCTAAGTGCCCTTCGTCTAACATTGTTTCCCAGTGTCTATTGGAACACGGCTCTGATTGTGGTTTTGTGGCAGGAAGGTGACGTGACTACAGGACTGCTGCTCCGGAACCCGCCACGACCAAACCATTGTTCACGAAGAGGGCTGCCTCACTCCCATAGTGCAAGGAAATCAAGAAAAATAAATGTATGCAACACCAACACGCATACAAAATTATAGCTATGTATGTTCAATATGTGAGTACGTAAGAATGTATGTGTGTATCTATCTATTTGTCTACCTATATGTTTATCTATCTCTTTATCTATCTACTTATCAATTTATCTATTCAAAATAAAGACACACACACACACACACACACACACACACACACACACACACACACACACACACACACGTGTATAGTATATGTATATCCCGTTAGATTTTGGAATCGAGCCTGACGTCAACACGATAACTTCATTCTAACATTGTCGTTTTCCTTCACATCCTCCTTGCTGCATCACGCGGGCCGCGGGTGAAGGGCACTGCACAAAACACGTCCGCTAGTGTCATTTCAAATTCCTGCAGGTGACCAAGCGGGAACCACGGGTATAGAGTGTGGCGTTCCCTGATCTCTGCCCTCCAAGGTACCCCAGTCGCCTCACATCAGTCAGTCTTCACCACCACAAGAGAAGAGAACAAAAACTACTACTAGGATATTCTCATCACATTTTTTCCTTTCGGTAAAACTACTACAAATATTTTCTCCCCATACTCAATGGCCCTTCTTATCACACTCAAGGAGCAACAAAACACCACCAGCGCCACACAACAGTCCCCGAGACACGCAGCGCTCTCTCCTATTCCCTCCCTCCCTCCGTCCGTCTTTCCTGTCTGTACTAACACGGCTGTATTCGCAAGGGTAAAGAGCCTTTTACACTTGAGCTTCCCGGGATCAATAGCTGCTACTTACCCACTTCAGACGCGGATGTATGGGGTCGCCAGTGATCAATGGGTGCTATTTACGAAACGTTAACAAATGAATAGAGCTGCGGCGAGGCACAAAATGCTGTAGAGGTAGCACATCCAGAAAGCCCCGAGGACCCTGATCTCCACATCAATCATGAGACGGAAAGACGGAGTGAATAATTTAGCACAGCTCAGTTCCCGACACCTTTCTGTGGCTTCGCCGCGTCCAGGAGGCTGTCGGTGGGGTGGCGCTGAGCTGACCGCGCGCTGCCGACCACCACACACACACACACACACACCGGATGGAAGCGGGAGCTCAAACTTGGACCGATGTAGATTGGTGACAGAGGCGATGGACAGGGTAAGGCAAAGAGTCCATATTGAAGACTATAAAGCAGATAAGACACAAAGCGAAGGAAGGCTGGTGTGCGTGGGAGGGGCGGCGATAAGGCTACCTGCCGAGGGTGCTGGAATGGGTGACCTAAAAGGATGTAGCGGCGGAGGGGTGAAGGCGGGCGGGCGTGTTTGTGGAGGTGTTGTGGTGTGTGACTGCCTCCATTAATCACCTTGTCCCCTATCAGACCGCTCTAGCTGCCCCGACACCACTTTCCCCGCCCCCTCACCCCTCCCCCGCCGCCTTCATCCTCAGCCCACCGCCACCTAGGGCCACGCCACTTTCCCTCTTTCCCTTATAACATACCAACACAATTATCAAAACTGACTCGGACGCTGAACTTTATCGTCATGGAAAGAAAGCGTTACCCGGCGATAACTGTTGGAATATTAATGTAACCAAGACTACCAAGTGTTGAGAATCGTAGCTGCGAGATACGTGAAATAATATTGGTAATAGTAATAATGAGGAAAAGGAGAAGGAGAAGGAAGAAAAGAAAGAGAAGGAGAAGAAGAAGAAGAAGAAGAAAAGAAAAAGAACAAGAAGAAGAATATAAAAAAAACAAAATCATAAAATACACACACACACACACACACACTACCTTGCCACGTATCCCCATCACTCCATCACCTATAGTATAGTATATCCCATCACCCTCTTTACTCTCCCCTTCCATCCCTCCACCCTCACTCTCCCATTCCCAGAGCACCTCCACTCCCCCCCACGCCACAAACGAGCCTCCCAAACATGCCACTCTCTCTAAGAACTCTTATGATTTTCAAGGGTGCACTGAGCCTCCTCACGAAGGTTATGAGAGGAGGTCGTCATCAAAACACCTCGGCGTCCTCACAGCTCGTCGCGTCCCGTCGTGCTGTTCCGTTGCACAAGGAAGGGAATGCCTAACGTTATCTCTTGCATTGGTGGGAGTGAGCTGCTGGGTTTAGTTAATTGAGTCTGATATAGATTTTGAAGTGTGGTGCTGGGAAATGTCACGGGTATAAATAAAGGGGTATAAATGAGTGAATGTAAATTAGTAGTGGGTAGTTTTTTTCTTTTCTGGTTATGCAGATGAAATAAGTGTTACAATGTCATTAGTAATCAAAACGTTAAGATTCGCCCATACATAACAACAACGACCAACAAAAACAACAGCAACGAACTCTACAAACAATACCGCTCAAATTACCAACTCAAAACCATCAATAGTCCAAACAGCGCACAAACACCACAGCCTCAAGATACAAGCAGAACAAAACTCCCCCCACGGCAGTAGCTTCATCACCCAGTCACAAACACCGCGGCCCTCCACCACCTCGCCTTCCACTGACACCCTCTTGCCTGCCGAGAAACGCTTAGCTCTCTCACCACTGCTATTTCCAAGGGTCACAGATATGATTAGCGTGGTTTTCAAGTGTTTTTCCAGTTAATAATGTAGAAATCTTGTCACTCTGCCTCTAGAACTGTAAAAACTTCCTTGAAAACACTTTATTCCCTCACCGCAACTATTTTCAAGGGCCAAAGAGATAATTAGTGGGTTTTCAAGTGTTTTTCCAATTAATAATGTAAAAATCTTGTCATTCTGCCTCTAAAACCGTAAAAACTTGCTTGAAAACGCTCTATTCTCCCACCACAACTATTTTCAAAGGCCACAAAAATTATTAGCGGCATTTACAAGAATGTTTCTCCAGTTAATAATGTAGAAATCTTATCAATTTCATTCTAGAACCATAAAAAACACCTATAAAAAACTCGGGTGTATTTAAATAAACCCTCTTGAAATAATGAAGGTGAAGCACAGAAGTGTTTATACGAGCTTAGGGCACGAAAGGGCCGAGGCAGCAGCGGCATCCTTAGTCATGGACGTTAGATTACACCTCTCCTTGGCCGAATTAATCACTGTCTTCAGCGAATATTAAATTTGCGGACAGGTCTCGTTAGCCCCGGAATGACCGCCGCAGGAGACGTGTGACGGACCGCGCCGCTCGAGCCCAAGCGCTGCAAAACACGACAAATAGGTTAAAGCGAGGGATAAGGTGTGAAGGCGCTGCTGATTGGTTCACGGGGGAAGAGTGTTAATTGTATGTGTGTGT
>NC_059295.1:22145363-22147863 GCF_017591435.1 Portunus trituberculatus | reverse complement strand
CAAGGTGGTGGCGACACAGGCTCATGAGGAGACATTATCACCGCGTCCCAGAGGAGCCGTGACGCCCGCGTGTGCTGAGCGGAGCCGCCGCTACCAAACAAGCCGCCCCGCCGCCGGTCAGTGATCAGGACAGCCTCAGCGCCGCCCTCAATCACTGTGCCTTGGTTTTACTCTCCTCCCCACTCCACCCTTCCTATCCCCATCCCCTCCTCCTCCTCCTGCTGCTGCTGCTGCTGCTCTCCTGCTGACCGTCACTAACCAAAGGTGACTCTGGCCTTTTTATTTCTCTCTCTCTCTCTCTCTCTCTCTCTCTCTCTCTCTCTCGCTCTCTCTCTCCTGGTGCTGCTGACTGGTGGAAATTAAATCCCACGACCTGGCAAGAAACATTCCCCAACAGGTTATACTCGTAAGCAGGCTGCGTCGTGGTCGTCCCGTGATGGCCCTCCACGACCAGTGCTCGCAATCAACACTCCCGCCGTCACTCCGCATCAGCGTGTGGGTCTGGAGTACACTATACAGAACAAAAGGGGCCATGTGTGCCTCATTCCGTCAACCGAGTGCGAAAGACGCTTGGTTTGAATTTCGCGCTTCATTCCTAATGGTCTGGGGGCGGAGTCCATCAGTTGCCAGACGGTAATAAGACAGTATTTTTTCATCAATGGCTCTCTTGCTGGGGGCCACTCGTCTTCACTTGATTTATGGAACGCAAGACCTCGTTTTGATGTGGATTATAAGTTGGTGTAGGAGTGTATAGCAGGCGGAGGCGGGATGCAGGGCGGGCTGCGGGCGGGCGAGAGCCTTGCGGTGACTTCAAAAGGCCACCGACTCATCAAGATTGCACATTAGCGCGCCCCGGTGGGTGGCTGGCCAGTTTTTTTGCGGGCAACAGATCCCAGGTCTATCAATGCATGTGATTCACCACAATTTTGACCTTGTACGCATGACTTGTAAAGCTACGATCACTGGCTAAGAAACTCGCAGTCTCCTTGCTCCGATGGCGATCAGGACATGTCCCTGCCACTCAGGGTGGTTACCGATGCCACACAGGGACATCAGACGGAGGCTTGTGAGGGATGAGATGGTGTTGGGGGACGAGGGGGAGAAGGGCAAGCCGCATTTCGCTACACTCTTCTCTCCTCTACACGCTTAAATGTGTCTTGATTTATTGTTTCTCCTCTGATATAAAGAGACGAGTCCCGCCGCACCAGAGGGGGTGCGAACACCTGTTCTGTCTGGTTTACACACCCGCCAACGCCCACCCCCTCGGCCAACAGTTAGCTGGCAACCCGCCGTTGCTGCCAGGACAAGTGAGAGCACGTTCGAATGCTCGTATTTCTGATTTATGATAAGCAGCAAGCACAACGAGGCCGACTGTCTTGTAGCGTTCGTCTCGAGGCGGAGAGCTTGTCACGTATGAAGGGAAGACGGACCAGGGAAGGGGAGCGAGGGACAAAAAAGGTCCCGTGTATCCGGAATACTGCACATCAAGAAATATATGAATCAGACACAGGAAACCTTCATTATGCAACTGATGTGTGTATGAATGCTGTTCATTGAGCAGTAAGAAGGCTGCATCGGGTGAAGAGGTGAGGGAAGAACCTCGATGGCCGCTGGACAGCCGAGACACAGTGAACGTCTGTCAAGAACACGGTGTCTCGTCAGGAAGTGTGCGTCAAGAGGAGAGGGACGGACAGACACATGATTGCAAGAGTGTGGTGGTGGTGGAGAGGAGAGCTGGGTCGCGGAGGACAAGCATACTGATGATTCCTACACACACACACACACACACACACACACACACACACACACACACACATGCATAATCAGAGCATATACAAATAAACCTGACTTAAGGACGCATGAAGTAAATGTAAGCAAATAAACAAATTAATGCATTTATAAAAACGAACATAACTAAGATGTAGAAATTATGATAACATTATTGTTGTTGTTAGTGTTGTTGCTGCTCTTGTTGTTGTTCTTAATATTTGTTGTTGTTGTTTTGTTGTTGTTGTTGTTGTTGTTGTTTATGTTGCTGTTGCTGTTGCTGTTGTTGTTGTTGTTGTTGCTGCTGCTGCTGTTCTTGTTTTATCATCATTACTATTATTAGCATTATAATTATTATTATTATTATTATTATCATTATTATTATTATTATTATCATTATTATCATTATCATTATTATTACCATTATTACTATTATTGCTGTTATTACTATTATTTTCATTATCATCACTATTGTTGTTGACATTGTTTTTGTTGCTGTTGTTCTTAATGTTGTTAGGTGTTGTAGTTTTCTTGTTTTTTATTCATAAAAGTTACCATTATTGTCATTATTACTGTTACTATTATCATTACCGTTATTATTATTATTATTATTATTATTATTATTATCATTATTATTATTATTATTATTATTATTATTATTATTATTATTATTATTATCATTATCATTATCATTTTATTATTATTATTATTATTATTATTATTATTATTATTA
>NC_059295.1:22112863-22140363 GCF_017591435.1 Portunus trituberculatus | reverse complement strand
GTGCCCGGCTGAGACATCCCCTGCAGCCTTGGCCACACCGCACCACCACTCATAATAATAATAATAATAATAATAATAATAATAATAATAATAATAATAATAATAATAATAATAATAATAATAATAATAATAATAATAACAATAAGATACCCTACTTTTGCATTTATCTTGACGCTTCTAAACGTAACACACGCCGGGAAACCATTAGGAAGGTACAAAAAGAAGCAGCTCCCCATTCCCCCTCCCCCACCATCACCAAAGGCTCGGTCCCAGGGCAGGCGGCGCAGGCAGAGCGGAGGCCGGCGAGCAATACGGTAACGCTGCTGTCTCGCCGTCCACCATATTTCAGTCGGTTGTGATTGGGGCAGCGCGTCGTATTTCAGGCGTGTGTATAGAAGATGGGTCCTGCCTCATTCACGGGCCAGAAATACGGTAGTGGCCTGACACCTGAGCCGCACACCAGCCCGGAGGAGGAGCGGCGCGGCGCCCCCTCCCCCACCAACCCAGCCTCATGGGGTTATATATGTGTGTATGCGGAGAGTTATGGTGAAGTGGTGTGTGTGTGTGTGTGTGTGTGTGTGTGTGTGTGTGTGTGTGTGTGTGTGTGTGTGACCACTTTGACATCGCGCCGCAGGTTCTTCGCCACTCGAGGGTCACTGATCCCCTGATTTGTGTTCACTTTCTGGTTCCTAGACGTGCACTGCCTCCTCCCTCCTCCTCCTCCTCTTCCTGAGCCGATACACTCAGGCATTCCCGGCTCTCCTAACAGCCACCTCCAGAGTAACACACGCCGGTGCATTGTAATATTGTCTTTCTGAGGTATTGCTGAAAGGGCGGGTCATGGTTCTACATGGAGTGCCATCAGGAGGGAAGCTGACTCTGGCACCAGCGATGCGGTGTGGCGGGCGGCCCCTCGACGTGCAAGCCTGGCCAGAACTAAGGTCATTATGAGCTCCTCGGAATGCACGCGATGTAAAGTTTGAGTAGGGTGGACTTTTGGGGTTCGGGTCAATACAGATCTCGTGAAGGTAGACCAAGCTGTGACCCTCCACCTGCCTGCCACCACCACCACCACCACCACCACCACCAGCCTCACGTGGCCCTCAGCTCCCTGCCTTTGCCTAGTCCCGCTGGAGTGTTGAGGAGTATGCAGCGCCTTCATTGCCGCTGTAAACGCTCTGCTAATATTGACTGTCCGATGCTAAAGCTACGACGTGTGTAACTTTGAATATTTTGCAGATGTTAAAAAAAAAAAAATGAAATATAAAATAAACAAAAATAGGAAGGCCTCGCGGCGCGGCGGTGGAGTGACAACTGGCCGAGCCGGGCCAAAATTAGTGTAATTATGTAAGGTAATAAGATATACGAAAGTTAATGTTCTGCATGTTTTATGCATTCAGATCCACCATCAGAATATGCATCATCATCATCATCATCGTCATCATCATGACTATCATCACCATCACCATCATCATAACAAAAGTAGTAGTAGTAGTAGTAGTAGTAGTAGTAGTAGTAGTAGTAGTAGTAGTAGTAGTAGTAGTAGTAGTAGTAATAATAATAATAATAATAATAATAATAATAATAATAATAATAATAATAATAATAATAATAATAATATGAGTAATAATGATAACAATAACAATAACTAATTATGACAACACGAAGAAGAAGGAAAAGAAGACGTAAAAGAGGAAGAGGAGGAGGATGAGGAACACAAACGGTAATTAGCAAGTAAGAGTAATAATACATGAGCAATATGTGACACCGCAGGAGACACGTGGACGCCCCGCCAGGGTTGCCTACCACTGCCGTGACACCCAAGGAACATCGACCTGCCGCCCCTGAGCCACCACGACCCAAGCTGATGGTGGAGGTGGGCGGCGTGGACGTGCCAACACTCAGCCACACCGGAGAGACAATTCAACCTCGATCAACAGGACGCAGGCGATGTCTGAATTAACAGCGTCATCCAGCCCCTCGTGGAGACTCCAGACTATTTGGGGGGTTTAGGATGAGGCAGGGCGGGCAGGGAGTGTGTCCTGCTGCCCCGCGTCACCCTAGCTAGATGCTCATAATGAACTGGAAACACAGCGCGTCATCCCATCTACCACTGATGGCTGATCCCGCGGCCTATTTCCTGCTTCCACCCATTTCACCCTCATCTTGCTCCTCCCTCCGCGTCTCTTCTCTACCCATTCTTCCCTTCATCTTCCCGCAGCGGGTAATGCGTGTATGTGCATATGCTCCGCCATTTATCACCCGTCACGCTCCACGCCCTCGTATATCACAAGTAATACAGGCGGGGTCGATAACAGGTCTTTTGAAAGTGCCATGTGGAGCTGTAGACGGGGAAAAATAGTGCAATGCTATTGTGGGCGAGGCTGGTTCCAATTGTTTCTCGGGTGACGCAAACTACCACCTTCCTGGTTCTTATCACCTCGTTGGGTTGTTACCTGCGGTGGTTTGGTTCCGTCCGATACACACCGCCTGTCCAATACATAGCGGCTGATCGATCTATATAGGGTCTACTCCGGGCACGGGATCCGCTACTGAACGAGGGCGGCGCCGCACTCAGCCGCGGGGGAGCGCTCGCATCGTAACTTTTCTTCGACTCCAAAATTCGCTCGAATCGCTCGATGTGGCCAGCCCGTAAACCCGGCAACACTCGCGTCCCGACTCACCCGCCGACAAAGGAACTCCTTGATTCCCATTTCAAAACCTCAACTCCAAGAACCTATTCAACCATATATATATATATATATATATATATATATATATATATATATATATATATATATATATATATATATATATATATATATATATATATATATATATGCCCGTATTTCTATTTACTGTAATTATAGAAATAATAATAATAATAATAATAATAATAATAATAATAATAATAATAATGATAATAATAATAACAATAATAATAAAAAATAATAATAATGGTAATAGTAGTAATAATGATAATAATAATAATATAATAATAATAATAATAATAATAATAATAATAATAATAATAATAATAATAATAATAATAATAATAATACCAATAATAATAATGATAATAAAAATAACACTAATGATGATTATAATAATAAAAATAATAACAATAATAATTATAATAATAATAATAATAGTAATAATAATAATAATAATAATAATGATAATAATAATAATAATGATAATAATAAACAGTTAATTTATGTTGCAGTATTGATTGAAAATATGCATTTGTGTGTGTGTGTGTGTGTGTGTGTGTGTGTGTGTGTGTGTGTGTGTGTGTGTGTGTGTGTGTGTGTAATGAGATCTAAATGAAGGATGACATAACAGCATGAGCTCTGGCCGGCACTCCATAACGAGACTGAGTAACAACAGGCCGGCAGGGGAGGTGCAGGAGGAGGGGACAGGGAGGGAGGAGAGGAAGCATAACCCTAAGAACAGGGCGCAGCATGACGCATCACCACCACGTCTATGCTGCGGCCGGCGGTCACCTGCGCGACACTTGTATGCTGGCCAGCTTTCCCCGTGTATCGCGATACTTAATCTTCACACAATGTCCTGAGGTGCGCCGCGACCATGATGGATGCCCGTCACCTGCGTGGAGCCGCCGCCGCCGCCACCACTGAGGGTTGGCTTTCCATAAAGTAACCATCTGCAAAGCACCTTTTTGAAGCAGAGCTGCAAATTCTCATCTAATTTATATTTTTTAAAACAAATGTACTGTGACAAAACCCATAAAACGTGAAACATCTGTCCGGGATGCGATGGAGGAATGGGGAGGAGGAAGGGGAAGGGGAGTGTGCACGTCACGGGTATAGGGAAGGAGGGAGGGAAGGAGGGAGAGTGGGCGCGAGAGTGTGCCACTCTACACTGGACCTTAGCACCACCGCCGCATACACGCGGTGGACCGTCAGGCCTGAGCCTCTTCATCGCTTTTCTACTCGTACCTTCCTTTCCACAAGAGTTGTTGTCTGGAATGTTCATGTTCTCAGAGTGAGTGCTCTTCAGTCTTCCCTTTCCCTCCCTACCTCCCTCCCTACCTCCATACCTCCCTCCCTCCCTCCCTCCTAAGCCACCCTTTCCAGTGTAGCGCCCAATCAATACCTATATAAGTATCTGAGTTGCAAGTATTCACTCTCTACAATGACACTTGGGTGCTTCCTGTAATGAGCCTAACACCTGCCTCGCCTCGCCACACCTGCCAAGACACAGAACACATGCGCCACTCTCTCTCTTGGCTGACCACCTGCCACCGCGGACAAAACAAAGCAGGTGTGTCAGAGGAAAGTATAGTATGAACTCTGGAAGATCCAGATATATGGTTTCATTGATTGGTGGATAATGAATCAACAGGCAGAAAAAAAACACGGGGTTGTTTCTTGAGGCGATGTTGGTCTGGTAGAGGGAGACTTTGCTGCCTTGTGGCGTGTGTTTCGCGGGTGTTCCGTAGATAGGGCGGACTGGCGGGCGGAGGGTGGGACTGGCCAGCATCACCTTACCTCGACAAATGGGCCATGTGACCTGTAATAGGCCTGTATAAATCTTGGGGTGGCGTGGGTCATAATGACGGAGAATATTGAGTGTCGGACGAAGGGGTCGACGGTTCCTCCTTGTGCTTCCACTTTACTCACCACCACCAAGCCCTTCACTCCCCTTCCGCCAGTCCATCACTTCCACCCACCACCCATTGCTGTCCTGCCCTCCACCAACCCTCCCTTCCCCTTCCCTCCCCTCCCGGCGTCCCTGTCCCCTTCAACAACTTTGCCTGGCGCGTTTCGTTCCCCTCACCACTTAGCTCCTCTTCCCTCACCTCTCTCCCTTTCATTCACTCTTCAATAACTCCCATCCGTCCCCTCCACTTACCCATCAGTCACTCCTCCATCCATCCATCCACATCCGCACTCCCACTCACACTCACTCCAACTCTCTCTCTCTCTCTCTCTCTCTCTCTCTCTCTCTCTCTCTCAACACCCCACACAAACTCCCCAGCTCAGCACCCTCCTCCTCCTCCTCCCTCACTCACACAGGTGCTCCCTCACTCGATCACTGTCCCTCACTGTTCCTCCCGCACTATCTCACCCCTCCTCATCCCCAATTATCCCTCCTTTCTTGAATACACACACACACACACACACACACACACACACACACACACACACACACACACACACACACACACACACACACACACACGATTTTTCATTATACATTTTTCTTCGAGAGAGAGAGAGAGAGAGAGAGAGAGAGAGAGACAAGCGGCGAAAAGAAAGAAGATAAAACTTTACTGTTATCGTTATTATTGTTCTTTGACGTGTTAAAAGAACATAACTAATACTGCTATGGCACTTCCCCCCCCATCTCTCTCTCTCTCTCTCTCTCTCTCTCTCTCTCTCTCTCTCTCTCTCTCTCTCTCTCTCTCTCTCTCTCTCTCTCTGACCACCGCGGGACTAATAGCTTAGTTGCCGCACATTAGAGTGATAAAAGCCAAAGGTGATGTATATGTTTAAAAGTTCTGCAGAGGAAGAGGAAGGAAAGGCGTATCCCGAAGAGGAGGAGGAGGAGGAGGAGGAGGAGGAGGAAGAAGAGACGCGCGGTAGAGGGAAAGGCCTGGCAGTGTAGGAGGGGTGATGGGTGTTGTGGGGGGGGAGGGGAAAGGAAGGGGTTATATGTCGGGGAATGAGGGTTTGAGGGGAGCAAAGTTGCCAACGCTAACGTGAAGCTCGAGAATGATTGGCAAGGTTGCCTAATTTAAGACTAACAGCTGCAATACCACGCTCTTCTTTTCCTCCCTTCTCCCTCACTCTCTCCCTCCTCCCACTCTCTCTCTCTCTCTCTCTCTCTCTCTCTCACTCACTCACTCACTCACTCACTCACTCGCCCAGCCCCACACCAGTTACAAGCTCCCCCTATAATTGATGGTTATGGTTATAGCGATGGTAGTAGTGGTGGTAGTGGTAGTGGTGGTGGTGGTGGTGGTGGTGGTGATGGTGGTGGTGGTGGTGATAATGGGAGTAGCAGTGGTAGTAGTAGTGGTGGTTGTTATTTGGCGGGATATTAGGTTTTGGTTGACCAGTAGTAGTAGTAGTAGTAGTAGTAGTAGTAGTAGTAGTAGTAGTAGTAGTAGTAGTAGTAGTAGTAGTAGTAGTAGTAGTCGTAATTATTGTTATTGTTGTTGTTCTTTTTACTACAGAGAAAAGAAAGAGAAAAAATAAATCAACTACAGTAAATAACTTCAGATGTCCACGAGAACTTAGAAAAAAAAAAGAGTAACGTTGACAAACTAACACAAATAAAAAGGAACACTTCAATAAATCAAGGAAAAATATGACACCACTTTCTGTTGGTGTGTGGTGGGGAAGAAGAAAGGGGAGTGGGAGGGGGAGGGGTGGAGTGAGAGTAGCGAGTAAGGAGGGGAAGGTGTGAGGAGGATGAGAGGAAGAAAAGGTAAAAAAAAAAGCATGTAGAAAACATTTGGAGGGAGGAGACAGTGATGATGAGAGGGCCCCAAGGATGGAGGGAGGGAGGGGAGGGAGAGAGGAAGAGAAGGGAAGGAATGAGGGGAACGGGATGGGTGAGAGGAAGGTAAGATGGAGGAAGGAGGAGGAGGAGGAGGAGGAGGAAGAGGGTTAAAGTGAGAGAGGTGGAAAGTTGAGCGAGTTTTCTTTCAGTGAGGTAAGGTGAGGCGGGGCGGAGTGTGGGTCGGTAATGAGGGTCGGCTGTGGGGACGCTGCTGCTGCTGCTGCCCCTCCCCTGCTCCTCCCCGCCCCTCGCCAAGGCCACCTCTTATCTAAATAACCCAGGAACGTGTACGCTGATATTGAAGAAAATGTCCCACCTTGCCGCCCTCCTCGCGCCGCGTCGGACTGATGTACAGGGTAATGCAATTAACGCGCCGGCGGGGGTCTGGGTAGGGGCGGGGTGGGCGTGGTGGGAAGCTTGGCATGGGCGTGGTGTGAGGGTGGGCGTGGTGCGGCTGTTGTGTGCGTGTGACAGTGACGCATGCGGGCGGCTGTGGCGGGAATGTCCGTCGCCCTGAGCTGCCGCCCTGACAAGATATATATCCACCCATTACGGCCGGGTGGGTGTTAGGGACACCCATGGATATTAGACAACTTGACAAAATTTATGGACGTCTTTGTCGACAACGTGACAGGAGCGCATGGGGCGCCACTCAGTGAGGATACCGTCGGCCCCGCGGTCGGGGATCACGGGCAAGTGGCTCTTATGCGCCCTCAGACCCTTTGCCGAGGGCCTGTAGCCGCCCCAGCCCCGCACCAAGCGTAATCTTGGCATCAATGGAGGGCGTTGTGGGATATAAACCCTTACGCACACTGCGGGGCCGCCGGTAAATATCTGGTGTTCATGAGTGATTTGTGACCATGTCGAACAAAGAAATTTCCAGATGACCCCAGGCCATTAAAATGGGGGACTGGCTCCAGGGGTCATATATTACGGCATCTTGTGGGGCGACCACCGCCAGCAGATATGGAGGGACGGGAGGGCGCCTCTGCCCCTCACTCAGACTCCCTCGCCTCTCCGTCAACCCCCCCCCCAGACCATGTGCTGGCGTGGCGCACACTTACTCCCTCCTGCACCTCCCATGCCTCAACTCTAATTAACTTTACGCCGTGCTGCTGCTCACTACGGCACCACCATCACCCCTGCATCACATTTGTCCCCTCAGTGCACCATTACAACTCGCCTCCACAACACACTCTTACGCCCAACTTAAACCCGCCCCGCCCCGCCACGACTCGCCTTCTTCCCTGGCCTGTTAGAGACCTGCGTTTCCCCTTCATTCTTCCCACAATTCTTCACGCCCCCTATAACTCTCGCCATCACAAATTCCCTTTACACCCTTCATTCTGCCGCTTTTGTATTTGCCTCAGTGTCCATTAGTTTTTCGTCCCCTTTTCCCCTTTTTTCCTTCCCTTATCCTACGGAACAGGAACGGTCTTTAAATGTCCCTGTTAGGCAATACTATGCTCGTCACGTTCACACACACACACACACACACACACACACACACACACACACACACACACACCGGCGGCCAGAGTCACGCACGCTGCCTGAAGGAGGGAGAGTGAGGGCCTGGCCAGCACGTGGGAGCAAGCAGAGCACGTGCAGGGAAGTGCGCGCGCAGTTTTGCAACACCCGCGAGGCCTGTTGACAAACACGCACACACGCACGCACGCACACTCTCACTCATACATACTTGGGTGCCGCCTCCCGCGCTGTAAACACACTACGAAACTGGCTGCAGTGTACTTCCTGTACTACTGTAGCCTGACACACACACACACACACACACACACACACACACACACACACACACACACACACACACACCAAAATATTGTTTCCTAACTTCAATAATTCACTCCTGTGTTGTATTGCAGCATCTACCGAGTCTGTTCTCACGAGACATTACGTAATATAATACAACAAAGCCACAAGACATTGGTCAAAACAACACAGAAAATACACTCGCGTCAGAAGTGTGTGTGTGTGTGTGTGTGTGTGTGTGTGTGTGTGTGTGTGTGTGTGTGTGTGTGTGTGTGTGTGTGTGTGTGTGTGTGTGTGTGTGTGTGTGTGTGTGTGTGTGTGTGTTGTACGTGCAAGGCACTGCGCGCCACCTCCCGAGTCGTGTTGGCAAGGGCGGTAAATTGCCTGTGTGAGGGGCTGAGGGAAAGAGGGGATAGGGAAGGGTGGGGGGCCGAGGGGGGAACAAGGAGCTAACCCTCTTCCCAGCATCAAGCCAACTTCCGCCTTTTTTCAATATCCTTGGCGATCAGTGAACTCAGCGCGGGAGCAGCTGACGGAGAGAGAGGCTGCTTGCCCTTGAGGGCGTGAACACCGCGGAGGAGAGGCAGCCGAGGCCCGGACACTGCTGAGAGCTGCCTGGAGGAGCGCCGAGCGAGCGAACAATTCATCTCTGGGATCGAACCTTTATGACAAATCACGAACAGACGAGACAAGACGGAAGGTGTTGAGGGGCTGAGGGCGGGAGGGGCCCAGGCAGGGTGGGGAGGGAGGGGAAAGAATGGGAAGACGGGAAGGGAGGGGGTCGCTTGAATAAAGATGGTTTAGGTGAGACAATTTGTACAATCCGGGGCAAGAAGTAACCAAATCCGGGTGGCGAGGAAGTGGACCCATAAGGAAGATCCCGGGAAAATAAGCTGAGATAAGAGTGAGATACGGAGGAGCGGGACCCGAGAGACACGCGATCTCTCCAAAGACAAAGAAAGACAGACTTCGCAGAACGCCAACTTGAAGAAATCCTGGAGAGAGCCCGAAACACCAAACGAGACGCCGAAGCTCTGAGGATCCCCTAAGATCGGATCACCACCGGCAGAATAAACTTGGAGGGGCGGCCAGAGAGAGAGAAAGAGAGAGAGAGAGAGAGAGAGAGGGGGGGGGGAGAACGGTGGGGACTGGAAGGCTTGAGCGACTAGGGCAGCAAGAAGTCCTGGAGGCGAGAGAGCGTGTTGATAAAGGCCGGGCGGACGGGAGGGCCGACCGGAGGGCTGGCGGCGGGGGCATGGGGCTGTGAGGGTGTGTCGCGTGGCATTCATTGATCTGTCAGTCTGCTCGTCAGCCGCCCGTGCTGACACTCCAGGCCGGGAGGAAGACTAGGCAGAAGAGGAGGAAGAAGAGGAGAAAGAAGCGAAGGAGACTGAGAGGAGTGGGGAGGTGGAGGAGGCGGGGAGCGCACAAGACTCTTGGGAAGATAAAGCCGATGGGGTAGGGTAGGCAGGTCTTGGAGGAGGAGGAAGAAGAGGAAGAAGAAGAGAAGGAGGAGGAGGAGGAGGAGGAGGAGGAGGAGGAGGAGGAGGAGGAGGAGGAGGAAAGAAATGGAAGGGGAGAAAAATGTGTAGTTAGGAAGTAAAGGAAAGGAAAGGACTGTCTGGAAAGGAAGATGACGTTAAAATATAAGGAAGGACAGAGAAGAAAAGGTGGAGAGAAGGGAAGAGGGACGGGAGGAAGGGTGACAGGAAGGGCGGAAGAATTAAAAAAAAAATAGAAAGAACGAAGGGGATAGGGAAGAGAGGGTCAAGGAGGGAGGAAGGGAGGTGTATATTGGAAGTTCAGAAGGGAATGGGTCAGGGGAGGAGGGGAGGAGGGGAGGAGGGGAGGAGTGTGTGAGGGCGCTGGTGGAGACATTCAGGAAAGGCGGGTGTGGGAGGCAGTAAATGGATTAATAACAATTATTCTAGTGTGAGCTCAAGGGGACAATGAGGGAAGGAAGGCAGACCACCGGGACACCAAAGAGACGAGGCCAGGGAGGTTGACACACACACACATACACACACACACACACACACACACACACACACACACACACACACACACACACACACACTTTTTTTTCTCTGTGTGTGTGTGTGTGTGTGTGTGTGTGTGTGTGTGTGTGTGTGTGTGTGTGTGTGTGTGTGTGTGTATTTACATTTTATTCAATCAATTCCACGTGACTATATAAGCAGGACATAAACAAAAAAAAAACAGTGACAGCAACAAGAACACCAACAACAACAACAACAACAACAACAAAAAGATAAGAATGCGAAGACAGTTAGGAATGAATAAGATAAACAAATAAATACACAAATAAAAAAAAAAAAACACTTACGACGGTGAAAGAAAAATACCACAAAACGAGGAGAAATAAAACAAGAAACAAAACACACACAAGAAAAAAAACAACTCAACAAGAGCAAGACAAGAACTAAAAATGGGAAAGGCAAAACAAAAGGGGAAGAACAAAGGTGACGGAGGAGGAGGACGAGGAAGAAGGAGGAGGAGGAGGAGGAGGACGAGGACGAGGACGAAGAAGAGGCGAACGAGGAGAAGGCGAGGGTGAGCGTTGGGGGAGGGTGACAGGGAAGGCAATGTGAGGTAACTGGATTGATGACAATTATTCCTCTCTGACCTGCAGGGAGAGGAAGGTTCTTGCCCAGAGAGAAAGGCAGGTGAACCCGGGATATTGGATTACTGACACACCTCATCACAAAAAAAAGCAAAATAAAGACAGGAGAGACTGATAGCACGTGGGGAAGAAAGGAGGGAACGCTACAAACGACACAATAGAAAAAGGAGGCAAAGGAAAACATGATAAAGATATAAAACCAGGAATATGAAGCAGCGGAAACTGTAATTAATTAATAAAAAACACACAGGCTGGCGTAGAGAGAGAGAGAGAGAGAGAGAGAGAGAGAGAGAGAGAGAGAGAGAGAGAGAGAGAGAGAGAGAGAGAGAGAGAGAGAGAGAGAGAGAGAGAGAGAGAGAGAGAGAGAGAGAGAGAGAGAGAGAGAGAGAGAGAGTACATACACAAACACAGACACACACATGAGCACACGCGCACGCCAGACGAGAACAGAAGTAGGTAAACAAAGAACTGTATTTCCCCCGCGAGAGGATGAACCAAAAAGTGTTGGTTGTGAAGAGTAGCGGACAGAGGAGCGACGCGAGGAGGAGGAGGAGGAGGAGGAAAAGGAGGAGGAGGAAAAATAGTAGTAGTAGTAATAGAAGGAGGAGCTAAGATTCTTTCTCTCCCCCGCCCACTCCCTAATGCGGACAGGAAGTAGAATGATTTGGGGAGTAGCCACACTTCCCCTCAACACCTTCCCAACACACGCGGCACAAAGGAAGAAATAAAGCACACATCATCGCTACCTCTTCCTCCTCCTTTCTTCCTCCTTTCTCCTGCGTACCCACAAAAAGTCCACCCACGCATCCTCCACTATTTAACAGTAAAAATAAATAAATGAAACTAGAGGCAAACAGGAGACCCTAAGCAGTGTTTCCTCAAGGTACGAGGCGGCATCCCAGCTGAGACGAAGGCCATCTGAAGAAAAAGTAAGAAAAAACACAGGAAAGGTTCAAGAAAAGCCTAGCTACCCTGGTCACCAACACGTCTGTCATTCCACTATCGCAGCGCGCCATCCCGAGCCACGCACTGCTTCTGCTGGTGCTGGTGGATTGAGGGAGGAAAAGTTGAGAGAGGGAGGGAGATAGGGAGGGCTGTAACTAGATGAGGGGAGAGAAAGGGGAGCAGGAGGTGTTTCAAGATTTCTGAATGAGAGTTACGACGTGATGGGAAATAAAGTGACGTGAATTAGTGGAGGGAAGAAATTAACCAAGGCAAAAGTGAGAGTGTGAAAGAAAAAAAGAAATTGCAGTAAAGATTTCGATTAAATGTAAAGAAACAACGAGAGTACTAGCACTAATAATATGTGTGTGTGTGTGTGTGTGTGTGTGTGTGTGTGTGTGTGTGTGTGTGTGTGTGTGTGTGTGTGTGTGTGTGTGTGTGTGTGTGTATGTGATCATCATTATCATTACTTGTTACTATTATTATTATTACTATTATTACCATTATCACTAGTTATCATTGTTATTATTATTATTATTATTATTATTATTATTATCATTATTATTATTACTATTATCCTTATTATCATCATTATCATCATCTTCATGCTATTATCTTTATTCTTATTATTGTTTTTCTTACCATTACCATCATTATTACTTCATTATTATTAGTTATTATATTTATTGTTATTATCAGTACCACCTCTGCCACAAGAATCACCACCGCAGTGTCACCAGTAACAGTAACAGTGCAGTGATAACAAAAGTACTTTCATCACTTTTACTGTTGTTATTGTGAGAAACACTAATACAGTTCCCTACTGTAGCACTAACAGGAATTGTTTCATTAGTAAGGATAGTTTTAATATTATATAAAGAGATAATAAAACAGTAGCAGTACCATTTAAGGTAGTAGTAGTAGTAGTAGTAGTAGTAGTAGTAGTAGTAGTAGTAGTAGTAGTAGTAGTAGTAGTAGTAGTAGTAGTAGTAGGAATAGAGGTGGTGGTAGTAGTAGTAGTAGTAGTAGTAGTAGTAGTAGTAGTAGTAGTAGTAGTAGTAGTAGTAGTAGTAACAATAAAACAATATTAAACTCATTAACCTCTCCAGTACTGAGACACATTTTTACCTTGATTTTTGGGTATAATTAGACGATTTTATTGACTGGAAGATTAATGACCAGCGTCTTCACTATTTCAATTCCCCACATGAGTTTCTGAAGTTGTATAAAATCGCTAAATAGTAACCAGAATGAATAGGGAGATGCGTCCTGGTACTGAAGGGGTTAATGATAACGATAATGATAATGATAATAATAATAATAATAATAATAATAATAATAATAATAATAATAATAGGAATGGTAATAATAATAATGATGATGATAATAATAATAATAATAATAATAATAATAATAATAATAATAATAACAACAGCAATAAAATAATAATGATAACAATCGGTGGGTTGGAGGGTTGGTAGGGTGGCGGGGCGCGCGTCGCTGGGCCTGGCTGGGCTGGGCTGGCTATCTGAGATCCGGCTCACTCCGCAAAGGCAAAGATAACGAAATTGTTCAATAAGGAGTGATTTGAGCGAGAAAACCTGCTGCGAAATAATAATAAGAGCTGCAGACCACCTCAAAACAAGCGGGTCCTTCGTTCCCTGCTCTAAGTGGTTCAAAAATCAATACCGGTTTGAATCACTATCAACATTATACTTAATTATCGCCACTAGTACAGAATTACACACATTAACTCCACACAAATATAAAAAAAAAAAAGAAAAAAAAAAACCTGTCTTACACGCCAAGACTCAGCCACCGACATCTGATAAACTTAATAATTGTGAAGTTTTATATGCTTGCCAAACTTCAGTAATAAGCCTCAAACAGCTCGTCTCTGCCTTGGATGCTTTCTGAAGTACGACACGAGGATCGACCCGCTGAGAACAGACAGTGACACGCAGATCTCACTCCGGCCACTTCCAGGAATCATTTGTTTGAGAGGCGACTTTCCAGTGGGTGTCTGTCCGTCAGGCGCGTCGTCTCCGTGGAGTGACGGGAGATAATGCCTCGCGAAAAGTAAAGATGAAGACACGCACTCACTTTTGCTCGCAAGTCGATATAACCAATTCCTTTCCCGGTATTAGTAATGCAGCAAATAGCAATGTGAGTGTTCCTTACGATGGGCCGTAGCCTCATACATTCCTGGGCCATCGACACAACTTTGTAAGGCCAGGAAGAATTATTGGGGATAGACTCTCCTAACGCCGCCGCCTCCCTGTGCCGGGTCGTCGCGCAATCGGTACATCGGAGCGCCAGATATAAGCGAGTCAACGGTTCGGAACACGAGAGTCGTGCAATCCAGGTGAGGAGCTCGCCGGCGGGGGATCGCGGGACGCTTTCCTGTAGCGGCATCGGCGTGATGCTGATGATAAGTTATCTGTGGCATCGCGATTCGCGGGGAGACTCTAGCCACGAGGAAAAGAAGACCTGCAGGCAAAGAGAATGAGGCGAAGAGGCGTACTAGCACCTCCTCACGGCGACGGCGAAGGGCGAAAGGACATTATGCCCGAGCGGCAAGACACTAAGAAGCGGGAGGCTGAAAGGGGAAGTGAGGCACGGCGGAGGCCAGGGTAATGGTGGGTGGCGGTGCAGTGTTGCGTTGTAGTGGACTGGGCGAGATGGTGCCATGAAAGGCGGTGAAGGATTCTTTGCTCACTATTGTAGCATAAAGACGTTCTTTTTTTTTCTTATTTCTTGCAACCTTAGACAGCTGATCTGATTTCTCAGGCGTAAGTAAAAATAAGTAATATGATGACATTCATTTACAATATTTTTATAATTACTTTTTCAGAGGGAGCGCCTAAGGTCATTGTGAACGACATTACTAGAGTAGAGGCATCGGAAGGGCTGGGGGGTGCCGAGATGTGGTACTGAGGCGGGGGCAACAGGAGAAGGGGGGAAGGGAAAGAAGTGACCAAGACGGGCGGGAGTCGGTGCGGGTGGCGGTGGAGGAGGCTTAGGCGAGCGGTGAAGGCGGGAGATGGTCAAGACGGCGGCGGTGCGCGTGGTGGTGGAGGTGGCCTGAGCGGGCGGCAGCGACGGTGGTCCTGGTAGGGCGCTGGTCCGGTCGTCCAGGAGGGAATCATTGATCCTGTCAATCTGCCGTCAGTCCGCCTGCCCGCTCGGACCCCCCTCACCCCACAACCTCACGCTCCTTGTCAGACCCTCCTCTTCCTCCAGCTACTGTTCAGATGCTGAGGCCTCTTTCGCTCTGCCCTGACTCAGCTTCGTGCACTGTGTGTGTGTGTGTGTGTGTGTGTGTGTGTGTGTGTGTGTGTGTGTGTGTGTGTGTGTGTGTGTGTGTTTAAGGCCTTTCAGGATAATACAAAAAAAATTTTAAATCCAGCAAGGGTTAGGTTAGCACTTCCCTTCCTTTCTCCGTCCCTTCCTTGTCGTAACACAGGCCTCACTAGCGTTACTTATTTCCCGTTGAGATCTGCTACCAGCTTTTAGTCAAAATGCGCTTTCGGAACCTTTCTCCAGCTAACTTTATTTACCCCGAGAGTTGTGGAGGGAGCACCAGCAAGGGCCAACCAACTCCCGAGGCAAGTTACCTCTCGCTCCTCCTCTTCCTCTTCCTCTTCCTCTTCCTCCTCCTCCTCCTCCTCTCCTCTCTCCTCCTACAAGACCATTGCTATTTGCGCCAGCAGTAAATGCCTCTCCTCTCCTTTACTACAGCGTGAGTACATCTTCGCGTCATCCCGGCCTGGAAGTAATCTGACGCGCCCCTCTTGCTCTGCTGCTCCTCCACAGGTGCCGTAGGGCCGGAGGGAAGGGGAAGAGGAGCTGGGAGGGTGTGAGTACTTCATGACCCGCACCAACACTGGACATGCACACTGCTTTCGCCTTCGTGTGAGGTGATAAAAAAAAAAAAAATCTCCGCATCACATAAGAGCGAAGGCCGACAGACGCTGACTTTTCGCTAAAATAATAACATGTTAGAAGGAAAGAGAAGTAAAAAGTGGAAGAAACATGGGAAAATTCTAAACTCTCTCTCTCTCTCTCTCTCTCTCTCTCTCTCTCTCTCTCTGATGCAGCCGGCCGCTCATCCGCCTGAAATTATCCACCGTCTCTCGAGAAAGTTGAGAATAATCCTGGCGGAGTGGTGGCTCGGAGCGTCACCTGTCCGTCTTCCCCTTGGTGTCCGTCAGGGTGGCACGTCGGGCCTCTGTCTGCCTGTCCGCCTCTCGCTGTCCGCCCGTCCGTCTGTCTGTCCGTCTTAAGCTTCCTCGCCCGCCACACCACCGGGTTTTCTTACATTCTTGGTCTTTACATAGCGCGCCTCAACTGTTTGTCTGTGACGCTGCTGGAAGCCTCGACTCTCTTCTCCGTTCCTAGACTTGTAATTATTATTTTCTCTCTCTCTCTCTCTCTCTCTCTCTCTCTCTCTCTCTCTCTCTCTGGAATATCTTTTTCTCTATATTTTTGTTTCAATTAACATAAGCTTTTTTTCATATTACGTTTCCCGTTCCATTACGTTTTGTGCAATGTGAAATAAATTGTTAATTATTTTCTTTGTTGCGTGTTTTATTCATATGCTTTATTATACGAAGCGGCTAAATAGAAGTTTCTCTCTCTCTCTTTCTCTCTCTCTCTCTCTCTCTCTCTCTCTCTCTCTCTCTCTCTCCGTAACTTTCCGCTCTTCAAGGTGTCATTTTTCATTGTTCATCCAGAGGTTCCTTACGTCTTAGTTTCCTTTCGCCGTTAAGCCTAATACTCTACTCTAATGGTCTAATTATATTTACTAGCCTACATCCCACTAGTACACATTTTGGGTTTCTCTCTCTCTCTCTCTCTCTCTCTCTCTCTCTCTCTCTCTCTCTTCTTTCCTCTTTCTCCCTCCCTCCCTCTTCCCCACATTGATCCCGGGGCCGCGTTGCCTCCCCCTCTCCCTTCCCCCCGTCATGGCCGTCCTCTCCCAACCACACATCACTCACTCAGACCCCGTCCGTCCAGGGGTTAGGCCGACACGCCCCGCCTCCTCCTCTCTCTCTCTCTCGCCTCCCTCTCTCTCTCTCTCTCTCTCTCTCTCTCTCTCTCTCTCTCTCTCTCTCTCCTCTGCTCCTTACGCGGGCTTGGTCCACCTCGCAGCCGCCGCCACATTTCGCCAGGCCGTCAGTGTGTGGCGCCGGAAAAGCCCCTCACTGCTTGTACTAGCGGCGCGACGTTTCACTTGCTACGTTCTCTATTTTCCTCTTTTTCTATATCTCTACCTTCTCCCCTCGTCCTGCCGCCTCCCACTCCCCTCACTCTCACCCTCAACCTCTTTCTCCTCCTCCTCCTCCTCTCCTCTTCGTTCTACTACCACTACCTCCTCCTCCCTCCTTCCTTTCTCCCTCCCTCCCTCCGGTTCCCCTACTCTGGTCTCTCCGCTAAGATTCATTCGCTGCCAAAATGTTTCGTTTAAGGAGCGCTTCGCCTCTTAAGTAACACGGCAATCTTCCCCTTTCGGTGTTTTTAACCAGTGCGATCTCCGTCCTTCTCGTCTTCGGTTATCAAAAAAGAAAAAGAAAAGGTAACGCAGGTACGTCTATTATAAACAAAACAAAGCTCGTCGGGTAAACTCTGAAAATAAACAACCACTGCTGGAAGGTCGAGCGTGAAAAGCCATTTAGAATTTCATTCGGAATCAAAACCTACCACAATGCTGCTCGTAACTCTTTCAGCGATGATATTTGCTCATTGTTTTACCTCTGCCAGGAGTGGGGAGGGGGAGGGAGGTGGCTGGAGAGGGGATGTTAGGGGATGAAGGAAACACATGTCCCGAGAACAAGAAAACATTTGCTTCCGTATTCCAGGGAATCTGGAGGAGCAGTCAACGGCGACCTCCAGTCTGAGGGTGACGCTTGTGTAACACGAGCGAGGAGCTGAACGAGGGGAAAGAATAAGAGTGGCGGGGGTGGAGACCTCTGATGGCAGCCCGGGAGGGTGAGTGTTGGGGGCTCGGGGGCGGGGGATGGGGACCGGGGAGGATGAAAGGGTGCGAGAGGGAGAGATGAAGCGACGAGGGAAGGTTAGGAAAGTAGCATGAGACTTTTGGCAGAAAATAAAAGAAGAGCGATAGAAAACGTGACGGGAGGAAGTGTAGGTCCGGGAGACGCGAAGTGAAGGTGACTGAGGCTGTCTCGAAGCTCAGGAACTTTAGAGGGAGACAGTGAGGAGGTGAAACGCATACTTTATGAGCAAGCCGAGAAAAAGACCGTGTGGAGGGTGGCAGTACGGGTGTTTACAGTTTTTACTACAAGTTAGTGGGCGGCAGATTGAGGTAAACGTGCGGGTGTATGGTAATGTGGTGGGACGTGAAGTGGAATGGTTTGGTGCGGTGGTAGCCGGATGTTGGACAGTCCAGAGGAGTGATGGATGCCTGGCGGTGGACAAAGCGGCTGAGTGACGGATGGTTGACAGAGCTGATGGATGGATGGGCGGATGTAGGCCGCCTAGCAACGCCCACCATCTCTACTACTGCACCCCGCCGTCTTGGCCTTGTGTGTGGGGAGCTGGGGCGAGGGGTGTGGGTGGGTGTAGGTGGAGGAAGTGTTTCTTATTTAGTAAAAAGTTGAGTGATAAGTGAGTGAATGTGTGTGTGTGTGTGTGTGTGTGTGTGTGTGTGTGTGTGTGTGTGTGTGTGTGTGTGTGTGTGTGTGTGTGTGTGCTCTCGCTTCGCCTCTCGACGCAGTCAGGACAGCACAGCAGGTGAAGGCGAGGTGCAGCAACACCGCATCGCACTCTCCCTGCAAGACGTCTCGGTGGCGCTAACAACACCAGTCAGTGTCCGAGGCGATGATGTGTCGAAGCTGGGAGTGACATCGTGAAGATTCAGCGGCGGCGGGTGAGGCTTGGCGGAGGATGCGAGCTGGAGTAGCGTTGCGTGGTGGGGGAGGGAGGTAAGGGGAGCTAAGGGACAGCGGCGCCCGAGTATGTAGTAAAAGTGTGTCCGTTGTCTGTGTCCGCAGCTCACCCTGATTCTGTCTGGTTATATAACTTTAGAAAATTTGCGTTAATTCCTCGGCAGCATCACACTCGCGTCCTTGAGGAAGGCGCTCACACACCGCGGGCAAGATAGCAAGGTCGATATGTGCTACACCAAAACGTATGACAAACATTTATAAATTTCTGGCGACCAAGAAGCCAGCCTCGCCGCCTACTTGTGGATCTAGAGAGTTTTTTCTGTCACATTTTTCCTTTCCGCCATGTAGCCAGTTCGAGGTGGCGTAGTGTAAGAATGATGCAGCAAGATAATCTTAATCTGCAACAAGAAAACCGAACGTTCTCAAAAGTTAGTGGATTTGACTGAGGCGAGGCTGAAGCGAAGCGGCACCAGAGGCACAAGTTCCTTCGCTGCGCAGGTCGCCACCACGGCCAGCAGATGCTCCCTGCGGCCACTCCACAGCGCACAGGCACACAAACCATCGCACTTTCGCGGCCAACACTGCATCACACACTCTCCGCCCATCAGTCTGCAGGGACAGAGCGGGGCGGGACGCTGTGTAGTTCCTGATAAGCCACAAACACTATTCCCAACCACGAGTAAGTTTTCTTGGTTCCCTGCCAGTCAAAGAATTCAATTCTTCATTACCGTGAAATGTATCTTTTGAGTTTTCTTTTCCTTAATGTTCGCCCGTACATTAGCAAAAAATCTCTCAGAAATATTCCGATGTGAAAAATGGAATATTAGATAAAAAAAATCAACAATCAAAATGAATTCCATGAAAAGCCGAGGTGTACACGTGACCGCTGCAAGTTATCACCACAAATAAAATTTTGATACTGTGATGAAAGTTTATGGACTGAATATGATGCCACATTTATTACGGGAATCATAACTGTTGTTGATATTTTCAAAATTAACCGTATCTACTGACCATTTCCTTTTGGGAGCATTGCAATCAAACTGTAGTAATAAATATTGTCAGTTCAAGTCTGAGGCAACAACATAAATATATATAGTGAATGAGTCAGCCGCGAGCCCCGAGGAGGGAGAGCCGGGCGGCGGGTCCCGGTAAGGCGACCCGCCAGAAGCATGGTGCTAATTAATCAAAGTGTTGGCTTAGCAGATGTCTACACGGCCAGCGATACCTAATACCCCAGCCACCTCGGCCACCGACACACACCACAAAAAAGAAAAATTTGCACAATATATATTCTCCGAGTATTTGTGGCATGCGTTCCGTGGGTGCTCCGTGCAAAGTCTTCCTAGACAATCTGAGTTCAGATAAAAATACGAAAACCAAAATAATTAAAAATAAAAATCTGACAAAAAAAAAATACTTCCAGAGCTTGCCGAGGGTGCCAATAACTCCCCGCCAGGAGCGAGGTGTCCCTCACACCCGAGCTTCATTCCCTGAGCTTCCATCCTTCAATCCTAATTCAACAAATTAATATTTCATTTCCTACGCTTTGTTTTTTCTTTTTGTGTTTCGTTGCTTATCCCAACAACCCTTCCTCACCTAGCAATGTATCACGCCGCCTCTCCTCCTCTGCCTTCCTCCCACAGCAGCATGTCAGCCCGCTGCTGTCGAACCCAGAGTGCCACTCGCGCCTGTCACTCAGGGAGTCATCCTGCCCGGTGTGCCGTCTTTGCCGCTGTGGGCGCCTTCCTACCAACCCTCGCCCCAGTCTTTCATAAAGCAGGTGTTTCAGTGTGTCTTCAGTTAACGTAAAAACATACATCAAGACATAAGTAATTTCCCTACACTGCCACAGGTGCCACACATCACCAGTGCCACACCTGCAGCTGCTGGGCTGGCCCCGTCACTGTGGACCTGCTACCCTCGCCTGCCCTCCCTGCATCACATAATACAACACTAATTTAAATGTGCAATCTTTCTTAGTTCCCAAGGAAGCTTCTCACACCAGTCAGCCCTCCGCCCATCCCTCACTAGCCTTCATTATCTCCTGCTTCTCTCCCATCTCCTGTCTCTCAGCAGCCCTCACTCTCCCCTCCTTGTCTCGCTCTCCTCAGCTAAATCTTCCTAAACTTCGCCTGTCTTAACAAGCAATGGTCGTTTTTCTATATTCATCTTCCTTCACTCAACTGAGGCTTGACTCCAACCATGCCATGGTGCCATGGTGTGTGTGTGTGTGTGTGTGTGTGTGTGTGTGTGTGTGTGTGTGTGTGTGTGTGTGTGTGTGTGTGAATTTAATACTATTATTGCTGAAAACGAATTAAATAAAAAGTGATGATGGTAATTATGATGATAATAACAATAGTAATAACAATGATTATTATTGCCATTATAATCATTATTACATATTATAGTTATCATTATTAATATTATCACCATCATTATTATCATTATCTTTATTATTATTATTATTATTATTATTATTATTATTATTATTATGATTATTATTATTATTATTATTATTATTATAATCATTATCTTAACTATGATTATCATCGTCGTCATTCCGATCACCATCATCACCAGTATAATCAATAAACTTACCCCTCTTAACACACACAAAGAAACCCTCATAGCTGAACTGCCTCCGCTAGAAGCCTTCCCTGCCAAGGGAGTCTACATCAACACTGCCACCACCACCACCACTGTCAAGCCTCAGGTCAGTACTCTGTGTGTCCTCCCTTCAAAGTCCGCTACATACAAGTGTTTCAAGCCAATACAGGCGAATGGTGGCCTTCCTACAGTCCACCAGTGGCCCATGGCCCGGCCAGCGTGACGCCCGCGACATCCCAGGTAAGGCTGATCGATGGCCCCCTCACACTCCTTGCGGCCGCACTGGACTCCATTAACAAGTTATTTATCCTCATTATGAAAGAAAACCACACTAGGCCTTCCGTCCAGATAACCTGCCAGCCCAGTGCCCGAGGGAAGGCCGAGTACCGCGGACAAACAAAGCAGCAGCAGCAGCAGCAGCCTGGCACCACGAGGCTTGAGTGCGACCGCCGCCAGCTCCTCAGGAACTAATACACAAGTAACTGGCACAAAGAAGAAACTTGTCAGCTCTAATTCAGCGTGAAGGAGTGAAGAGAGCGCAGCGCCAGCCGTCCACATGTACTGTAGGGGAGGGCGCTCCCTGGCCACTAGAGGCTGTCAAGGGGCACGCCGCCAACCAAGCTGTCCGCGGTGTTGGTTACTCAAAATAATTAGTTATTAATTATGATGAAAATGTTCATAACTATGATTGCGATTCAAGAAAACGCAATCTTATACCAAGTTGGCAATGATGCCCAGAATATCGATTTTTTTTCTCTTCTTGACAAATAAAGCATTCAAAAGAACAACAAACACATCTATCAGGTGCTCGCCCCTCTGAGGAACACTTCCTGCAGCAGCGGCGCCTCCACCACGCTGCCTCTGTCACTCACCAACCATCACACACACACACACACACACACACACACACACACTTCCATCCCACAAACATTAGTCTTGCTAAATTAATACATATTTTCTAATGCACACACACGTGAAAATTACATAAAGCTGCTGCTGCGCCAGCACACTCTCAACTAAACTACAGAACAGATAAAGTATAACATTTTGTATTAAGTACAAAAAAATTTACACGTGTATATATATGTATATATATATATATATATATATATATATATATATATATATATATATATATATATATATATATATATATATATCATTATTATTATTGTCATATCAAAATCTATGTATCTGCCTGATGTACATTTTTGAAGTACTGTAATGTTTGTCAGTGTTGGTTACTAGAAGACAACTCGCCGTCCTCCCTCTTGCTTCGAGTTGCTCATCGTGCCTCACCATCTGTCTTTTGCTTCATTCTTTTTTCTTTCCTTTTTTTTTCAGCGTCCGGCGAGCCAGCTGTATGATTCCGTGAGTCACAAAGTGGCTAGCAATGTTTACAGTAATATGTTGAAGTCCACAACGCTCGAGCAGGACAAGGGAAAGATGAATGCGGCGAGGCAGTGATACATAGCCTACCTCCTTGAGCATTATTTCGTAGTGTTGAAATCCAAGTCTTCCACAGCCCTATCACGGGGACGCGGCCCGGTGGTCCGGCCCACTCTGCTGCCACACTGCTGAGATGCCTCTAGGGGAGCAGCACACCGGTGGGCGGCGCTTTTTCTTATTCATTTATTTAGCTATTTACCTATCTCTTTGTGCCGGGAGGTTAGGGAACATGACAAGGACGGAGTGGATTACAGCCGATATATTGGTGGCTGACACAAAAAGAAACAAAGGAAGATCACAATTCAAATTTGAAATCCAACAATATATTAGATAAATACTTGAGCGTGCCGTCGTCCCAGAAACACATTCATCTCAAAACTGTCCTGAATCACCCTGAAAGAGTTGTGGCCAGGCAGAATGCAGCGGGCGATCACGGAGCGTCCCTGCCAAGCGGTGGTGAACTAAGCAAGGCCTCCCTGTGCCTGCCGCCTGACTGCTTAGCTGCATCGTCAGTGTTGCAGAGAGCGCGGACACCACAAGATATTCATATTTCCATATCTTAAGGCCTTCCTGTTAGCGCCACAGGGATTTTTGCTAGTTCAAACTTGAAGCTAAGCAAAGGTGAGGAGTGGCGCCGCTAAGCTCCTCCCGCAGGACCGCTCACCTGCTCATTGGTTCAGTGCGTTGTCGGGCTCGTGCCCCGCCCTCCGCTGCAGCTCAATTGTCGGATGAGATGATTACAACAATCTTGCAACAATCGTGTAAGGCCGAACATAATGGAAAGGAGGAGGCAGGATTGAGGGGATCACTGCCTATACGGCATTTCCTGCATGGATACGTAATGAAGTGTTATCACCAGAAAACGGGCAGTGGTGTGTGCCTCCCGCTGCCGAGCACTGTGTGATGCACTGCGCTTCACCGCGGCCTGCAAGGAGAGGGACAATCCTCACAAGCAAAAAAAAATGACCTGCAGATTCTGCCATCTCCTTGTGTCGGTCACGCTATTCGGCCATAAGGTACGGGGCGGACACGAGCTGCGCGGGGCACGGACCGTCTCACTTGTTGACACCCTGGCCAGGGGCGTCGGTCAGGGCCGACGCTGAGTCCACAATACCACTAACTCGGGGAAAATATATTAAATGAAATATTATCCTTAGTTATTTAATTGTTGGCGTAGTGGAAACAGAAGCGTAATATTTTGCAATATATTAGACTCAAGGCTGTGGAGTTACTAAGAGCAAGAAATGGATTATATTGACAAGAAAGCCTTTCCTCACGATTATGATTATCTATCTATCTATCTATCTATCTATCTATATATATATATATATATATATATATATATATATATATATATATATATATATATATATATATATATATATATATATATATATATATATATATATATATATATATATATATATATATCAATACCTGGCTGTTGCCTCATTATTAAATTAGACACATTAAAAACCACCTCTTATAGCAACAACAAAAATTAGCCATTGTGAAAAATGGCATCCTGGGAACACCACCATCCCTGAAAGTGTCAGCACCACACCTGAAAGTGTCAGCCATTACAACTCAAAGAACATTTGCTTCATTTTTGAGATTAAAAGCACAACTGAAGCTGCTTAATACCTTCTGTACACATAACTCCGCTTTTTATCGATTGGACCAAAGCGAGCAGCTCGGAGTGAGGTAGACTGAGGAGCTGGAGGGTAGGAGGGAAGGTGACACTGGTGCAGCCACCGCCCAGCAGCCCACCGGTGGTCTGCTGGTGCCCCTGGTTGGCACTGACCATTCGCTGCCTTCTACAGTTGTGTCCAAGACTAATGCGGTGGCTGACCCCGCCACTTAAACATAAATCAAGGACTAAGAAACTCTACTTTTAAAACCTTAAACTAGCTCTAACTTGTGGCAAGAAACAAAAATACATCAGACAGGTCCGCGCACACACACACACACACACACACACACACACACACACACAGAAACTGATACATAAAAAGCCCAAGAAAATATAAGACAAGAAAAAAAGTTAACATATTAAGGAATTTAAGATATTCTACATCTGAGAAGACCGAATCTCAACTCCGTGAATACCAACGAATCAAACAACAAAACACACACTTGCTACACAAAGAACATCTTAGTCAGCTGAGAAAAAGTTCCCCCTGATGCCTTCCATTTTTATTTAGATGACAGGCTTCCCTTAAGCGCTGTACTTTTGTTGATTCGAAAGGGACTCAGCAAGGGCCAGTCAGTTCCTTGAGTGTGGGGAGGTGGGTGTTGCATGCTGCCACACCCCGCAGCGGCTTCTTCAGGTTGTTCCTCCCCTTACCCCAAGGAAAAATACTCCACTCTTTAGTACTCGTTTGACCACGAAGGGTTGCATGGCCACCTTTTGAAATTCATGATGTATTTAGTTGTTGGCTTTACTTGCCAGCCCCATGTCATTGATGCATTGCTTCCTTCGTGAAATAAAATAATGTGCAATTTCCTCAGTTATTCTAACAGAATTTGGTCATAAGTCCGCTTGGGTGAAAGCTGCGTTTTGCTGATGATGAATGAAACTTTACCACATGAGACAATTGAGTGCAGGTTGCTTGGAGAGGGGAGGGGGCGGAGGTGGAAGTCACGGTAAAAAAAAAAAAAATGCTGACTTCTCTAAGGGTCAGAGCTGAGACAGTTGTGATCAATACTATATACTTTTTAGCGCTTCTAGCCACACCGAGACGAGAAACATAACCCACAGTATAGTGAAAATATGAAAACCACAGCCACCACGGACCACCAGCACAAACAACACAACAGTGACAACAACAAAAACAACAAACACAAACTTGATGAAAACATGAAACGAAACTTTTTCTCATCTTTCTGCCGAAACAGCCAATAAAGTGACCACACCATTTATTTTGTGGCTGTGACGCCCCTCGCACCACAGCACGTGGCTTCTTGAGGCCCGACACTCACACCCCCGAGAGGCGGCACCCCACGCAGCACCTTTTAGTTCGACAGAAGGACGCCCCCTCCCTCCCCTCCCGAGCAGGAAAACTTGGTGGGGACTAAAGTTGCCCACCACTGCTGCGAGTTTGGTGGGTGAGTTTGGCGAAGGCTACTTGTTGAGTGTTGGCTGGCAGGGTTTGGCACGAGAGGCACCCTAGGAGGTCCTGCGTCGCTTTGCTACTGTCGACCAACATGAAAAAGTGAACACGGAACAAACTATCACTAATGCACTGCCACTTGCCATTAAGTTTTAGGTCACATATATCTATTCACCTACCTACCCATATATATATATATATATATATATATATATATATATATATATATATATATATATATATATATATATATATAGACACACACGTAATGGCAATGGAATGTAATTACGTGAGTTTGTGTTGGGTGGTATCAGATTGACAGCCGGCTTGCACTGGGTGTCACACAATGCAAAAGGACTCGTGCTGATAATCGCAAGGACAAAGTGGTTCAAAGTGATGTTTTCACCAAGGGTTGCGTCACGAGCCACCACGTGCAGCAGCTACACTCGACCTGGCGCTGGCCACCCGCGGCCACACACCGCTCCACCCGTGCTGCCCTCACGCCCTCACACTCTTGCGATCCACCACCAAAACTTAACCGACTTAACGAAAGAAAAACCGAGTGTGTGTGATAAGAAATATGACACACACACACACTTACACACACATTTACACACACACACACATACACACACACATCCAAACACACACTTTGTCAAGTTGTTACTTACATTTCATGCGTTTAGGGCAATCCTGCTTCCTTCGTGGCATCTTGGTTGGACTCGACACTTGGGGCGCAGCTCAGCAGAGGTCGAGTGAATCCTTCCAGACTTGGAACAATGACACTTCAACAATACCAAACTATTGCAATCTCCAACTTCCAAGTACATACGCACTTGCTCACAGCTTCATCGTAAAATTTATGCTTCTACACTCACTGACACATTATGTATCCAACATGTATCCACTGATCATGCACACGCCTATTCCAACCACAATGAATATTGCAAGTTAACCCTTGCAACACCGCCTAAAACCATGCCAGTGCGCGGCTCGCATGGCGGCACATCCTCCCGCTGCACCAGGTTGTCAGAATCTAAACGTTCCTGTCTGTCTTGGGATGTCATCTGTTCGAGAGGAGGAGTCTGGCGTAAATATAGGCGGAGCTTTGTGACGTATCCCCGATGTAGGCGTTCCGTGCCGACGTCACCGCAAGGGAGGCGGACCCCAGCAGTGAACTCCTCCTCCAGAGTGCGCTACGGTACAGATGATAACGACGGTCTTCATCGCTTATTTTATCCATTCACGGAGCAGTTTATGAAGGTAGGTGCATAACTACAATATCATGGAGTAACCAAGAATGTCCCGGTGCATACAGACTGGCTTGAAAGAACGTGGCTGGCTGGTGAGGGGCAAGAATACGTTTGGCGGTACCTCTGAATCAGTCAGTATCGCATCTAACATGGCGTACCGTACCCGGTGAACCAAGTCATAAATCACGTTATTTCTTCGTTATTAGGAATTATTTCACAGTAACAGTTTTTCAGTGTATAGGTGAAGTCCTGAGGCACCTTTAAGGACAGGTGTCGA
>NC_059295.1:22065363-22102863 GCF_017591435.1 Portunus trituberculatus | reverse complement strand
TGTGTGTGTGTGTGTGTGTGTGTGTGTGTGAGAGAGAGAGAGAGAGAGAGAGAGAGAGAGAAATGGGGAGGGAGAAAAGGATTGAAGGGAGTGGTTGGGCCGTACAGAGACACACAGACAAACAGACGTGCAGGCAGATGACTAACAGAAAGTCTCAAGGCAGCGGAGGAGGAACGAGTTTTACCGCAAATTATCACTGTCTCGTTATTAGCTGGAGCATTTTCTCAGACGTATTATACAGCAATGGGCCAGCATACGAGGCGCACACTACTTAGCATCGAGTCTGCTCCCTCAGCCAGCCAGCCAGTCAGCCAGCGCACTACTCCTCCGTGATGGCATGAACACGAGGGATGAAAAGCTTCATTGCAAGATTATTTACCTCTCCTTACTCATGACCTTACTCGGAATTTAGAGGTCAAAAGTTCACTCGCTGTTACTAAATATATTCCCCTTGCTTTTTCGGGAGATATACCGTGTAATGTTGACCTTTAACGTGTGTCACTCTCGCTATGACCACTGAGGCTTTGTCGGGTCTTTCTTGAGCGTATTGTACTAGTTGGACAGTATTTTGTATTTCGCGGGATCTTTGTAGCTCTCCGTCATGAATTGCTTGGCGTCAGAACCTCAACGCAGTACAGTCGTGGTGAGAAGTCGAGGGATCTGCAACTCTGGGTCGTATTCTCAAACAATTTTGTGCTTCACTTCCACTATTTCAACATGCTTTATTTAGATTTACACGAGTTTTTGTAAGGTGGGGTTTTTTACGGTTCTAGAGACAGTGACAAGATTTCTACATTATTAACTGGAGAAACGCTCTAGAAAACCCCGCTAATCATCTCTGTGGCCTTGGAAAATAGTGGTGTGAGAGCAAAGCGTTTCTGAATACACACCTCTCTTCCAATATTTTCTCCGTATTCTCTCAATCTTAATTAAGCCCTGACCTGTTGACGTCTGATGAAACAACCTGTTCATTGGAAGATTTTAAGATCACAGGACTTAAGATTGAGGAAAAATTCATAACACAATGGATATGAATGTAGATAATCTCAGCTTTCTATGATTTGACAATATTTAGGAGGGAGATTTCAAGACATTTAACCCGTTCTTTGGCTAACTCTCTCGGACCTGCAGGGGAACTGGCAACTAAGTGGACCTATTTATTTATTTTTTTTTTTTTTCGTTTCATGTTGCTCTTGGCCAGCTTTCCCCTCTTACATAAAAAAAAAAAAAAAACTTGGACACTTGGACATCTTTTTGCCAGAAGTACCCGCGAGTCAACTGTTACCGGCATGTACTTGAGAAACTATTGAGACTCTCTCCCCCCCACAAGTATTTCGACAGTCAAAACGAAACCAAAGAAGAAATTAGAAGTATTGAAACCCAGCCCGCACGCCCATCACCGCCCATCACTACAGCCCATCACCACAGCCCATCCTCACACCCCATCACCACAGCCCATCACCACAGCCCATCTCCACAACCCATCACTACACCCCATCCTCACACTCCATCACCACACCCCATCACCACACCCCATCACCACACCCCATCACTACAATCCCCCCGGCCCATCACTACATCCCATCACTGCTCTTATTCTACACTCACTTTCACTTCTTTCCCCTCCCGTCCCCCCCAACACCTCCCTGTTCTTCTCCACGCTGCTTCCCCCCATCTCCTTCCCTTCTCCACCCTGCCTGCCCCCTTCCCCATCCCTCCCCTGCCCGTTCCACCCCCCTCCCCCACTATCTCTCTCCACTGCTAGTACAGGCCACTATTTTATGCAGATTAAATGAGTTCTGATGACGCGGCATGTGACATATTTTCGCACTAACGGTTGTATTTGTAGGCAGTATCCGTTGTGCCGCGCAATGACGTGACTATTTACACGGCGGAGCGGCGGAGTAATGAAGGCCCAGCCAGCGGCGGCGGCGGCGGTGTGGGGACGTGGCGATGGTGACGATAGGGCTGCCAGGAGAGGGAAGGGCAGGAGGGCAGGAAGGCGACAGGGAGGGAAGAACGGAGAGAGGGTTGGTGGATTGGTGCACAGAGAGGAATGAATGTGTGTACTGCTATGTTGTAGGTAGTGGTGGTGGTGGTGGTGGTTGTGGTTGTGGTGTGGTGGTGGTGGTGGCAGTAGTAGTAGTAGTAGTAGTAGTAGTAGTAGTAGTAGTAGTAGCAGTAGTAGTAGCAGTAGCAGCAGCAGCAGCAGCAGTAGCAGCAGCAGCAGTGGTGGCAGCAGTGGTGGTAGTAGCAGTGTAGCAGTAGCAGTAGTAGTAGCAGTAGCAGTAGCAGCAGCAGCAGCAGTAGCAGCAGCAGCAGCAGCAGCAGCAGCAGCAGCAGCAGTGGCAGCAGCAGCAGCAGCAGCAGCAGTAGTAGCAGCAGCAGCAGTAGCAGTAGTAGTAGTAGTAGTAGTAGTAGTAGTAGTAGTGATAGTAACAATAGCAGCAGCAGCACCAACACCACCACCACCAATGTAATAGTAGTAGTAATATCAGTAGTAGTAGTTAGTAGTAACATTTACCATTACTTCCACTAACACTAAATCCATTACTACTACTAGTGTTGATAATAATAATAATAATAACAATAATAATAATAATAATAATAACAATAACAACAACAACAATAACAATAACAACAACAAAAACAACAATGATAATAATAATAATAATAATACAAGAATAACATTACCACAAAAGAACAATATAGGAAATGAGACGTAAGAAATAAAAGAAAAGTATTGAAAGACAGAACAGTAAGTAAGTCCTGGCTAATTGCGATGTTGTAGGCCTACCAGTCAAGGAGAGGGAAGAAGGAAATAGGAAAAGGAAGCCAAAATAAGAAGAGACGAAAAATACAATCTGGAGAGAGAATATAATGTGACAATCCGAGAGAGAGAGAGAGAGAGAGAGAGAGAGAGAGAGAGAGAGAGAGAGAGAGAGAGAGAGAGAGAGAGAGAGAGAGAGAGAGAGAGAGAGAGAGAGAGAGAGAGAGAGAGAGAGAGAGAGAGAGAGAGAGACAGAGACAGAGAGACACAGACAGAGAAGAGAAGAGAGAGAGAGAGAGAGAGAGAGAGAGAGAGAGAGAGAGAGAGAGAGAGAGAGAGAGAGAGAGAGAGAGAGAGAGAGAGAGAGAGAGAGAGAGAGAGAGAGAGAGAGAGAGAGAGAGAGAGAGAGAGAGAGAGAGAGAGAGAGAGAGAGAGAGAGAGAGAGAGAGAGAGAGAGAGAGAGAGAGAGAATAAAGAGAGAAAAGAGACAGCGAGACAGAGAGAGAGAGAGAGAGAGAGAAGGTAGAGAGGAGAGCATAGGTGGGCGGGCCACAATCCACTTCATTCTCGGTTACCTGGACGAGATAATTAACCTCAACTCGGCACAGGTAAGAGGGCTCAGGTAAAAAAGATAAATTAGCCCCCATAATTTACGTTCATATTTACGCGGATGTATTGAGTGGTTATGAGGAGGTAAGTGGCGCCGGGGGAAGGAAGGGGAAGGGCGGTAGGGGGAAGCGGAGGGCAGGGCACGAGAGGAGAAGGAGGAGGATGGGAGAGGGATGCGCTGGTGGTGGAATGGACAGGTGAGGTATGGATTGGGTATAGGAAGATGTGATATGTGGAAAGCAAGGGGAGGTGTAACGTGGGAAGTTCAGGTGGATGTGTTTGGGTGGATGTAGTGATGTGGATGTACTGAGGGGATGTGGAAGGAAGCAAGGGAGCAAGGGAGCAAGCAAGGAGGTGTGTGATGTAAGAAAACCTTCCCCTTTAGCATCTTGTGTCTCTTGGTTTAGATTAGATAGTGTAAGTTATCGGGGCATTTATAGTTTAGTCTTCCTTTGTGTTCCCTTCCTGTGTGCACTATATATAGTCTGTCTACTCTAAAATGGCTCCTGGATTTCAAACATGTAGGATATCGATAACGTAATTGATTTGATGTGAATAATACTTGTTTTCTGTTGATCAACGCACTTACTGCAAGGATAGCTCACGGTTTGCCTCAAGATCCGACAACCACGCATTCCCTGGGACACCATTCAGACCCAGACACAGAAGCCATTTTAGAGTAGACAGACTATTGGACCTACGTGGAGAGGTCAGGTGTGTCTTTAAGGAAACTTCACATAGTCTCTTTCTCTTTCTATCTTTCCTGCCATGTAAACTTTTTTTTTTCTTTTCATGTGTTAGAAAATGAGAAGAAAATGGAATGTATATAGAAACGTGTGTCTTTAAGGAAACTTCACATATTCTCTTTCTCTTTCAATCTTCCCTGCCATGTGAACTTTTTTTTTTTTTTTAATATGTTAGGGAGAAAATGGGGAGAAAATGGAATGTATATAGAAAAAAAAAAGTCAGTCCATCATGCCATTTTTAAATTAGATAAAAATGTGGACCGATCATGTAAGGGAAGATCAATTCACTTTCTGACACACCATGATACTCCCAGTTTGTGATGTCAATGTACATAACCAATAGGAAACAAAGCCATCACGAGAAAAAAATATTACTGTAACCAATAAATCGATCACTAAAACCTTTCTCGGCGATAAATCCATTCTTTTCATTTTTATCTATCTTTGAAAACTTGAGAGAGAGAGAGAGAGAGAGAGAGAGAGAGAGAGAGAGAGAGAGAGAGAGAGAGAGAGAGAGAGAGAGAGAGAGAGAGAGAGAGAGAGAGAGAGACAGACAGACAGACAGACAGACAGACAGACAGACAGACAGACAGACAGACAGACAGACAAAAGTAATCAGTTATACAGAGATAGCCAGACAGACAGAAAAAAGCAGTCATGTATACAGAAACAGAAAGACAAACAGACAGACAATGACAGAAGGAGACAAACAGTCTGATGGAACAACAGAAAACGGACAGAGACAAACATTGACTTCCGTAGAAAAAAAAAAAGACAGATAGACAGACAGAGACAGAGAGAGACAAACTAACAACAGAAAAAAACAGACAAAAAAAAAAAAAACGAGAATGACGACACACACACACACACACACACACACACACACACACACACACACACACACACACACACACACGAAGGCGGCGCGCGGGAAGACTCACCACCTCACACCTATTTCAAGAGACAATTTAATACGCTACGTTGTTATTTTTATCTATGTTTATGTGCATCAAGGGTGATATGTGCGGCGCCTGGACCGACGAAGCACCAATACACACGAGTATCTGAACGCGGCCAGTGAGTAATTGCAGATGATAGTGTTTATGAGTGGCCGGGCCTGGCGGGAATACATTCTTGGTGACGCTTAGAATGGAGGGCAGGAGGGAGCTGTGTGAGGCAGGGCAGGCAGGCAGCACAGGGCAGGCAGTACAGGGGAATCAAGGCAGGCAGGTGCTGTGAGGCGAGGTTGTACAGGTGGGCAAGGACACGTTTAATTTGGGGGCAAAACACAAGAAAATGGGACAGAAAGGTACTGGTTGATCTACACTATAAAGTTTCTGATCATTTGAGATTTTATCACTGTAAAATAACTGAAGGGTTCTATAAGGGTAGATTTTGATGCGAGTGGGTATAACATCACACATCTACCCATAATATCGTCTTCCTCCTTCCAAAAGGGTATAATATGGACAGATGTACCCTTATCTACATTTGCACGAGTATATTTGTAAGGGTAGAATAAAGTATCACTAAAAATACTCCCCAAAAAAAAACAGCTTGAAAACCCGTGTCACTTCAACTAGAGTGTTTTGAAAGTAGTGGAGATGTAGGAAAAAAGTGTCAGAATATAGACCTATAGCTTCCCTCTGTGTGTCGGTCTGTTGGGGCCTCCCTGTTGGGCTCCCTTGTCGATGATTCTTAAATAGTTGGTGAGTCATTTCTTTGAGAGTGATATACTGATGTGTGATGTCATGGCAGTCAATTGAACGCTACTCAATTCACTTTTCCCGTGACTGCTATCCGTGTGCTTGAGTTTCTTGTCCCTTTCATTTCTCTTTCTTCCTTATTTTCTTCTGCGTCGGGTTTCTGATCTTACTTTCTTTACCTAATCTGTTTTTTTTTCACTCTCTCCTTGAAGCTACCTCGTGTGTATGTGTGTTATGCATTATAGCTCATGTATGTTTGTATTTTATCTCGTGTATTTTGTGCGTTTTATATGTTTTGATATGTTTTATTTTTGTATACTATGTGTGTCTTAAAGATCTTGTCTGTTTATAGTTTAATGGATTCTATGTGCCTTATGTGTTTTGATGTGGTTTTTATTAATTGTTATGTGGTTTATGCTCTTTACTTTCTGTAGGAGGCACGTGACGGGAGCTGTATACCTTGGCTGGGCTGTAAAGACATTGGCTCTATACGCATATGAATGATCTAATAGGGAAATGTAGTACGAGTAATTAATATGTAGTTTCAGCACAATTAACACTCGCCTCCTTTAATAAAGCGGGAGTATAGCCTGCCGCTCAGCATGGTGTGTGTCGGGGTGGGAGGAGAGGAGAGTGGGGCATGAGAGGGGGGCTGGCATTCCACGCTCATGCCACACAAAACTATTAGGTGTCACTGTGTTATGAAAAGACTCGATTTACTTTTGACATGCATGGTTAGTTTGTTTCTTTTTTTATTTCATATTTTCAAGCAGAGTGATTTTTCTATGGCGTGCTTCTTCGTGGCTATCTCTCTTACTCCCTTGACCTGATTCATATGAGGAGAAGAATTAGTGAGTGCTGCGGGATGTAATATAATGTAGAAACGCCCCACTTGTTCCTGAAGTAAGATAAAAGCTGAATGAGAGACTGTGATTTAGTAACGTTAAAAGCTTTTGAAAGTAAGATTTGCATAATTTGTTGTTTGTGAGACGTAAAGTGTCGTTACTCCTCAGCATTACAACACCTCAGGAAGCAGCAACACTCTCACCTGCACCTTCAAAATTATGACGCCCAGGGGAGGACATTAATATAGTATCTAGAGTGAGAATACTTTACTGACTGGCTGACTCCCCATTGGTCACAGTATATTCACAGGAGAACCAAAGAAGGGACACGGAGCGACCTCTATTTTTTTTTTTCGAAAAGCTCGTGGCTCATAGTCCAACATTCATCAACTGAACTTTCTTTTCTTGGCAATATAAAATATTCTTGACAAGTTCTTCATTACCTATCATAAGTTTCAACACAATACCTTCGTCATAATTTTTTTCTTTGAAGATTTGCTGTGGAATGTGTGTTGTCGCTAAAAGGAGGCGCGGTGGCAGGAGATGCCTTTCATTACCTCCAAGAAAGTTTTTTTTTTTTCTTCTTTTTCACGAACGTTCCCCTTTCCAGATCAGGTGCCGAGCTCTCTATGGACGAGGACGCCCACCTGTGTTTGCGGTGCCGCGTCACGATCGTCGGCCTCGACAACTACGTGGCTCACAGGCAGGCAGGATGCGTGCGGAACACCACCCACGAGGGTAAATTAGACACCGATGCCTCCGTGGATGAGGAGGAAGTAAATACTTACGCAAAACAAGATCTGCAAGAGGTAAAGGAGTCAAAGAAACTTTCAGACGCACCATACCCTTCTGATACCCACTCACTGGCACATGGCAATAACGGACCCACTACTCCAGACGGCTCAGGCACTGTCATGGGGCATCAGCAAGAAATTGTTCGTACAGCAAAATACTCATCCTCAGACACTTCAGTCAGAGACTGTTATGTCGATCAGCCCGGCCAGACGAGCGAACACCAGCGTCCAGTGGCAGCTAATACAAGTTCCATCCATGAGTCCTATACGGTGATGGAAGACTTCACTACTGCCTTGCCTCAGCCACCCCCAGAACCTTCCATGGCCAGAGCTCACGTGGAACTGAAGCACAAGACTCAAGACTCTTTGAGCCTCAGCCACAGGACAGGCTCATCGCAGGCGCCCTTCACGGGGTATGAAGACCCTCTGCTGCTGCACGGTCATGATCCTCCTAACATCCTAAGACACTTCGACTCCTTCAGCGATCACAACAAAATCCCTCACGAGGCTGAGTCTGAGTCACACAGCGAAGCAATGACGCTATTCAAAGTATCATCTTCCTCTTATGAGCTTGAGAGTCAAAATTTTGAGTCAAGATATTCAGACTTTTACTCTCTACAACCCACACCGCAGGAGCCGCTGCTGACCAATGTTGCAACACTGGACCAAAGTAAGACCAAGGAACGAATACAAGAGAACATCAAACCTTCAAATAGCAGTCAAAGTATAAAGTGTAAGGAACCAATCCCAGAGGAGACTTATGAAAAGGGCGTCCAGGAGGCAAGAGAAGAATTCCCAGCCTCAAGTTTGAAGTTCAGTGACTTGGGAACTTCCGATAATGCTTCCGAGAAATCTGAACTTCGTCAGGATGATTTTCTTTCATCTCTTGAACTACGCAGCAGTGTGAAGGTGCCCACAAAGAGACGGCACGAGGAAGACGATGAATATGATGAAGATGAAGACGATGAGACAAGACCTCCACGCCACCACACAGGGGGTAAATGGAGACCTGGGAGCCGACCACCGCCCTCTGTCGGGGGTAAGTGGAGACCAGCGACGCCCAAGACAGAACTGGAAGAGGACGAAGAGGAGGACATGGAAGAGGACTATATGGAGGAGGAAGAGGAGTCCCTGATGCCCCCTCCTCCTACTTACACTAAAGGGAAATGGCTGCCTGGCAAAAAGATGACTAACATCATCAAGGTGGGAAGCACTGTGGAGTACCACTGTCAGCCGTGCAGCCGCGTCCTCAAGGGCAAGGAGGCTTACGAGCGCCACTTGAAGTCTCAGCTTCACTTCCTCAATGAGAACAAAGCGGCGGGGAAAAGGAAAGCTAAAACATCGAAAGAGATTTCTCCACCATCAAGAACCACAAGACCCGCCAGATCCAAGAAGATGGAAGCTAAAAACTTTCTCAGGTCGTGCATCGCCAACCTCAAGAGTAGAAAAATAGTTTCACATGACGCCACGATCGCCAAGCACGTGACTCGACCAGTCACTTGGAAAGGAGTGACTGGATCATTCCCCAGCAGTAAATCAACGCCACCAGTCACTGAAGAAGAGCAACAGCAGGATGATGAAGAAGAAGTGGTACATAAAATCTCTTCAGGAACTCCGAAAATGTTGTGTCCTATCTGTAAATTGTCTTTTGGGGAAGCTTATGCTGCCCTGCACTTCGCCTCACTGGCTCACATTCACAACGAACTCGAAGAACGCCAAAGCAAAAATAAGGAAATTGATCCCAATTTCAACAAACTTATCCTTCAAAACATCCCTTCCATTGTCAAAACCTCTCCGTTTTTCTGTGAAAGTTGTAAATTTTACTGTAACCTTCATGAAGATTTTCTGGCGCATATGAACACACATACAAACGATCCAGAAGATGACGAAGTGAAGACAATGTTTACCTGCTCTGCGTGCTCCGGTGAAGACGAAATGCAGCTTCCAACCCTCATACATCACCTTCAGACGCCCCATCATATGGACAACGCCAGGGACTTGGTGCTGCAGGCACAGCAGGTAAAACTGACCAGCAGGACACAAGTGGTGTGCCCGATGGATGGTGGAACCTTCAATTACCGGCGTCAGTACCAAATGCACCGTAGGATCAAACACCAAGAGCCAGGATTCCAAGTTACAAATAAGCGACTATTGCGTTGTTCCCAGTGCGACTTCAAGACCCTGCGGAAGCAACAGATCCGTGCCCACATCAAGAAAACTCATGAGATTTCTCAAGGCTCAAAAGATTCTTATCACTGCTTCATCTGTGGTCTCTCTTTCACGACACAACGGAAGGCTGAACTTCATCGAAGGTCCGCCGAGCACCGCACAACACTGTGGCGACAACGCGGTTGCTCGGTCACCAGGACCTGTAGCCTCTGCTATGAGGAAGTTGATGACCTGCCTGCCCTGCGGCGACACATGTCCCAAGTACATCAGAAAGACTGCACACCCTGCCACCTGTGCGGCGCCATTCCTCCACTCCGTTCAGACCTCGCCAAGCACCAGCGTGTGTGCACCGGCTCTCCCGGCGACATGGAGGGGCAGCACAAGTGCGACCTATGCTCCTTCAAGAATGACCTCCTTGCCCATGTCCTTGCTCACAAGACGGTCGCTCACAGTGAACGCCAGGCTGACGGCCGCTACGCCTGCCACATATGTAAGGTGAGTCAAAAAGTTTCTTTGTAGCTCACTTTCATTATTGTTTGTTATTGCTGCCTGGTGAACACTACTAATATAGCAGCCCTGTGCACCATAAGAGTCTCGTGTTACCTTCCGGGACAGACAAAGTTGCAGCCTTCGTCAGTGAAGGGCCACATGTTGAGCCACAGCAACGAGTGGCCGCACTCTTGCCACATATGCTCCCGCAAGTTTTCACAAAAGGACTGGCTTGAAAAACATCTTTCGGCTGTTCATACCTGCGGTGCCCACGTGCACTCCGCCCACAGCCCCGCCCTCTGCGACAGCTGCGGCAAAACTTTTTCCAACAGGTATGTGTGTAAGACGTTGACATGCCCCAGTGGCGCTTGTCTGTTTACCTTCCACTGCCTGGCGGCCTTGAGCACAGGCATGACTATTATTCTGAATTATAATAGTTCATATTCAGTCAGTAAGATAAATGATCCATTGTTCGTGCAGTCAGAATGATAAATGTGTGGGGAAGTCAGGTGGTGTAGGCAGCAACGTGTCCCCCATAAAGAAGTCATCCACTTCTCCCAAGGTGGCACCTGTACCGGCACCAGCTGGAGGCCCACGCCCACGCCTCGCCCTCGCTGCTCTCCAAGAAGGATCCTGAAGCTCCAGACTCCCCACGCCCATCATCGAAGAGCGACTGCCGCCCACCCTCCCAGCGTGTGCTCAGGACCAAAGAGCCTCCTTCGCGGCCCTACCTGTGTGACGTGTGCGGCGTGCAGTGCCAGACACTCACCAGCCTCAAGACGTAAGTACTCACACACGCGGCGCCCCTACTTTATCTCTTTCTCTCACTCCACTTCAGGCACAGTAGTTGAGCACCAGTACAGGTGAAGGGCGTCCTCGCGCTGTACCAGAAATATATCAGTATTAATGTTCAAGACTGCAGCTTCTGCCTCGGCGTAATTGCCTTCCAAGTAAACAATCATCCTGCGTATAATCAGACGGAAGACTGTCCGCCAGGTTTTGTAATCATAATGTAATCCAAGTGTCTTCAATGTTCAGTACCAGGCAGTGTAACGGCCGCAAAACAAGGATCACGGAGAGAGAGAGAGAGAGAGAGAGAGAGAGAGAGAGAGAGAGAGAGAGAGAGAGAGAGAGAGAGAGAGAGAGAGAGAGAGAGAGAATGACAGTAACAGGTCAATCATCTATAGATATTTAATGTTTTATTAGAGCAAATTTCAAAGGCTTACCGTGACTCAGGCAAACAGGTGGAGGAGCTGCGATAGCGCTGCGTGGGTTTATTATAGCGACCGAGTGGCGCCACTCAGCTTGCAGTTTGTTATGATGGTAATCAGGTGGGGCGGCTGGAGGCGTCCCAGGTGCAGTGCCGTGCGTCGCCACCTCAGCAGCCCCGTGCACCTCACAGGTGTTATTTTACTAATGATTATTTACAAACAGCTGGTTTTCTCTCAAAACTATTCAGGACGCAGCACGGTGATCTGGTTTGCTCAAATCGATTTAGTAAGCCGCCATCAACAGCGGTGGGCGAGCAGCCGCGGGGCGCGATGGGATGGGAGGATGGGAGACGGCGTCCAAAAACAGTGCTGGCAACCCCGCAAGGAGCCCGAGTCACGCCACCAATAGTTTACTGTTCAATTCTACCACTTTATTGTTGTTTTTGTGTTCACGTTATTGTGAATATATCCCACTCATATTTACACTGTCCATTCAAAACAAATCTATAGGGAACCCGAATATTGTTCCCGAGGGTAAGATCTATTGCATCAATTTGGAGACTTTAATTTACACTGGTGCGCCTCGCCGGGCTGCATATGACTGTTTGGTTAAGTCTGGGTTGTTTGGGTTGCGTGTCCAGGCACCGGCAGTGCCACAAGCGGGGAGAGGGGGACAAGTACGAGTGTCCCCACTGCAACTACGCCACTGGCCACCTTCCCCACCTTCGGCGCCACCTTCGCCTGCACACCGGCGCCACCCCCTACTCCTGCCCCTACTGCAGCTACGCCTGCAACAACCAGGTACGAGGCCTCGGCCTCTTCTGTCGGTGTGCACAAACTAACTTATATGTGTCATGAATAATTATTACATCTTTCTCACACACACACACACACACACACACACACACACACACACACACACACACACACACACACACACACACACACACACACACACACACACACACACACACACACACACACATATATATATATATATATATATATATATATATATATATATATATATATATATATATATATATATATATATAATGTATAAATGTATTTGTTAATATAGTAATGGTTTCTCGACTTGGCAGGAAAACCTTCGCAAGCACATGTTGAAGACTAAGCGTCACCCAGGCAGGTTCATGTACGAGTGTCTGCTGTGCAAGGCACCTCAGGACAAGCCTGGCAAGCAGTCTGCCGTCGGGAGCAGCCAGCCGCTGAAGACTGAACTCACCGAGCATCAAGCCACAGACGCCTCAGCTGTCCGTCCCCTGGAGCCAGCATCCTCCTCTTCTAAATCCCACGACCCTGAAGGATCCGTCTCACGCCAACTAAAGTGTGAATCCTCCTTCTCCTCACAGCCAAGAGAGCTTCAGTATCCCCAAACCCAGAGTTATGAGGTTTCCAAGCTCTGTGATGTCGACGGCTGCCATCCTAAGGGTTGGCAGCCATCCTGCGGGATGGCGGTGTCCCAGAATCCAGAGTCATCAGATTCGAAGCCCCAAAGTCCTCACATCTTTTGCAGTAACTACGCCTTGCAGTTCCAGATTCATCTTCTTGAGAAGCACAAAGGCGCCTTTAAGACAAAGGAAGAGGTGAGTAAAAGTTTGTATCTTTCTATCAGGTACGAGGACGCGATGGCACCGCACGGCACCGTGGCGAGGCTCCGCGATACTGGACAGCCCTCAGTTGTCTCTTTACTTAATTGTGCGAGTGTTTAGGAAATCTGAGAATTCTGATCACTTGAATTCAAGAAATGTAGCCAATGTGTTGCCGTCACTTGCAGATGCAGACAACCTGCATCATTTAAAAGTTTACTTTATTGATATACTTATCGATTCATGAAGTTACTTTGCTTCATGTATTATTCTTGCAGGATTTTCGGTGCAAGTCACTGGTAGCTACAGCTCTTCTAAGTTTTCTGTGGCTTTGGTAAAGTTTCACATGTTTAACTAATGGCTGCGTATCGCCTGGCTCCCTCTGCCGTAGTGTTATGCATTCAGTGAGTGGCCGAGCCAGGAGAGGTGTGGCCTATTCTTATGCAAGGCTTCAATCCAGTGTTGATCGCACATGTGCACGCTTTATTGTTTTATTCATACCGTTCAGCATAAAACGTTACGGGCCCGACAAGTGCATGAACCCACGCCTTGGATTTATTGAGTCTGGTGTTGAACACGATACATCTGAAGGTCAGGCTGAGCACCGCCAGTGTACACAGCCTGCCGAGGCCGTGCCGCCCAAGGGCTCGGCTTGGGTTTGGTTTCATATGGCATTTCACTAACCTTAACTAACCTCGCAGCGTTCCCTGCTGCTGCTCACTTGCGGCTCATCTTGTTTGCTTTAGTCTCGCCACCGTGATAAAACTTGTGACGTCACCTAAAAATCTGCCGCCAGCTCGTCACACAGTGACGTCACTCTCGCCTGCCTTGCCCGTCACCGTGGATTAGTTCACCCACTCGTCACTCAAGTGGTTCTCAAGGGCAGACAGCATCGGGCTGAGGCGGCACCAGCTCTGTCCTCGCACACCTGGGACGCCCCACCCACCATAGCTGTTTTCGGCTTTGTGTTGCCTCATATTCCTGATGCCATGACACTTCGCCTCCATGCTCGCAGACATCACTACATCAAGCCTTGTACTGTCGTCATGTAGTACATTTAATGAGCAGTGCTTAACACGCCTTCTGTTGCCTGAAGAGCAATATTCACCCGTTTTTCCTCTTTCTTCCTTCAGGTGACCTCGCACATTCGCAGCTATTACCACGCAGAGCAGGACACCACCGTCACCAGCCACCCGCTCCCCTTCCTCCATAGAAAGAGAAACAGGTATTATCATGTACATGTTTTAAAATGTTTTGCCACACAAAAGCTTCTTCCTCGATAGTCAGACATTTTCATGGACACATAAATTAAAGGATGCATTCTGCTCTTTTTTTTACTACCGACCCCATGAGATAAAATCCTATCAAATGTAGTATATGAATAAAAAAAATCCATTTACAGCGAGCCAAAGACAACAAGACCTTCGGGTACGGCACCAGCATCGTACAGCTCCAGCGCAGCCCAGGCCAGGCGCCGCCAAGAACACCCCGCCCTCCAAGATGACAAGGACGACCCCGACGATCCCGCCACTGAGGTCACCGAGGAGGACAGCGAGGACGTCCTTACACAGATCAGGCGGTCCCTTGACATTGATGAGTTTGGATGTGACGACAAAACAGCAAGTGAGGCTCAAACTAAGGAGGCGGAGACCAGGCAGGGTGAGGAAGACGAGGACGGAGAAAAGGAGAAAGCGAAGAGAGACGAGGATCTTCACCAAGATGAAAAGTCACCTGAGCCCAACCCTTCCTTAATCGAGGATGGTGAGTGTTACATGACGCTTTAGGCCTTTCCCGAGGGCATCCCCGACACGCCCCGCCTCACACGAGTCCTCCATGACCAGCCACGCCGCGTCCCTACCAATGCATACGTGAGGTTCGAGTCTTCCCGTACAAGACACTCGTGTAAGATATCAAGGCTAATTAGGAGACCCTCTCTGCCGCCCTCGATGCTCTCTGTACACACCCAACACTCTGCCTAAAGCTGCTGCCAAACACTCCCCCGCTTGGATTCAGTGGGGAGTTATACAAGCCAACAACACTGGCAGAAATTCCAGTATTCCTAATGCGACTGGTTAATGTGAAAGTAATCGAATCACTGTGTGTGTGTGTGTGTGTGTGTGTGTGTGTGTGTGTGTGTGTGTGTGTGTGTGTGTGTGTGTGTGTGTGTGTGTGTGAATATAACATTATTATTACTACTAATTCGCATTTTTCCTATACTTTAATATGAGGTTTCAAGATTTATGCTTCTCTTAAATAGTATTACAGATGTGACTCGGTAACTCATTAAGTATTTATGTGTATTTAATATTTTCTGTGCGGGATGCGGTGCGCTGGGTGACTGTGACTCCCGGTAAGCTCATGTGACACAGGCGCGGCAGCTCGTGGGTACTGCAATCTGTTTGGGATGGACCACCAGCCCCGCGGGGTTCCGTTGCATGAGTACCAAGGTGACTCCTTGCTGCCTGCTCAGGGAGCACGCTTGGCGGCACCAAGTGTGAAGACTGCTGGTGACAATTGTAAAAAATATATTGCTTATGGTGACGTGGTAATGGCAAGACGAAACTATTTGTCTTGATGGCTATTAACCCACGACCAACGCTGCATCACCAATACAAAGTCACTCTTACCACGACGTCATGCCAGCAGTCTCTGATAACTCATGGTGAAACATTTCTCTTCCGACCAATGCTTCAAATACTTAGAGAGAGAGAGAGAGAGAGAGAGAGAGAGAGAGAGAGAGAGAGAGAGAGAGAGTGTGTGTGTGTGTGTGTGTGTGTGTGTGTGTGTGTGTGTGTGTGTGTAATTCACCTCGGTCGTCTGCTGGTCACCTAGCCAGTCTTCCCCATTACGGAGCGAGCTCAGAGCTCATAGACCGATCTTCGGGTAGGACTGAGACCACATCACACACTCCACACACCGGGAAAGCGAGGCCACAACCCCTCGAGTTACATCCCGTACCTATTTACTGCTAGGTGAACAGGGGCCACACATTAAGAGGATTGCCCATTTGCCTAGCCGCCCCGGGACTCGAACCCGGCCCTCTCGATTGTGAGTCGAGCGTGCTAACCACTACACTACGCGGTGTGTGTGTGTGTGTGTGTGTGTGTGTGTGTGTGTGTGTGTGTGTGTGTGTGTGTGTGTGTGTGTGTGTGTGTGTGAGCTATCATCCATTAAATATTCCTTATCAAGACTTGAATTTTCACCTGGGATTTGAAGTTAACATCATCACTGATACTCTACCTATCCTCAGATACCCGAGAGGACGGCGCCTTCAAAGCCATAGGTTCGTCTCCCCGAAAGCCACCGCCTTCCTTACGCGCCCCTAGCCGTCCCGCCATCCTGAGGTCCACCACACCGCAGGGCGAGGCCGCGCAGCCCTTGAGGATCATGGTGAGTAGAGAGAGGCAAAGCCTATGATGGCAATAGGTACCTCACCACGATCCATTGGTGCCTCTCACTAGTGACTGCTGGGTATGTCATGGCTTGCCACATTGCTCCATGGGTCTCCAACATTATCTGTTAAAATCTGACACAGCAATACAGCCTCCTTGATGCACACTCGAGGACATTTTAACTGAACCATAAACAGTAAGCTGCTGGATGTGCCCAACGTCCTTCCCCAGATCCAGCAGCTGGCCGGAGACACCACAGTTGAAGTGGATGACGATGGAACACAGCAAGTCATCATCATCCTGCCGGACAAGCTCGGGGAGCAGCCTGGGGACGTGGCCGCCTTGCTGCCCAGCCTGGGCATCGCCTCCTCGCCCAATAGCTGCGGCCCTCTCAGCATCGTGCAAGATAACGATATCGCCCAGCAGGTCACCCGATTTGTACTGGTTTTATTCTCAAATTGTCTAGCAAGTCTATCTTCCTTTGTTTCTCCGCTCTCTGTGTGTTAATCTCTGTGTTAATCTATCATAAATCAGGTATGATACGTATTTTCACATAGTGTTACATCCGTGACGTTCACATGGCAAAGGATATTCTCCTTTTCAAATCTTCGGGCCCTGGATTCTATTCAAAATGGAAAATATTAACTCATTTTCCTGCCAACAGCCTCTCGCAGCCAAGGACGCTGGTGACCGCGCCGTCATCGTGCAGACGGATCAGGTCATCGCCCTGGACACTCAGGTGATGTCAGATGCAACTATTGTGTCCGGTGAGACTAATATTGTGGGTCAGCATCACACTCCCGTGGTGCTGTGCTCCCAGCAACAGTCTCAGCAGCGGCAGCACAAGCAGGTCCTCCACTCGGCTCAGGTCTTCAATCCTCTACAAGTGGTCGCAGAAGCTGCCGAAGTCTTGACGCAGAATGAGCTCGTTACTCGTGAAAGTCATCAGATCCTAGCGGCGCCACACCAGGTTTTAGCCCACACTTCCGGTAACCAGGATGTGCTGGCCGAGGCGCCTGCTGCGAGAGCCACTCAAATGATAGACGCGGCAATGTTTGGCGGCGGCAGTGTCCAGCACTCGGAGGTGGTGCACGCGACGGAGACACAGGCGGTGCTGCAGCCTGACGCCACGCTGAGCTTCGTGGACGAGCAGGTACAACCAGGGGACCAACCCAAGCCAGACGATGGCAAAATTATCTATCCCTTCACCCTTCAGTAGCTGTGCGAAGAACACTAAGCAAGCAAATAAAGAATGTAAAATCAATAGCAGACTTCATGCTTTGAATATCCTCATATCTCACGTCAAACACGCCAAGTGCGCCTGGAAGTGTGGCGTTCTCTCCCCCTCCACCCTGGCAACATCTGAGGGCTTAACCATGACAAATGTATCCAAGATGTCAAGAAAATCATCTCCATATAATAAACATTGGAAAATATTGCACACTCCATCTCTCCACAACCCAAACCCCCTCTCTCTCTCTCTCTCTCTCTCTCTCTCTCTCTCTCTCTCTCTCTCTCTCTCTCTCTCTCTCTCTCTATGTGTGGGTGTGGGTGAGTTTATGTTTGTTTATTACGTGAGAGAGAGAGAGAGAGAGAGAGAGAGGAGAGATAGGGCAGGGTGGGGGCCGTATAGTCACCTGGCGCTCCACGCTCTGCTGCTCTTCTTTCCTTTCATGTTTTCCTGTTCAAGAAAACTTGCGTAAAGAAGAAGGAAAGGAGCCAGGCGTCGGTCAGCAACTCCATCGACACACACACACACACACACACACACACACACACACACACACGTAATCTACCACTGTATATCTAATTCACTAATGCAATACATTTTTTTCCACCGATACAAACCAAAAGCAAATAAATAAATAAATAAATAAATTCAAAGTACTGAGATATGAAGAAAAATGCAACTGTTTTCTTTACGTGAGAAAAAAATATCAGTAACTGTGACGTAAGACCTGCAAGGGGACTGGCAACTAAGTAACTAAGTGGGTCTTTTTATTTATTTATGTTACCCTTGGCCAGCTTTTTCCCCTCTTACATAAAAAAAATTTTGAAACAAAGTCGCCGGCACAGGAAAGAGAGAGAGAGAGAGAGAGAGAGAGAGAGAGAGAGAGAGAGAGAGAGAGAGAGAGTTGCACAATAGGAGGATTAGGTTTGGTTAGGTTAGGTTAGGTTATGTTAGGTTAGGATAAGTTTGGTTTGGTTTGGTTAGGTCAGGGTTGGTTTGGTTAGGTAAGGGTTGGGTTAGGTTAAGCACAGAAGAACACCCTCCGCAGTTCACTCTTGCCTTCACAGTACGAGTTGGCAAGGCAAGATAATAACCACTGACATGATTCTCTCCCCGTTAGCTAGAAACCTTCCTCTGACTAACACTTGCCTTCACGTCACCATTCCCGGTAGCGCCACTCTTCCTAACGTCACCCCGTCTCATCTCAACTAGTTTTACGATTCTCTGGTGGAAGGTACTGGCTTCTTGGGACATTTCAATCCCTTCAGTACCATGACGCGTTTCCATATTCATTCTGCTTACTATTTGGTGATTTTATACAGCTTCAGAAACTTACGTGGGGATTAAAATAGTGAAGACTGGCCATTAACCTTTTGACCTTCATAGACCCTTCCTAATGTCAATAAAATCGTCTCATCATACCCAAACTCAATTTAAAAATGCATCCCAGTACTAAATGCGTTAATTACCTTAGCGACAATCTAACAGAAATCCTGCCTCGCTAGTAGGAAGAACAAAAGAACATGAACTTATCATCTCCGTGGGGAAGCATTTCAAAATACGGGGTTTCGTTGCTGCAATTAAATATCATCTCTAGTCTGATATATGGCAGTTTCCGTCACATTATTAATAGAGTCAGAGGAGGAGAGACGAGGTGAAGATGCCAAGACACACACACGCTGTCTTCGGTGGCATAAAGACAACCCCGAGGTGTGGACGCATTGTCTGTCAGGCGCTCACAGAAAATGCGTGTCTCCAGGTCCCACTATAGCATTTTCTTCACGGACGACGGAGGGACTCACCACTATGGGAGAACCCGTGACTGAGCTAGACAAGGGGAAAGCCTTTGCCTGTAAATACCTACTCGCAGCTTCGCCCCCCTTCTCCCTCTCTCCCCTCTTTCTCCCCACTCCAGTCACCCCTTCCCCTATACAGACTCCCAAGGTTCCTAACTACGAGCCTGCGCCGGAGCTTCCTTCCCTTCCATCACGCCCTTCCTCAACGGACCGGCACTGGTAACCAACGCACTCCAGCACCACAACCCGCACCGCAACCTACACTACACCAGTATAACGTAACAAAAACCCCCACACTGCGTTATGACACCCCTGGCAAGTCAATACAACGCTTCATAAATACCGCACTACACCGCACACCTCATCTGGCAGACTCTCAATAACACCACACAACCAAACATGACCTCACACCCTCCCTGTACATCCGCCACATCGCCACATCGCCACATCACACCCTAGTGGCAGAGGAACGTGGAAAGGAAGCCTGACTCGAGCGGGGAGCAGCTGAGGCAAAGGTTGGGCCCGGCTGGCTTGGCTTCAGCGAGCGGCAAGTTTATGAAATATCAATACCAGCGTGTCTACCGGCGGAGTTATCACCGCTGCCGCCCTCCTTCCTCCTACTTACTTGTTAATCTTTATGCGAGCGGTGGAAATCCTTCACCCAGCAACTAGAGGCTGTTTTGTGGGGTTGAGGAGGGTGGAAGCGTGGGGTTGGAAGCGGGACGTAGATGTAAAGAGAGCTGTAGGATGAAATGGCACAGGAATAGGGCATAGGAGGAGGAGGAGAAGGATGGAGAGAAAGTGGGAAGGACTTTTCGGAAGCACTGAGGGAATAGAAAATGGAAGAAAAAGGGGATGGGGTTACTGGAGAAAGCACTATAGTTTTTTAGAGTGAAGGATAAGGAGGAATTAGAAAGATGGAGAATAACAGTAACGGAGGAAGGTTTGGGAGGAAAGGAGGGACGAAAAAGTGGGGTAGATAAAGCGAAACAAGGCTAAGGGATGATAGATTTGAGGTTGAGGGTTAGGATGTTAAGAGAGGAATCAGAGAAGGAGGGGAAGGATTAGATGTAAGGCTCAATGATAGCAGGATATGAGGAACGAATGGGAGCAACAGCAGTAGTAACAATAGGGGTGAGCTGCGGGGAGTCGTGTGGGGGGATGAAGTTACTGAGGGGTGGAGAGAATATGATGAGGAGAAAGTAGTTGGGGAAGTGTTACGAGGAAAACAGAAATGAATGATAACACGAAACGAAGAAGAGGATGAGAAGAAAGCTAAGTGAAAAAATGAAAAGGGAAAAATAAGAAAATATAAGAAACAGATAGAGTAGAGGGAAAAATGGGGAAAGAAGTAGATAAAGTGGATAAAGGTAGAGTGCTATGAGAGTGAGGGGAGGTGGTAGCACAAGATAGGGGGAAAATACAAGGGAAGCTGAATGTCTGAAGGGGAAAGGATGGTATACCGAAGGAGCTCTTTAACCCCTCCCCTTCCTTCCCCCCCCCACATAAAAAAAGAAGTAAGCAATCAACATTTACTTTATATCTCCTTCCCTCGTGATGGCTTACCGCAATAAACGTCCATTACTAAGTGGTAATCAATCCTAACACACCTGACTGTTATGATGACTAATGGTCGGCTGGCTATTGCAAACATCTGACTGACAAACACCAATTACTGCCTGCAAGACGACACACCTCGCCACGTCACTCACAACACCAACACTCACACGGACACGGACAGGTTACGTCACGAGAAAAATAGGTGACATGAACAGTAGCGAAAACAATGAGGTATAGATAGGAAGAATATGAATCTAATAGAAATAACAAAAAGAATGCAAGAACAGTAGGTGTAGATGTAGCAAGAGACTATAATGAGAAAAACGATGACATGAACAGTAACGAAAACAGTGAGGTATAGATAGGAAGAATATGAAACTAATAGAAATAACAAAAAGAATGCTAAAACAGTAGGTGTAGAAAGGAACGATAATAAGAAAAAGATGACGTGAACAATAATGAAAACAATGCGAGGTATAGATACAAAAAATATGAAAGTAACATAAACAACAATAATAAATGCAAAAATATCAGATGTAGCAAGGAAACTATACGAGAAATGATGATAATGAGAGAAAGATGACACGAATAACAAAAAACAAGATATAGATAGGAAAGATATGAAAGTAACAGAAAAAACAATAATAAATGCAAAAATATCAGATGTACCAAGGGAAACTATACGAGAAGTGACGATAATGAGAGAAAGTTGACACGAAGAGTAAGAAAAATAATGCAAGGAATAAATAGAAAGATATAAGAAACTGACCAACCCCAAGGAAATGCAAAAACAACAGACGAAACAAGAGAAACTATAAGAAAAACAATAATAACAATTGAAAAACATAGACTTTTTATGAAGAAACAAACCAAGAGTGTGTGTGTGTGTGTGTGTGTGTGTGTGTGTGTGTGTGTGTGTGTGTGTGTGTGTGTGTACTAGAGGAGATATGACAGCTTGTATTGGCATGTGGTAGTTAGGTAAAGCGATGTACATGCGCTGGAGAGGTGCCGTAATAATGCATGAGAAAGTATGAATGTGGTGACGTAGTGTACAGGTGTAAGGTGGGGAGGAGCCGCCGCGGTGACCAGGTGTTGTGTGGCGCGGAGGCCTTTACTCAGAAAAACTTCGCTCGCTCAACAAGACTGTTTTCAAAGGCCATAAAGATGATTAGCCGTGATCTCAAGACTGCTTCTACTTTTAATAATGAAGGAATCTTGTTCATCTGTCACTACAACCTTCAAAACACCCTTAACTCCTTCAGTGCCATGCCGCGTTTTCATATTCATTCTGGTTACTAATTGCCGATTTTATACAGCTTCAAAAACTTATGTGGGAATTAGAATAGTGAAGACTCGGTGCATTAATCTTTTGACCTCCATAGACCCTTCTTAATACAAATAAAATCGTCTAATCATACCCAAAAATCAAGGTAAAAATGCGTCTTAGTAGTGAAGGGTTAAAACTCGCGTAACTTCAACTAAAGCCTTTAAAAAGTAGCGGGGGTGTAACGCAGTCTTTCAAAATAGTCTGGAGTGAGAAGAGATAGAAAGATTACAACAGAGCAGGCCTCAACCAAAGACGGATATTGATTAAACACACTATAGCTCCATTTACACTGATCCACCCTGTCTTACTAGCATGAAAGATAGAATACATGGAAAGAGAGGGACGCGTACTATATAAACAAAGAGTATATGTAACCCAGTGGAATAGTTAGGCATGGGGAGGGCGTGGTCCAGTGCAGTTAGTATAAAGAGTAATGGGGCGTAGATGATGTGACCAAGGTGTGGCTCTATGTGACGCGCTTGCTGAGTGATACGTGTCGGAGAGAGGCAGTGAGTGATGGGGCAAGCTGGAGGGTTTGGACGTTGGGGGGAGGAGGAGGGGGCGGACAGTGATTAGTTTTGTTATGAGGGAGGTGTCGGCTGAGGGATGTGAGTGATGTGAGGTGTGGGCAGTCGTGACGGGATTAGGTTATGTGTGCTGGGAGGTGGCAGGTGTGGCGTCATGTGGTGAGGCAGGTGTAATGATGGAGGGGAGAGACAAGGAGCTGCCTACGAAGTCCCACTGAGCTAATGAAGAACTGCAGGTATGTGTGTGTGTGTGTGTGTGTGTGTGTGTGTGTGTGTGTGTGTGTGTGTATCTCCTTCTAAAACACATACTTCTCTTCCCCACACCTCCTTGCCACGACCCCGGGCACACATGTAGCCTCCTGACAACAATACCCCAGGCCATCAATGCTAGTGAATCAATAAGTGAGGTAACAAGTCAAATAAAACCACACAAACAGAAGCAGGAACACCGCCATTACCAGTAACCACCCCTCCCCCAGCCTGTTGCCAGAAACACCCACCGTTCTTCATTCCCACCTACACACAAACAATGCATCACTCATCCACTGCTGCTGTGACGAGAGAAGTGTCACGCACGCGCAACACTTAATAAGATGACTGCTTTCCGGTAAGAAGTCGCCCATTCCCACGGTCAAAGTGAATGTTTACATGAAGTGAGCAGGTGGTGGTGGTGGTAGTGGTGGTGGTGAAGAACTCTGGGTCACGTGATCTCTCCCGGTGAAGATGATTGGTCCGTCCGCTTATCTTTCTATTTCTCGTGTTATTATCTTAACTCGTATCCTTCTGCTATAAAGTTAGATAATATTTCTCGGGATTTTTTTTAAGGTTATCGTGGCGGCCAATAGCAGCTTTTACAATAATAAGATACGCAACACACAAGTACAAATGTCAACTTCAACTCAGAGGAAATGTTTTGTTAAAAGGACAAAATATTTCTTTGGGCACCTAGATTTTTATTCTCTATATTTCCTAAGACAAATTACTATTCACCAACGCCAACAGAACAATAGACATGCTAATAATTCACGCATTCCGATGATGAATTCGCACAACACCGAAAGGAGATATAGGAAAGAAATGCCGTTAAAGAGTCTGAACACAGTATCACCACGGCTCGTACTTTTCCTCATCAAGATGCAGTGCTTTTCATACCCTACCCCCGCTACCCGCCACCCGCCACCCACCACCCGCCACCCGCCACCCACCACCCACCACACAAACAACAAATCCGGATGTAACTAGTTGTGGCGGCTCCTGGTGGTAGGTGGACAATGTAGAAAAGACACAGCTGCTCTAAAAATGTAAGCAAAACCGAATCCGAACTTGCACTTGTAATTTGTTATGTAATGGACTAAAGAGTAATTATTTCGACGTAAGCAAGGATAGTCTCACAGAAAAAGTGTTCAGATTACTCAGGGGACGCGGGCTAGGGCTACGAGAAAGCCATTTGCTCTACACTGTGTAATTTTGTCTTCACACCTGCGTCACTCGTTTTCTGTTGTGAGATTAACTTATTCCCGTAAGCGTGTGTGTGTGTGTGTGTGTGTGTGGGTGTGGGTGTGTGTGGGTGTGTGTGGATGGGTGGTTGGGTGGGTGTTTATGTTTACCTGTTTGTCCATTTGCCTGTCCAAATGTCTGTCTGTCTAGCCGTGTGTTCGTGCATGTGTGTGGCTACGAGCAGCACTCTCGCCATCATGGTGTCTGTGTTGGTGTCATGGTGCGGTGCGGTGTCAGCCCATATATACACTTTCTCTCAGTCTTAGCAGATTTCAGCCGCCCTCTACAGCTCACAGTGATGGTCGGTATTAAAAGAATAAGAATGAATTATTTGGCCAAATAGTCGACACATAATATTTCTTCCAGTGAGATTTTGCCGAGTGTGGGAGGCGACATCAGACATATGCCCAGTGTCTCCTCTCTTCCCATCCTCCTCCCTCCCTTGACTCACGACTTTCCTGTGCATAATTATCTAAATGGACACCTTATCCTTGATAACGGTAGATGTCACAGGTGTTTTCCTCTTCCCCCTCCTCCTCCTCTATACAATATGAGAGCTTGGACCACATGGTGACTACAGCATGGCAGGTGGCAGGTGTGTGGTGGACGCGCCCCCGCATCCCGCCTCCCCGCATGTGAATGATCGGCGTCCGTGGCAGCAGCCTTGACGGATCTCTGCCTCGCTGGCCGGACTGAAGGCAGCGAGGCAGAGGTGACGGCGAGGAGTTTCTCTCAAAACAAGTTGTTGGACATTCAAATGTCCTGGTGAGAATGATTAACGACTTCAAGAAAAATTAATTAAATGTTTTACGTCGGAAAGAATATAAATCACAGATTAACCTTTCCGGTGCAACCATCTTGCCAAATAGCGCTTGGCGTTATAATGTGTCGCTCCTGCGCGTCATGGCACACCTGCTGCCAAGCCGTGATTGCCTGACCCGCCTTGCGCCACTGCTCGCCGCGCCTCAACACTCTACTAGCCTCATGATCAGCCACACGCTTTATATTCACTCTGTATATCTTTCAAGTCAATCTCTCAAGTCATTAATATCTGCGGTGCCAAATACGGGAAGCAGCAACACTTAGTGACTATCAATATCCAAAACCTTCCCAGCCTCAAACCACCGCCAGGCTGCGCTGTCTCCCGCAGGATGAGCGACGGCCAGAGCACGCTGAGGGAAAGTGTGGCGAGGTCCAGCGCTGCGATCTGCTCCTCTGCTGACAAAACTAAGTGACCTCAATGTCTGGCGTGCGAGCCTCACCGCTATCAATTAATTAATATTTACTGGTGCTGCCGCTGGCCTCGTGCTCACACAACAAAGATCTTTATATGGCTCGTGATTATCAGAAAGTGACGGTCGCATTGTCAAATAAAGAATACGATCTTTTTTTTTTCCTTTTTTTCTTCCTTCTCTTTATAAGCGGACATAGCAGTTTTTCCAGCGTGACTGTTTTCAGTGTGGCTGCAGCGTTAGTGTTTACAGCCTGACTGCTTGTTTGCTGGGGAATATTTTAGTGTGGTGCCTTCAAAGTGCCATTTTCAGTTTATCAATCTGCAGCATGATTGGATTGTTTGTAGCGTGACGATGAACCTGCCTTCATTAGTTGCAGTGTGCCACGAGTCTTTAGCCCTAAACTTGCATCAACGATACGGTGTTGTCGACAAAAATAAAACAAAAAATTAATAAACTCTGAGAAGGATGATGACGCAGGTTATTATGAAGCAGTAGGAGGATGAAGAAGTCTCTCTGTATTACGAGGGCCGCATCCTGGGACCTCCTCCCCCGCTCCTGGCGCTGCGTGGCCGTGTCTTGCAGTGATGCGGACGCCGCCTGCTGCACCACATCCCACTCGGTGGCCATGTGAGAGACCAAAGAAAGCTGTATTAATACCGCGGTGGAACGTATACACAGCACACCCGCGAGACAACATTACAGTGAGGCGGAAGTTGAGAGACCAAAGTTAATGTTACCTGAGGGGCGGCACGGACCTCGCTGTGTTCGGGGCTGGGCGGGGCGGCGGGGCAGGGTGGTGGCGTGGCGGGGCGGGGCGGGGCGGCGTGAGGCTCTACTCCTCATCATCGTGCCGCTGCCAAGGTGTGAGTTACTCGTGCCTCCTGATTTATAGTTAGCTGCGGATGAAGGTCCATATATATTTTTTTAAGGCTCTGGTCTGTGTCTTGGCGAGCTTCCAGGCGGGACTGAGGAGCGAGGGTTGACGTTGTTGGATCATGATGTATTAAAAATAATGAACTTTCTTGCTAAAATGTATGACAGCCGAGACTCTTCGCACGAATTTTTGTCACCGCGGTGATAACAGCATCCATGCAGCACGGCACAGCAGCACGTCACAGCAGCACTGCATGGCACCACGTTCATCTCATCCTGATGGCATAACTAACCCCCCATAAACCCTTACTCAGAATCCTTTTGCTCTCTCACCACGACTATTTGCAAAGGCTACAGAGAATCTCGAGAGTGTTTGCCCTGTTATTAATGTAGAAACCCCTTTAATCTGTCACTACAGCCATAGAAACACTCTTGTATTACTTGTACTTGAACAGAGATGGTTAGCTAGGTTGTCGTAAGCGTTTGTCCTGCTAGCCCTGTTATTAATGTAGCAACCCCCTTAATCTGTCACTACACCCATAAATAAACTCATGAAACCTGCATTACGTCTTGTACTTGAGCAACGATGATTATCCGAGTTCTTGAGAGTGTTTGTCCTGTTATTAATGTAGAAACCCCTTAATTTGTCACTACAGCCATAGATACACTCATGAAATTTGTGTATTACCTGTATTTGAACCTCTGAAAGCCATGGAGGTTCAACACAGTCTTTATCGACAAAAAAAGCCAACAACCTCCTCTCGATAAACATTTCAGCTTATGAGTATGTGTTGGATTTCTTTCCCCTCAATATCTCAACGACGGGAAAGAATTAAACAAAAGATGAACGAGAATATCAACATTTCTTTTCTTTTTTTCTTCTCCTTTCCTTTTTTTTTTTTTTTTTTTTACCTGCTGAGGCGAGAGGGAAGGCTGGGCGAAGCGAAGGATGACGTGACGGAGACCTTGAGGCGGTGGCTGAGGGAGGCGAGGGGGAAGGACCCGACGCAAGGTCCTTACTGACACGGATCACTGTAAGGAAAAGTATTAGTGTACAGGTGTGAGGGACAGCAGGGCAGCAGGGGGCGCAGGAGGAGGAGGAGGAGGAGGAGGAGGAGGAGGAGGAGGAGGAGGAGGAGGAGGAGGAGGAGGAGGAGGAGGAGGGGAAGGACGAGGAGGAGGAAGAAGAAGAAGAAGAAGAAGAAGAAGAAGAAGAAGAAGAAGAAGAAGAAGAAGAAGAAGAAGAAGAAGAAGAAGAAGAAGAAGAAGAAGAAGAAGAAGAAGAAGAAGAAGAAGAAGAAGAAGAAAAAAAAAAAGAACAAGAACAAGAAGAACAAGAAGAACAAGAAAGAAGAAAAGAAAAAGAAGATAACAACACTACTACTCTCACCACCACCACCACCACCACTACCACAACCACCACCATCACAACCACTAACAACAACAATGAGAGAAAAAAAAAACACACAAAAGGAGAAACAAGAAAAGAACAAGAAACGTCAGAAAAAAAAAACAAGGAAAAGGAAGGAATTGGGGGGAGGGGAGAGGAATAGGAGGAAGGAGGCGTGGTGGCGAGCGTGTCAGGGGGAACAAGGTGAGGTGAGGCGAGGCGAGATGAGATGAGGCAGCCTGAGGGAAGGTGAGACCACAAATCCGTCCAAAACAGAGGAGCGAGCGGGTTTGCGGGCGTGTGGGCGTGAGGGAGGGTCGTGGTGATCGATTCCCTGGGCTGTGACTCGTGATCAGTCTTCAGATAACCCGGAGAACAGTCATCAGCGCCGCCCTGAGTAATGCATCCCCAGCCGGTGTCGCCGCGGGCCTGGCTGAGGGTGAGCCTGTTATTACTCACCCCTTGGACGCCTGACGCTGCCCACGGCCCGGCCCACGCGAGACGAGGACCACCACCAGCATCACCACCACCACCACCAGCAGCAGCGACAGCAGGTGGAGGAGGACGGATACACAATGAAACACAATGGAAGAACAAACAGCACTTGACTTGTTGACCCTCGCTAAGCTGTTTGTAGGAAAAAAGTAAGAGAAAAAGAGGCAGAGAGAAACATGGGGAGCAGGAGAAAGAGATGAAAGAAATAAGAAAAGGAGAAAAATGGCGAAGAATGAAGGAAATTTACAGTAAAAGTAAACTTGCAGAGATAAACTGAATGTCAACACGGAGAAAGAAAACGAGAACATGATGGTGACACGGGCCAAGAGATGGTAAAGGAAAGAGGAAAAGGAAAACCAAAGTGTGTTTCTCGAAGGCGAAGGGGAAGAGGAAGGGAGTGTAAGAGCAAAGTAGGAAGACCGGCGAGGGAGGTTTCCGGAAGAGGCGGAGGACGCTGTCATGAGAGGAAACGACTAACGGAAGATGAGGATGTTGAGGCATGGCAAGCACCGTCACAAAGAAGCCAGCGAAGAATACTGGCCCGACGCTAGGACGAGGACCACCGAGACGAGGACGACGACGACGATGGAGAAGAGAGGAAAGGAAAAGAACTAAGGAGATAAAGACGAGGATGAAACAGAGCAAGGATGGGGATATTAATGAGGAGGGCGAGAATAAGAGAGAATTAAGAAGAGAACATGGAGAAAAGGGACGAGGACGACGACGACGATGGAGAGGAGAGGAAAGGAGAAGAACAAGGGAGATAAAGACGAAGATGAAACAGAACAAGGATGGAGATATTAATGAGGAAGACGTTAATAAGAAAGACCTAAGAAGAGAAGGAAAAAAATAACAAGGGGAGGAGAATGAAGACGAAAAGGACAAGGAGAGAACAGAGGAGAATTAAGGCAAGGAAGAACACGAGGAAGAGAACAATGGAGATTAAAGACTAGGATGAAGCAGGACTAGGATGTGTACGAGAACGAATATAAGAGAGAATAAAGAGAAGAACAAGGGAAAAATGACGGAGGAGGAAATTGAGGATGAGAAGGACAAGGACAGAAGAAAGGAGAATGACGGCAAGGAAGAAGACGAGGAAGAGAACCAGGGAGATAAAGATTAGGATGAAGCAGAACAAGAATGGAGATGTTAAAGAGGAGGACGAGAATAAGAGAGAATAAAGAAGAGAACAAGGAAAAAAAATAACAAAATATAGAGGACGAGGAGGACGTGGCCAGAACAGAGGAGAATGAAGGCAAGGACGAGGATGAGGACAAACGTGATGATGAGGACGAGGAGGACGAAAAGGTTAATGACGAGGAGAACAATAGCAAGCAAGAAAGGTGGACATTATGAAGTAGGAGAGGAAGCATTGACGGAACACAGAGTCAAGGAGGCAAACACAAAACATGAACACAAAAAAGTAAGATAATGAAGGAAGCAGACACTGTCCTTCACTGTCCCTCACCATCACCACACCGTCACCATCACGTCCACATGTCTTCACGCTCTCATACACTCTCACTCCATTGCCTCACTCTAAAAAAAAAAAAAAGCTTAACCCTTTCACTACCTGACAATTTTTCTTCCCATAATCACTTACACCTTTTCAGACACCAGCGTTTTTGTACTGTGCAATCTCATAAGCAGTTCTTTGGAATAAAAAAAAAGATAAAAAATAACCTGATCTCTTTTATTTTCTCTTCGTCCTTGCATATAATCTTTCTACGAGGTTGTGAATGTAAAGAAAGAATGACAACACTAGAGAAATGATTAAGAGAGGCTGTAGTGAGTTACTTCCCTAAGGTTTAAAGTGCTTGGAGTCTTAGCACAGGTTTATGAGACACGCAGAATTACACACACTCATCACACAGTCCACCAAGATAGTGAAAGTTTTGGGTAAGCGACTCTAGGTGACGTGTAGAGAGAGAGAGAGGAAGAAGTCACACATAATCATCAGTCTATCGGAGAGAACGGGATACCGATGAAGCTTTGTGGAGGAGGTGACTCGAGATGATATGTACGGAGAGGAGATAAGTGACGTGTAGAGAGAGGAAGGAGTCACACATAGTCATCATTCACACGATCAACGCCTATCGGAGAGAATCTAAGGCGGAGGAAGCTTTGCGGAGGTGATTGGGGATGACACAAAGGGAGAAGAGATGGAGGAAGATGAGAGGAGAGGGTTGTGTGAGTTTAGTTAGTACCACGTGGGAACAAACTGGTCAGCATTCACTCACTGTCCTCACTCCGTTATTAATTGATCCTCGCTTGACTCTTGAGCTTAATAAATGTAGAGGTACTCGTCCCCTGTCTGCTTCTTCCTCCTCCTCCTCCTCCTCCTCCTCCTCCTCCTCCTCCTCCTCCTCCTCCTCCTCCTCCTCTTCTTCAATCCTTCCTGCATCCTAAACCCTTATCCCTGAGTTCTATCCCACACACACACACACACACATACACACACACCTTCTCTCCCTACTACCATCTCTCCCCATCTCCCTCTCCCCTACTTTCCCAGCCCCGCCCCGCCCCACAGCCCCTGCCCCCATGCACTCTCCCGCTGGACTCCTCTACATGGATCATTATTGACCCCCCTGTCCAGCGTTCCAGGTCCCTCTCCATCTCTGTCGCCCAGCTGCACCCTCCCCACCACCACCCCTGCCCGGCCTCCACCTCCACCTCCCCGCCCCTCACTCCACAACACTCTCCATCCTTTCTCCTCACAACCTGACCCCTCACCCCCTTCTTCGTCTATATCCTATTCACTTTCCTTCTCCTCGTTGTCGTTGTCGTTGTTATCCTCCTCCTCCTCCTCCTCCTCCTCCTCCTCCTCCTCCTCCTCCTCCTCCTCCTGCTCCTCCTGCTACGTACAGTTCGCCCCCGCACTTTCAGAAGCTCCTGTGCAGAAAATGTGCGTTTAGTTTTACATTTATTATGCCTCTTTATGTCTATCACGGAGGGCGTAAAGGTTGTGCCTGTTCGCTATATAAATACAAGTGGATGTCTAGCACCGTATCACCTCCGCCTTATAGCCTCGGCACTCACACACACGCACACACACACACACACACACACACACAGAGAGAGAGAGAGAGAGAGAGAGAGAGAGAGAGAGAGAAGTCACCAAACAAGTTAATCTTCAAAATTGCTGGATAATAAGTACATTTTTGCCAACTTATTTTATTTAAGTTTTTTTTTGTATATTTTTTTACGCTTGTGTACCAACTATCTCTCTCTCTCTCTCTCTCTCTCTCTCTCTCTCTCTCTCTCTCTCTCTCTCTCTCTCTCTCTCTCTCTCTCTCTCTCTCTCTCTCTCTCTTCCCCCCCTTTGCCTCCATCCTCCTTAATCTCCTGTAGCCTTGCCTGCGTCCCCTTCTCCCACCTCCCCTCTCCCTCTCTCTCTCTCTCTCTCTCTCTCTCTCTCTCTCTCTCTCTCTCTCTCTCTCTCTTGGGCCATCCGTCACTGTCACTCAAGCTAAAGCCGAAGTTTTTACTGCAGATTCGGACAATGAGATGAAGAATGAGAGCAGAGGTGGGTTCTCGTGGGCCGACAGGGAACCCTTAATTAGAGAGAGAAGGTAATGAAAATATTGCATGTTTGACTCTGACGGAACCCGGGAAGTGGGGAACCTGGTACACCTTTATCCATCTCCCTTCCATCGTGTTCCCTCCCTTCTGTTCCCTCCATCCCTCCCTCTCCATCATTGGTACACACTCCCCCATCTTCCCTTTTCTTCTATTTCCTTCAATTTCCTTTTATCTTCTTCTTCACTTTTTTTTCTCTACTCTCTATTCAATTATTCCTTTCCATTCTCTTCTGTCTTCTTCTTCATCTTTTCTTCTTTCTATTCCATTATTCTTTTCTTACATTCCCTTCCTATCTTCTTCCCCTTCACTTTATTTTATATTTTATATTCAATTATTTTCTTCCATCTTCTTCTTCACCTTTTCCTCTTCCTATTCCATTATTCTTCTCTTCCATTTCCTTCTATCTTCTTCCCCTTCACTTTTTTTCTTCTACCAGTTCCATTGTTTTTTTTTTTTTTCTCTATTAGTGTAACTTCCATTTTTCATCCAACTCTCCTCTCTTCCTTTCTTATTCTCTGCTTTTTTTCTACAATATTCCATCCCTCTCCCTTCCCTTTTCCGTATTTCCCTGTTATTCCCTGTTCTTTTTAACCCTTCCACACCAGAACACCTCCCACACACACACACACACACACACACATACTTTCTGTCTCTCTCTCTCCCATTCCCAAGCGATCACTTCCTTCCCTCCCTCCTTCACTCCCGCCCTCCCTCGCTCCTTAAGACAGATGCAGTGGTACCAACCCTGCGCGTGTTTAAGTTAAAGGCGCTTCTTTTCTTCCCTGGACGTAAGCAAGAGTAATTTAGTACTTTGTGGGGATAATGGACACACGAGAGGCTGTTGTGAGCTCCCTTCTTTGCTCACTGGTAACCTCTCTCTCTCTCTCTCTCTCTCTCTCTCTCTCTCTCTCTCTCTCTCTCTCTCTCTCTCTCTCTCTCTCTCTCTGTTTTAATCTCGGTGCGCCCTTTTTTGTTGTTAAGCGGGTGGGTTTTATGTTTCGTTCGTGTGAGGCGAAGTGGAATAGGAAAATATAAATTGGCGAGAGAATAGTTTTAAGAATTCCAGCGGTGAGAATTTATGGAGTGGTAAACTTTAAGTGGCGAAGAATATGATGGTTCAGATTTAAAGGACGACGGTTCAAGTGGCACGCCGTGGAGAGAGAGAGAGAGAGAGAGAGAGAGAGAGAGAGAGAGAGAGAGAGAGAGAGAGAGAGAGAGAGAGAGAGAGAGAGAGAGAGAGAGAGAGAGAGAGAGAGAGAGAGAGAGAGAGAGGGAGTTAGCCAGCAAGCAAGTCAACGCGTCTTCTTCAGCCAAAACAAAAAAAAAAGTGAAAATAGAAATAAAACAATGATAGAGAAAAAAATTCAACACGCACACACACACACACACACACACACACACACACACACACACACACACACACACACTCGAAGATACAAACAAACAAAAACATGCAAATAAATAGAAATATACTAAACAAAGCACAAATCCAAACACACACACACACACACACACACACACACACACACACACACACACACACACAAGAAACGCCCAATTAGATACTGAGGCAACACCATTTGACATTAGAGAGAGAGAGAGAGAGAGAGAGAGAGAGAGTGTGTGTGTGTGTGTGTAAAGAAAAAAAAACACACACAAGCTTCGTAGTCGATACAAGTGTGTGGCGATCAGCATACGTGTGGTTTTGTGGTGTGTTGTGGCGTCAGGAGCAAGAACGGGGTGCTGCTGCAGAAGGCCACGGCGGAGGGAGACTAAGAAAGGGGTTTTAATGTATCGAGGGAGACGGAGACGTGTAGCTTGGATGAGAAGTGGCTGATAGGTAATGGCAGGGGTGAAAGCAGAAAGAGAGAGAGAGAGAGAGAGAGAGAGAGAGAGAGAGAGAGAGAGAGAGAGAGAGAAAGAGAGATTTTTCATTGATGCATGGTATGTTATTTGACCTAATTCTCTCCCTCTCTCTGTCTCTCTCTCTCTCGCTCTCTCTCTCTCTCTCTCTCTCTCTCTCTCTCTCTCTCTCTCTCTCTCTCTCTCTCTCTTTCTTGTACGAGCGCACGCATTGTCTTTTACTGTATAAGATTATCTATTACCAGTCATCTCGCACACAATGCTTCACACACACACACACACACACACACACACACACACACACACACACACACACACACACACACACACACACACACACACACACAAAGACATGACCGAAATTTCAATCATCGAACAATGGTTTAAAAAAAGAGAAGATCCCGTATGAAGTGCCTTACAGGGGGGACGCGCACGCTGGTTTGTGAGAGTACACTGCGCTGACGAGACATCTTGCGAGTGCTAGGAAGAAGGGATTGAGAGGAGGGGGGCAGGATAAGACAGGGGGAAGCAGGATATCATCATTCTTGAGGCTATAGTACATATGAGAATCCTCCCTGTGATCCTCCCGCTGTTGAAACTAAAGACTGCAAGATAGAGGAGGCTGGGGACGAGTGGCGAGGCGGCGGGGCACTGAGGGGGAGGCAACAAGAGACAGGAGGGGAGGGAGATGGGAAGAACCAGTGGGAAGGTAAATAGTGTGGCGTAAACAGGTGGTGGGAGGAGAGTGTAGCGGGAAAGTGCTGCGGGAAAGTGTTTGGTGGAAAGGTGACCCAGGAAAAGGGGGAGGCGGGGCGAGACAGGGGTGATTGACTGGCCGTATCACCGGGGAGGAGCGGGTGGGCCTCCGGCTGATGCAGTGCCCGAGCTCGTTCGTCCCATGAATAAAAGATTGCCATCCCCATCCAAACTTGGGAGGGAGTTGGTGATCCGAGGTGTGGAGGGCGGCTGGGTGACTCTGGGTGGGCGGAACGAAACCACCGCCTGGACACGGTTCTTGTCCCATCAGCCTCCGAACTTTATAGATTCACGACCAGCTTGACTCTCGGGACTTTTTCCGACACACCTGCTCGTGTTTAGGGACACAAGGCCCATATGTAGCACCGCCTCGGCCCGCAGTGAAGGCGGGCACGTACTGGGGGGCCCAAGGTGTGCACTGACCGCCTTTCACCACACACACACACACACACACACACACACACACACACACACAGAGAGAGAGAGAGAGAGAGAGAGAGAGAGAGAGAGAGAGAGAGAGAGAGAGAGAGAGAGAGAGAGAGAGAGAGAGAGAGAGACTATCACAGTGAGTCAGGGACTAAGAGGGGAAGAGCGTGGACAGAGGAAATCGCTTGTAAAGTGTTCATGATGTGAGATGCGTGAGTGAAAGTTATCACTGTTTCTTTCCTTCGCGCCTTCTTATCCGTGTTTATCTTATTTTTTCTTCTTATTTTCATTTCTTTACCTAACTCACTTCTGCCTCCCTTCACCTGCATATCACACCTGACCGCCAAGCAGGACATAAGGTGCAATGACTCACTGGGGTGTTGCTTCACCACCTCCTGACGTGAGGCGGCGGTGTGATGGACGCACCTCGTGTTCGCTGCGGTGAGGGGATTTAATCAAGAGTGTCGGTGAACAGAATGCATTGAGACCAACGGGTCCACTTTCAGTGAATAGATGGTTAAATGTTGAGGATGGGCCGCGGTGAGAGGGCAGTGAGCAGTGAGTAGAGAGCAGTGAGCAGAGGCGTGCAGGTGAGTGGCGGAGTAGAGGGTGAGGGTAAAGGGCGAGCCTAATGAGAGAGGGAGGGTGAGGGCGGGCGTGGACGGTTGGTAATGAGGGCGAGGCGTGTCACCACCAGCCAGGCTCGTGCGGATGGTGCAGACCAGATGACTCTTTGTTCCTTGCCGATGCTCGCTCTTTTCACAACTGACCTGCCGCCTCTACGCGCCGCGCACTCAGGTAACTCACAACAGCCCCCTGTATGTGCGGCGTCAGCATTGGAAAGTAAAACTTATGATATGCTGCTTCAATTTTCAGTAGACAGCATGTGCTGTTCAGTCTATAGCAACAGTTCCAAACACGCAGAAAATTACCAGGCCAATGGGCTAATTATGATGAGGTGCGAGCAAGCCAGTTATGCTGTGCAGGCCGCGCCGGGCCGTGCTGAGCGCCACTAGGGGGGAACACCTTGTGGGCCGAGCCGCCAGCACCTCGCTGGGGGCGAGGGAGGGGCGGATGGGATCGTGTTCGCTCCGAACTGTAATATTTCCTTGTCGAGCTGAATGAAGGCGGTTGTTACCAGGAAAATCTGTCTTAAGTCTCCCTCCAGCCAACGTGAGAGGCGACGGTGGCGACATGCCGCCTCTATATCAGGAAAGTGTATTCCGGGAAATAGCGGCGGAAAGACCGCTCCTCTGGTGCTTTCACTCACGTACGCCGCCACACACAGGCTGCTTGTATGATTGTACAATATTTACAGCATCCTAAGTAGATGATGATAGAGACAATGCATTGCACCACCTCAGCAACAACAGCCTGAAGGAGGGAGTCTCCAGGCGACGCGAGAGGCAAGCCCGGAGAAACCTCAGAATGAAGCGTTTTGAATCATGTTCCCCGTGCATCAAGATGGCGACACAAGTGAGCTCAGTCATTTTGCATGAAAGGAAAGAAGCAAAACCACGAGTGAAAAAAAATGGCTGTAGTTCCTGTCATAAGAGACATCATGCAAATACACATACACAAAAATAGTTTCGAAGTTCGATATGAAAGTCTGAGTCTGAAAAGAATAAAAAGCAAGAGGAAGTAATCTTTCACATTTTTTTTCTGGAAAACAACACAGAAGAAGACTGACTCTTGAATGCCTAAGCGTTAGAGGGAACAGAGTCATAAGGATGTACTGTGCAGTCTTGGGAATGTGAGAGGTCACCTGAGACCGGTTGGGGAGACAAAGTTTTCTCGAAAATAGGAAGAAAAATATACCCAACTGAAATTACGTAAGTGTGTCTGAGAGATCATACTACTGTTTTCATTAAGGTTCCTTTCATGCTCATGACGAGCGCCGCGTGGTCCCAATTCAGCATGGAACCAACGATCTGGACATTCAAAAGTAGGTGAGCTGTTTGGAAAGGCGCCTCTGCAGTGGTGACAGTGGTGACCAAGCCACACGAGACTGAATGTCGAAGTTTTATTAAAAAGTCATGCGTCTTATAGATAGTCAACACTTTGGCTTCTTTCATGCATGCACAACCTTCAGGCACATTATCTCTTCATCTCTTTACTGCTTGCGTTAACAACCCTCAGCCTTTTGAGTCTCGCTCCAGCGCCCGCCAGGACAGGGTAAAGAGACAGGTCTCTCAGGACAAACTGTGCTTGGTACTGCCGCACCATATAAGGTCACTCTTCTTGAAAATCTGCAGCATAATAATAACTAATCAGCTGTAATTGCATTCTTAATGTTAGATTTATGTATTATAATCTACAAGATATACATTAGCACTAGAATTGGTATTCCTGTTATAAAAACGAGCGAAGATATAAAATGCACTGCATCTTATATAGTATTCAGAGAACCAACCATACAAGCGATTGATGAGACGAGAAATAACTTCCTACCTTGTCTTGCGAAGCGTGATCAAGTATTATCTTGAAACTTCATCACGAAGCCAAGTAAGGACTGAATGAGACACATTAGCTGGTGGGGTCCGAAGGGAGAGGGCGTTGAAAGGGGCGTGACAGACTGCAGGCGTGGAGGGGGGTGAG